>NC_133755.1:31483000-31794000 GCF_036562045.2 Rhinolophus sinicus
GGAAACTGGTTGTTTGATAAAGAAAGATTAAGGGAACTAATTACTTTGCTGAGCAATGACTATCTGGTTTAATGCCAGGTAGAGATATCTTAAGAGAGAGGAAGTTGAGTGTCCAATAAAGAGAACAATAAAAATTAATAGGATAAACTTAGGATAAGAGGAAAAAGAGATTGAATGCCTGGGAGATATTGTTCTACTAACCCTGAAGCATCTCTTTAAGATGAGGCAGCCTGCAGGGTGTTGGGGAGGGCAGACTTCTGCAGGTTACTCAACGTGTCTGAGCCAAAGTTGCCTTAACCCTGGAATGGGGATAATGCCATTTCACAGAGTTGACGTAAGGAGGAGATTGGAACAGTGTATGAGAAATACTTTGTGTTGCCTGGCTCATACCGTGTTTCCCTGAAAATAAGACCTAGCTGGACAATCTGCTCTAATGTGTCTTTCTGAGCCAAAATTAATCTAAGACCTGGTATTATATTATATTATATTATATTATATTATATCATATTATATTATATTATCTCATATCAGACTGGCTCTTATATTATAGTAAAATAAGAACCGGGTCTTATATTAATTTTTCTCCAAAAGACGTATGAGAGCTGATTGTCCAACTAGGTCTTATTTTCGGGGACACACAGTAGTAGTTCCCTTTCACTTTCCCCTAAAATAGAAAAAAAAAAAAAGATCATTTTAAAAGTGAGCTCGTCAGTGGCATCAAACTTCTGCCTCTACCTGGGTAAACTGAGGAATTTAGGCAGACACAGGTGCGTGTTGAGGGCATTGTTGTAAGGGTTTGGCCTCATGCCGAGAATGTCTGTTGAGAACTGAAATACGTCTTTTCCAGGGTCAGTGGTGTCGATTGGGTACATCTTTACGATTGATGCCTGTTCTGTTTTGTTTTTTTTCACCTATGGTCACTGCAAGTTGCAGGTGTGTTGCCCTGGAACGTACAGCTACAGTAGCAGCAGCTCTCCAGCAGTGGTGAGCCTGAGGCTGGGGAGTTGCAGTGAAACAAGGGGGACTTTCTCTTAAAACCTCTACTATGCTGTGAGGGTAGGCCTGGCTGTCTTTATGTGCCCTGATGTCCCTAGGCTGAACCCCAACTAGGTGGCATATGGTGCAGCCAACCAACTCAAGACAGCCACCCGGTGATTTTAAAAGGAATAACTGTAGGACACACCAGGAAACGCCTGATTCATTCTTCTTCAGTTTGGTTAGGGAAATAAATGCTTTTCTGTGTTTATGCAAAGTGATCATGTTTTATTCATCATTTGGTAGAAATCATTCCTAAGGCATGCAGGGTAGATGATGTCAGCGTTTCCATCTCAGCTGAGTTAAATCCTACCGGACCTTGATGCTCTGTCAGGGGCTGGGGAAACCACAGGAAGAGGGCATGCTTCCCACAGCGGTGCATTAGGAGAGCAGGCGTTGTCTCGGCAAGGGGAGATCTCTGCAGGGGTAGACGAGTGCTGTGGGGCGACGGAGGGTGGAGCCTGATTCGGAGTGGAGGGACACACAGGGTTCCAGACGAGCTGGGTTTGAGCTGTGGCTGAGGCTCGCTATGTGAACGCGTCCACGAGGAAGGCCGCAGGGACGGAAGAGCACTTCAGGTCGAGCCCCAGGACTTGGTGATGGCTGCCCCAGATGTGCCTAAGCCAGGGCCGCCATCCATGAAGAAGTGTTTGTAACCGTGATGCTGCCCCTCCGTGGGTGAGGAGATCTGTGTCTGACTCTCACCTTCAACCTAGCTCTGTTACCACCTCCAAGTCACTTCTTTCACGTGCACATAGCTCTTTGGAAGTTGGTTAAATGGTTGCAATTATCCCCACCCTGCCTGCAGACGGTCTGCACAGATGCTAAGGGAAGACATTGGAAAGTCATGGGTTTTAAGTGACCACGGCTGAGGAGGAGCTTAAGAACCTCTTTGCCCCATCTGTCTCCTTGAACCCTCATCTCCCAGTTCTTCCTACAAGGATGATATGACCACCCAAATGCCTGTTTTCCCCCATCAGCTTGTTTTCTATTCCCCTTCCCTGGCTTTTTAGCTATTGGGTTTACATATTTGGATCAAGAAATTGACTTTTTTTGGTAAACAGCATAATGTACATACCTTCCTTACAAGAGAAGAAGCAATTTTGAGTTGGTATACCTTTATCAAAGTCGTGAAGTGTGCAATTACTTTATTTGAATGGATTATAGAGGAAATATATGCACTTGGTAAATAATCCTTACGTAAATATAAATGTGTCCAGGGCTTCATGTGCAGCCTTTAAAGTAAGGTTGTATGAGGAAAAAATAATGACCATTAATAATTGACTTGGTGATATCATTATATATATATATATCCTTTGAAATAGCTAAAATTATATTAAACATATACTCAATTTGTAGAACTTTCCTCTCTTTAGTTTAATAGAAGTAAAGCATTAATAATCTGTTTTATCCATCTACCTGTTCATTTGTCTGTGCATCCATTCATCCATCCCTGCATGTAAGCTTGGCCAGCAATCCCCAGACTGTGTATATGGTGATATCTTTATACCTCTTGTAGATGCTGGTTTTCCTCAGGATGCAGCTTGGGGACTGCTGTTCAAAGCAGTGTGTTGGTGGGTCTGATGACTCAAGGCTCCTCTTTTTGGTCAGTCTGCCCATTTTGGTCCATGCGAACAGAAATAAGTCATTTAATGGTTTTTATGTTTTTACTTTAAAATCCGGGAAACATTTATATAGGTCGAAGGGATGCGTGAATAGCTAGTGTTATAGAACAAAATTCAGTTGAGGCTCTTTAGGGGCTAACGACCCTTGTGCCCAAGATAACTGCCAAATGTCCAGAGGCGTACCTGAAGATGGTGACGAGGTTTCTACAGCTGCATTTGGTGCTTTTCACAGCAGAGATGATCTCTGCCTCCTCTCCTGGTGGCTGAAGTAAGTAGGGTCAAGGTCAGTTTGGCGGAGACTTAGATGCAGGGAACATTGTAATCTGGTGTATGATTTGAGAGAAAGGCTTCTTGAGCCACCCATATACCTTTTTATTGGTCTGCCAGAAACTCCCATCACTGGAGATTCAATTCTTTGAGTTAAGAATTGGCTTTTAATAACTACTGCTGACCAGGGTATTGGAAGAGGGACACTCAAACTGCTAGGATATAAATTTGCTCAATCTTTGATATAATTTGGCAATATGTATGACAATTATTTAAGAAGCATATATTTTTCCTGCCCAGCAGTTCCACTTCTACCAATTTGTACTAAAGACATAGCTGGGCAAGCACAGAAAAGGCACATGGACAGTCAGTCATCCAATGTGGCCTCATTAATGATAGAGACAACTCATAATGGCCTACATCTCTTTTTAAAAAAATGATTGGTTAAATGTATTGTGGTATGATTATGCAATAAAATATCATGCAGCTATTCCAAATATTGTTGCAATATTATTTTTAATGACTTGAAATAACATCCAGTGTTATTGAATGACAAAAAAGTAGGTTCCAAGTAATATGAGCTCATTTTTGTAAGAAAAATAAAGACACCCACACAAATAACAAACATGAAAATTTATATGTTAAAATGATAAAATCAGTTATCTCTGGGTGAGAATATGAATAATTTTTTTTAAATTTTATATTTAAATTTTTAATAAAATAAGCATACATTAATGGTACAAAAATAAATAAAATTTTTTTAAAGGTAACCATTTTTCAAGTGTAAATATTCCCTAAGTGATAGAAACCTGTATTAGGTACCTATCGCTTTGCAACAAATTATCCCCAAACTTGGCTGCTTTACACAATAAACATGTATTAGTTAGACATTTCTGTGGGTCAGGACTTCAGGAGAAGCTTGGTCTTGTTGTTTGTGGCTCAGAGACTCCCACAAGGTTGTTGTCAATCTTCTGATTGGTCCCACAGTCACCTGACGGCTTTGCTGGGGCTGGAGGATTCCCTTCCACAATGACTCTCTCACATGGCTGTTGGCAGGAGGCCTCAGTTCCTTGCCATGTGAGTCTGTCCATATTGCTGTTTGAGTGTCCTTACAGCAAGGCAGCTGGCTTCTTTCACAGACATTAATCAGAGAGAACAGAGATGAAGCCACAGTGGCTCTTAGGACCTCGTCTCTGAAATCACTGATTACTTCAGTTTATTCATTCATTAGAGGCAAGTCACTAAGTCCAGCTCACACTCAAAGGAAGGGAATCAAGCTCCGTCTCTTGAAGAGAGGAATATGAAAGAATCTGTGGACATATCTTTAAATAACCACAAATACATGAATTAATTTGCCATCAATGAATTCACTCCTCAGTGTGGCTAACTCATCAGTGTGATTAGAATTTGTCCACTAGTTGCTGTCTTTCCTCTGAGTGGGTAATTTGGAATAGTCTTAAAGGATGAGAGTTTGGGTTTTGAAGTTAATATATGCTTGGGTAATATTTAAGGAACAGGAAGCCACTAACAGAAAGAGGACGGGGTCTTCGGAATCTGGAGACTTGGTCCTACTACATATTCCTCACATATCCTTGGTAAGTCAGGTTTCCCCTTGCTTTTCTTATCAGTTATGCTGGGGGTCAAATAAACTAATGCAGTTGAATGCCCTGTGTAAACTGTAAAGCAATAAAGGAAGCGGGTTCTTGCTGTCTTTATTACCCCTATTGTTGTTACTGTTGGAAAGGGGAGCCAGTGCGGGAGACAGGGAAGAGTGGAACGTAGAAATGGACTCCGGAGTAGAGGTAGTGAAGTGAGAACTATTCTAGTCAGATTAGTATCTCGTTGGGCTGGCTCGGAGGCAGGAATGGAGAAGGCCTGTCATGTGACTACAGGGTCACATGAGGCCATGGCAGGTACAGGGGTCTGTGAAGCACTGCTGTCGTGGGTCTTTAGAGAACACTGAGGCCAATCCACAAAAAGGGTGGAATGTACCCAGAAGGCAACATTCTCTCACCTCTGTAACCAGGAAGCTCCCAGTCTTTTTTCATTTGTTGGTTGGTCATTCATTCATGTATCTTTTCAAGAAATTTGTATTCATTCCCAGTTAGGTACCAAACCCTGTGCTGAGGGGCAGGGAGACACAGTTAAATAGGCCACACCTTCTTCTCTCCAGCATCCAAATCCAGCAGGAAAGGCTCATGTGCAAACATTCTGAGTGGAAGACTGAGTCTTGGCTGGTGGCCTCATTCCCCAAGCCTGGATTTGAGTTTCAGGAAATAGTTTTCTCAGATGGCCTTATTCTCTCAAAGGTCGCATAGCTCTGCAAATTTTATGTCTTTGGAAATTAAACCTTTTCCCCTCCACTGATGTTTATAGACTCTTAGAGTGTTGAGCAAAGATAAAGCCAGGCAATTGCATTCAGATGGCTGTAATTTCCACTCCTCCTTCCTTCCAAGTCTTAATGGCCAACACCACACAGTTTCCAAAGGCCCTTTCATGCTCTTCCAGAAGTGGCAGGGCCTCTACACAGAGCAGCTCCTGCCTGAGACTCCACTTGCTGTTGGCAGGGACTCTGCAGAAAAGGTTGACACTGATATGGAGAGAAAGCTACCCAGCACTGGTTCTTTTACTTATATTTCTAGTATGAGGTGACTCTAAATATTTTGAAACAAACGATCTTTGTGCTGTTAGCCCAGGCTGAACTGTGAAATGTAAGTTATTTTCATTTAGCTGTTCTTGACCTCTAACTATGCTTTAGTTGGTAAACCAAGTCAAGTTCAAAGCTTCTTCTCATTCGATCCTTTGATCTGCAACAGACTTAAGTGGAAAGTGTTGCTTCAGTAAAATTCAATTGGCCAAAAAAGAAAATAACAAGTGTTGAGGATGTGGAGAGATTCGAACCCTTGTGCATTGCTGATAGGTAAGCAAAATGGTGCAGCCACTATGGAAAACAGTATGGCATTACCTCAAAAAATTAAATATAGAATTACCACATGATTGAGAAATGCAACTATTGGGTATATACCTCCAAAGGACTGAAAAAAGGGACTAGAACAAATATTTGTACACCAGTGATTAAGGCAGAATTATTCATGATAGCCAAAAGGTGGACATGACTCAATTGCCCATTGATAGATGAGTGGATTAACAAAATATGGTCTATTCACACAATGGAGTTCTATTTAGTGTTATAAAGGAATGAAATGCTGATATAACATGGATGAACCTTGAGGACATTATGCTAAATGAAATTAACCAGAAGCAAAAGGCCAAATATTGTGTGATTCCACTTATATAAGGTCCTAGAGTAGTCAAACTCAGAGACAGAAAGTAGAATTGTGGTTGCCAGGGGCTGGGGGAAGAAGGGAATGGGACAGTTAGTGTTTAATGCGTGCAGAGTTTCAGTTTGGAAAGATGAAAAGGTTCTGGAGATGGATGGTGGTGATGGTTGCACAACAATGCCAATTACTTAGTGCCACTGAGCTGTACACTTCAAAATTGTTAAAACGGTAAATTTTATGTAATGTATATTTTATCACAATGAAATTTTTAAAGTTGTATATGTAATTGATTTACAAATGTATGCCGCCCCGCCCTGATCTAGGTACTGGGGATACAGCGTTGAATTAGACGGAAGGCCTAAAGCAACAACACCTTTTAGATGATTTCCTACTGATGGGCAACACATATTTAACAAGTGAGGCAGGCCGTACAGGTGCTATAAGGATTTTGAGAAAGATAAAATCAGGTAATTAATGTGATCAAGAACCCTGTCTACATGTAAATAACGTGGGGGAGCTTTAGCTGGGGTGGCCTGGAAAGGACTCTGAAGTGCTGACATTTGGGCCAAGTCCTGAATGATAAGAAAGGATTTCACCCCCCAAACCTTACTGAATATATCTGTCGTGCGGGGCGGCCTGCGGGGTCTCTGCTCCCGCTCCCCATACAAGAATGCAGGATATGGTGAGGCCAAAAAGGAACACCAATGGAGTCATAGGTAGGGGAGTCATACCACTATATTCTCGCTGGCGACTGGGTTGGAGAAACAGGAAACAGGAGCCACACAATTCTCAACCCTCACTGTACCGCTTGCCAGCTCAGCCACCATCTTCTTGCTAGCCCCCATTTTTTCTGCTAGTGTATCCACAGCGGTTAGGTTAGTGGCCAGTGGCCCACTGGTTACAGCTGACGGCCAACTAGCCACCACTGATGGCCATCCAATCACAGTTGATGGCCATTTACTACCTGAGCCAGCACCTTTCTATGTGAGGCCGAGAGCCTGGATACTGCTTTCTGGGGTTCTGTCCCCACAATATCTTACTGAATATTTCAGGTAAATTCCTGAAATCTCATTGAGATTTCTGAGATATAGAAATCGCTACAAAATCCAAAACTCGTTATGCATTGTGCTTGCAAACCAACAATGTCTGTGTTAAGTATTTCTAATTGATTGCTTGAGGATTAAAATGGGGACAAACAAGGTATTAGTGGTTTAGAACGTTAAAATGTTTCTTACTGAATACTCATTGCTCAGACCTGGCAATGTTTTCACCCAGGAAATGTATTAGTGGGTTCTCATATTTTTCATTTAATTTTTTCAGGAACTGAATCCACTAAAGTTTGCCGTGGGTCTTTAGAAAATAATTGATTTGCAAAAATCAGTTTATTACTGATATTTTTATCACTTGTTTATTGTTCAGCAGGAGATTAGTGTATTTCACCCTGGAAACCAAGGCTACTTATTTAGAGCTTTGAGTGTGGAGTTTAGAGATTTTTATTTTATTTTATTTTTTAGAATTGACTTGAGATGGAAAGAAATATGCTTCTGGGACAATGAAATGTGGGCACAGTTGATTTGTACAATGTGTCTAGATTTCCCATTATGTATTTTAGAGACTTCTCTGTTGTTGCCCAG
Organism: Rhinolophus sinicus; assembly: GCF_036562045.2. Classification (NCBI taxonomy): domain Eukaryota; kingdom Metazoa; phylum Chordata; class Mammalia; order Chiroptera; family Rhinolophidae; genus Rhinolophus; species Rhinolophus sinicus. The sequence continues at coordinate 31,490,843 of NC_133755.1, forward strand.
ATTTTTCTTTTTTAAGTCAGCGTCTCAGGACAGTGACTTAAGTGAGAGCTCCCTGCAGACCATGGAAAGGCAGCTAAATCGTTAGAAGTCTGCATCGCCCAGGCCTTGGTTCGCGATGGGGCTCACAGCACAATGTCTGCAAAGCCCTGAACTCCAGCCAGGCACATTAAGTAAAAGAGGACAGTGACTTTCGAGTTTGAGAGTATGTCATTTTGCAATCTGTTCTTTTTCATAAGAGCACATGGCTGTCTAGGCCGTAAGATAGTGAAGTGGTATTTCTAGGACAGAAGAATTGAAATCATTTGAATTTCTAAGCTGTAAATCCCATCATTCTTGGGAATTTTGACTTACAAACTAACGGGAAAATTATTTCAGCTTTATGAAGCTCTCCGGCCCTCTCAAGTCTTTCTCACCTTCACTGGTTTGGGGCAGTTAGGGTGTCTGTCAAGGGAGTAGTGACTGATGTGAGAGGCACACAGTGCGTGGCTCAGAAGGCCACTCTGGGATGAATCTGTCATCTTTCGTGGAGCACAAGAGAAGCCAACTCTTGGCTCTTTTAGAGAAACCATCCATTGTTTCTGAAATCTGCAGCAACTGAAACACGCGTGCATGAACAGACGTAATTTTATCACCAGTATTTTGCCAGAGGCCTCCTGGATGTCCAGTCCATCTTGCACTAAGTGACTGTGGGTAACCAAGAAAAGTCTTGCCCCTCAAGTAGCTTCAAGTCCGTTTGAAGAGCCATAATATATAGAAGTGAAAGACGCAGAAAATAAATAGCAAAAGAATGAAATCAGGATATTTGGATTCGTATCTGAAGGGCACAGGATGTGTGAAACAGTTTGCTGGGAATAGTTGCTGAATGAAAGGTCAGAGAAACAAAGAAGGAAGTGGTCAGTGTGGGCTGGAGAGGTCAGGTAGGCTTTATTGAGCAGGTGGAACTTGAGTAAGGCCTTGAAAGAAGAGCGTGACTGAACAGGTCTAAGGGCAGGGTTAGGCAGACTGCTGAAGAACCCAGAAGAACTCCAGACCTCATCTAGGGGGTCGAAGGACTTAGTCACTCCAGGGTTAGTGATGTTTGAGAAATGTTTCATCTGTTTCTGATATCCAGCGTGTCCTCTGTAGGGTTAATAGGTGATAGGTGGGGGGAGTGGAGGCCAGTGGGCTCTGTGGTCAAATAAGTCTGCACAGTGCTGGGATAAACAACTACGAGTTTCTCACTGTAAAACCATTCAGGCCTCGTATGTGCTGTTGTTCACGGTGTCTTTCCCACATGGTATAGACAGCATGCAGTTTCCTGCTTATTCAACCACAGAACCACGGCGGCTATTTTTGTTGTTGTTGTTTGTTTTTGTTTGTTTGTTTTCCAGGAGGTTTCTGCAGGACTATAGTTCCAAAGGGTATAATTGAGTTGAGGAAATGCTAGCCTGAATGATTTTATTTCAGTGTGTTTTTTAGTGCAAGTCACTAACCATACAGTCATGTGTTCAGTGGTCTGAAAGCCCACAGGGATTGATTGGAAGGAAGTTTGAGGGACTTCATTTAAAGAAACCAGTGAATAAGTGGTCCTCCAAGGATGCCCAGCCTGGAGTAAAATACCCTAGGGCCGTCTTGGTTCAGAAGTTATCCCTCAATAATGGACACATAACATGGGCTTTGAACAAAATATTTTTGTTAATATTATTCTTTTTCTTCTCTTCAAATATGGGGAAGGGTTTCGTATCAACAGCACAGCCTCACGCTGGGACAGAGCCCTGTGTTATAGCAGATGGAGCTGTGAGTGAAGGTTGGGATTGTCAGAGAAGATACAGGATGCCGGTTACATTTGAATGTTAGATCAACTCTGCATAATTGTTCAGTATAACTGTGTCCCACATATTGCATGGGACATTGAGAAATACACACACACACACACACACACACACACACACACACACACATATACAATGTTTATCTGAAATTGAAATTTAACTGGGCATCTTATATTTTTATTTTCTAATAAAATAAAAATATACATGATGTATATTTTATTACAAAATAAAAATATACTCTCCTTAGCCCCCTCCACCCCCGCCCAGGATGGTTGGGGGTGCCTAGACACAGGATCAGAGAGTGACTTAACAGGTAAAGGCACGGTAACAAAGGTATGTTCTAATTTCTCAAGAAACCAGCTGTGCCCTCCTGGGAGTTGGGTTACTACATCATCCAGCTCCCTCCCACTCTCCTTTTCCTCAGTTTGGGAGAGTTTATATATGAGAGGTTGTAGTCCGGAAGGTATTTTATTTGACTCACACATTTTTACAAACAAATGTAAGATCCAAACTGTACCCCCAAAAGCACAGCTTTTCAGCTTCTCTTCAAAATTCAAAAAGCTTATCGTTTCAACGATAAAAGCCAGTTGTCTGAACCTAGAGGTCTTGAAACCAAAAGAACTACAAACTCCCTGCCTGCCATGAACAGAGCGGAGGTGGGCCTCGTGTCTGTCTAGGGCAAACCTCCGTCGGGGAGAAGGTAAGAAAATAAGGTTTCTTAACACCCCCACTCCCCATTTTTTGGAACTTAAAATATAACTGAGGACACTGAATTATCTCACATGTAAAAATAAAGCAATAGTCTAAAATGTATCTTTATACTGACTGGAGATGAGATGAGAGTTGAGGAGGGCAGGACGTGTTGCCTTGAATTACTGGAGGCTCTGGATATTCCTTTCCCTGCCAAGAAGGGAACTGTCTTAGCTCCATGTTTACGAAAAGGTCAGGGTTTACCAGTGGGCTCTGTTCAGGGATATCACCAGGAGGAAGGAGAATCAAACTCATCTCTTTGTGGGAAAGGTCTCCCTACGACCTGCTGAGTGACTGGACCTCCTGCCCCAGCTTCACTGCTCTTCTCAATGACTTGCCCCCTCTCTTCTCTGCCCCAGAAGCCCACCTTTTCCCCAGCCCTGCGTGGGATATGGTCTTGACAGCAAGGACTTAGGAGGGGGGTGGGGGAAGCCTCTGTGCTGCCCTGGGTGAGGGTTTGGGGGCTCTGGGGAGCTGGGCTGTGGAGCCTGTGTTTGAAGACCAGGGCATGGAGCTTTTGACCATTGTAAAGACACTAGCAGGGACTCCAAGTCACCTTCCGGTGACACACAGGATCACTGGCTGCCACCAATATTCATCACACCACTGGCGCTTGCTGTACCCTATGGCAACAGCAACCCCTTGTGAATTCAGTGAGGCTGGGGGGGAGGCAGCATTACAGGCTACTTCACAGCGGCTGGGGAACACCCCAGGTCATGAGCATCCTTATTTGTGGCCAAGCCCCAAGAACCTCCCTGCTGGCTCTCCAGCATCCCCACCCCCAGTTTGGGAATTTGGTAGTGGGAGGAGGTGAAGCTCCAATCAAATGTTATTCCAGAGGTAATGCTGAACTCTGAATAATGAGTCCATTAGATTCCACAATCAATATCTAGCTCCTAAACATTATGTATATTGATGAGCTGATTGCTAGGAGACTAGCGCTGAGGGAACTGGAATTCGTTTTACTGGGGCCAAATTGGTTGTTGATGGGCCATAGTAGACTGTGACTTAATCAGCTAAAAACATCCTGCAGTCCTAGTAAAACACAGCCTCAGCACGTCAGAGCCCTGTGTGCTTTCCTGAAAGCCAGGCAGAGCATCATGGCCCTGTGGGCTCTTCCTAAAGGACAGATGCCGGTGCTGGGGTGAACAGAGGGAGACAGGCAGGGAGGAGGGAGGCCAGGGGGTATGTCTCTGCAGCTGTGAATTGAGGGGCACAGGTGGACTGGCTCTCGTCCCTTGCAGTCCACGAACACACATTGTACCTGAACTGCTTACCCAGTCTGTTCTTACGATCACAGAGTCATAAACTGGGTGAGACGTGGTTCCCACAGTGGGAAATCGTTTCCTTTAAGGTCCTTAGTTTAAGAAGCTCAGTGGGAGGAGAGCTGTGTTTGTGCACAGTGTGTTGTATGTGTGCGTGCGTGTGCATGTGCGTATGTGTCGGCGCATGTGTGTGTGCAGGGGGGTCAGGGGTCAGGGGTCAGGATGCTTTCAGGGAGGCACCTCAGCCTTCTCCCCCTCCCCCCGTGTCCCAGGTATGGAGCATGGCATGGAATTCTCCTATTAGCTGGGCCAAAGCCAGTCAGAGGACAGCGAAGGCCAAGTTGAAGTCTCGAACTCCTGGGTGTTGGGCATCTTCTGCTCCTTGGGCTGCCACTGGGTGTGCCCGTGCTGGGTCTGGGAGTCGAGCAATATTCACAGGGCATCGACCGCTCTGCCTGGTCAGGACCGCAGGGCCAGGTGCTGCCAAGCTTCTGAGAACAGGTTTCTGGAGGCAGGAAGTTGAAGGTAATTAGGTTAATTAAACCCCTACAGACCTCCAGCTGCAGAATTGCTCTGAGATACTCTGACGATTAAAAATTGTGTATTTACTAAAACAAAGCCCAAACGCCCACATTTAAACCAAGGTGAGCCCTTTCTACCTGTGATACTGTGCATGGCGGTTTAGTTTAGTGGGGAAACAGGCAGAGGGATTCCTTTGCTCTCTCTGAGTAGCTTTCGTCGGATTCTGAACACACAGGCCTGGCTGCTGTCATCCTTCAGTCTTACCTTCATTCTAGCTGCTGGGTTAAGTGCAGGGCAGCTGCTTCTGCCTCCAAAGGACTATGTGCTCCCCACATGGTGCCTGGTTATCTGTTGCTGCTCGCCTACCCTCTGGCAGGTGGCAGCTCTGGGTGTCAGTGTTCCAGCAGCTTCTGAATTGCCTGGCTGAGCCCAGCTGAGGCCTGGGGCTGGCACTGACTGGAAGTCCTGTTTCATTCTCAGAACCTCTCTGCAAATTGGTCTCACCCTCCACTTGGCTGGGGCACTGTTTTGCAGGGTGTCTGCCTGTCGTCTTTCTGTATGAGTGCTGTGCAGGGCTTCTGCTTGTCAGTCCAAGCCCAGAAAACTGGGTCAGGGCCTGGGGTGAGGGCAGGGGGCACAGACTGCGCCCCCCTGTCTGCCCCCTACGAGAACCATGCTGTGTGGTGCCCCTGATTGGCTCTCGAATAAGCAGGGGAGGTGTAAGTGTGGTGAAGTTGGCAGAAAGGCTGTCAGAGGGGGTGCCCAGTGCGTTCAATTGCTGAAGAGCAAAGGTTAAAATTCTCGAAGTGATTGGATTGGCAGTGAAGGAGAAAGCCTGAGAGAGAAAAATCAAGCCTTAACCAATATCACGAAGCATCTGCCTAAGAATAAAAGGGTTTTAAGTGGACTGGTCCTTGGCAAAGGGAGAAGAAATAAATCAGCCCCCTGTGGAGCGACTTTCAGGAATTAGCAGCAGGCAATTGAATATTGAGGAAACATTTGAATGTACCAGACTGTGTTTGGGTTCAGAGGCCAAGAGCGTCTTTGAAGCCCTTCTGTATTTTCTGAAGAGCTTCTGGGGGAACTCACCTGTGGAATTAGGGCGGGGGTGGGGGTGGGGGGTGGGGTATCTGACTAGACTGGATTTATCCCTGACAGGGAGGTAACCGTGGTGGAGCACGTTTCCCTGAAGTCCTCACTAGTCATCCTGTTAGATTTTCCATGTGGTGGAAGTAGCAGGTGAGTGTGTGGCTGACCCTTGTTATGCACATAGTTTCACCCCAGAGCCAGTCTTCATAGCCTTGATGTTCTGTGACTGTTCTATGGACTGTTCTGTCCAAGGGAGGGAGCAGCCGGCCAGGAGCACGTGGGAGGCCGCGGCCAGAGGAAACACAGACCTGGAATTCTGCCTGGAATCGCAGGCTCTCTGCCACTTTCCACCTGGGTGCCTGAGCACACTCTTGGGCTCTCTGGGTCTCTGGGTCTCATCCTGAAGGGGCCTTACTCATGCCTACTTCACAGCCTTGCTGTGTTGGTTAGATAGCGTCATAGTTATGAAGTGCTGAGAACAGTGCCTGGCGTCCGTCTTAATAAATAAAACATGTCATCCTAAATGATCTCTCATGTCCCTCCCAGTTTTCACTTCCTATAATTCTGTTTCATTTCATCCTCTACAAACCTCAAAGCTGGGAATGGTGATTATTACCCCTTTTTGGAGATAGGGAAAGCACAAGAAGAGTGTGGAGATATTTTCCAGAACAGGTGGCTATTTAGTGGGTGGGCGGGGATGGAAACCAAGAACCCGGAGTGCGTGACTTTACCACCCGGGGTGGGGGGGCGAGGGGGGATGTGGGAGGGTGGGAACGAATTGCATCGAGTGGCTCTCATTGTCTCTGTTTTCCCTCCATTCCTCGTCTTGGCATTGGCCGGATGGGCCTGCTTCCCAGGCACAGGGTGAAGACAGACAGATGATAAAATAACTCTTGGGCACTAGGAAGAAACCAATGCTGAAGGGCAGCCAGGCCCCTGACCATGGCAGGAGGATGGCACTGCAGGCCAGGCATAGTTCAGCCAGACGGGAACTGGGGAGGGCTCCACGGTCCGGGTTCCAAGGCCTGATGCAGCCTGCTCCCAAGTGCTAAGGAAGTGCGCCTGAAGTGACCACTCCAGCCTCTCACATTCTTTGGACAAAGGCCTAATAAACTGGAAAGGCACATTTCCCACAGCACTGAAGGGAGCCGAGGCCCTAGGTTATCCTGGGTGGAGAGGAGGAGAAAGCTGTTGTCTGAAAGGGCCGAGCTAGCCTGTTGGCTCCTTGCTGAAAAGTGGCATGTCCTAGGTGGTGGTCCTGCTCCTCACCCAATGGTCAGGATGCAGGGGCTGCCATAACTCCTCAGGATCAATGCAGGCAGGAGAAGTTCACCAAATACCCCATCAAGGAACCCTCACCCCTGCCATCACCCACCCCCTAGCTCTTGGGTACCAGAGCAGAGCTTCTCCAAGTTGAACTGCACAGGAGTAACCTGGGCCCTGTGTTACCCACTGTTCAGATTCTGACGCAGTCAGTCCACGGGTGAGTGCAGAGCCTGCGTTTCTCCCAGGCTCCAAGGCTTGCGGATGTTGCTGTTCATGGACCCCATCTGAGTGGTGAGCGTCTAGAGCACATCTTGGCATGGCCTGGATGTGTTTCCCGTCAAGAGCCCTCGCTGACTCCTGTGCACTGGTTTTATTTCCCTTCTCACGGCACAGGTTTCTCTACACCAGCCAGATGGGAACAAGACTGAGTGAGGCTAATGAGTTCTCACTGGGGCAAAGTGGAGGGCCTCGCTGAGAGAGCGTTGCTACAGTTTCCCAGTGAGAGAAGGATTATTCCCCCACAGCGGGGAAAACCCTGGAGAGAGGGGAGCAGGCAGGCTGTGTGACTGGCAAATTTGTACCTCCTTCCTCTGAGCCCCACACTCATCTGTTCAGGCAGCTTTCTACTTAGCACTCTGATTTCCGTGTCCAATCGATTGGCCACTCTTCGTGCCACGTAACAATGCATGACTGAGTTTTGAGCTTGAAGCCAGCCAGCCATGCAGGCTTCTGTCTTTCACGGCCTCTTTGAACTTAGAAAAAGGTTAGAGAAGAAAAACAGCAAGCCATTTTGCTATAATAATGTTGTCATTAGTAATGCGACTTCTTTGCATGAAAGCCTGCATTTATTAATAATATGATGACAGCACCACGTCCTTCCATTTGTGGATTATATTATGTTTTACAAGTCACTTTTGCAGTCATTATCTTATTTAATACTCAAACCACCATTAGGAGATGAAAGCAAATGATCATCTCCAGGAAACTGAGGCTCACAAAGACGCATGAGCTTGTTTGGGACCACAGGGCAGTGGGTAGCAGAACTGGATACACTCACTTATTCTTGTCAGAGTGAATATTGACAGTTCAGTAGACTCGCCGGTGCTTCAGCTCATCATTTGCCCCGTCCCCAACATCCTGATTCCATACCGAGGGTGACTCTGAAGGTGTGGCCAGCCCATAACGGGGGGTTAGGACTCTTCCTGAAATAATACTGGCCATCTTGTTCCTACGGTGCACAGCTGGGAATGTGCTAGAGTTTAGAGTGTTAAAATAGCAAATAAAGCAAACAAACAACAAAAAAATCAAAACCAAATTAAATCATAGGAAATAAGCTAGAAAATGTGTTTATTCTCTCTTCTCTCTCCTCCCTCCCTCCTCTCTCTCTCTCTCTCTCTCTCTCTCTCTCTCTCTCTCTCTCCCCCCATCCCTCCATCCTTCTCTCTCCCTCCCTCTCCTTCCCTCTCTCTCCCCACTTCCCCCTCTCCCTTTCCTCCTCTCCTCTCCACCTCTTCTCTCCTCCCCTCCCCTCCCTCCCTTTCTCCTTCCCTCTCTCCCTCCCTCTCTTCTTAGTTTTCCTGACTAGGTTAACATTCCACAGTGAGGCATGTAGAAAGCCACCCAGGCAGGAGAGTCAGTCGTGTGGTGCTTGTTGGATTCGTTCCTGGAACGGCCCTTCCAGGTCACCATACCTGTCTCCTTCCTTCAGGCAGGCATTCCAGGCCACTGCCCATGACAAGGTGGGACAGACACATGGCCAACCACAACTTAATTTTCCCTAAACCTTCTTTAAGCTGTCATTCCACAGGCTGCTTGGGGTTGCCATGGTGACAGTCTACTGCCTTCTCCCTCAAATAGAACCGGAATCACACTTCTGCTTCTGTGCAATGGAGCGGCATTTCTGTCCATGGCTCATTCCAGTAAACTCACCCCTCGTGGAGTGGCCCGGAATGTGTAAGCAGGGCACTTAAACTCACTCTGTAAGGACCTTAGAAAAACAAACAAAAACGAAAACACCCAAGTTGCATTTGTAGTTAATGATTCTAGGAATGACACAGCTAAGTTGTTTAAAAAAAAAAAAATGTCACCCTGCACAACTGGAGCCTCCTCATAAAACAGTGATTGTTCTGGGGTCCCTGTGGCTGCATGTGGAGTTCTAGGCTAGGAGTAACTGGGGGAGTGCGAGGAGGTGGTGGTGAGGAATCCAGAGAGAGAGAGAGAGAGAGCTAAAACACGGACCCTGCCCCGACAGGATTTGCCATACGAGGGGAGACAATCCTGTACCCAAACGTGCTTTGTCCATTCTAGTGCTGCATGGGGGTTCGGCTGGGCAGTGGAAAGGGAACCTGGGAGCACCTTTCACAGAGGCTGCAGTGCAAACCCTAACTCTCCCACTCATCAGCTCAGGGCCCTTGGGTGAGTTTAATATCTCAGAGCCTCCACTTTGTAGATTTTCTCAGTAAGGTGTTGATGCACATTAAAGGGCGTGATGTGTGTGGGAGAACCCAGCACGGCATCTTGCACAGAGCAGGTGCTCAGTGAACATTAATTCTTTTTCTCTTCTCCTTCCCACCTGTTCGAGGAGAATGGGGCAGTAGTGGGGGGGAGGCAAGAAGCTGAGGGTGGGGGAGAACACAGCCAAGGCTGGGGGTAGGAGCTGCAGGGCTGGACAGGGAGCAGTGAGCAGTCCCAGAGAGGTGCTGGACAGGGACCCACACCGAATTCCGAGGCTCTGCAGCAAACCGTGCGGCATGAGAGCCTGGGGGCAGGAGTGTGTGCTTGAGGGAGCTTGTTGAGGGTTGTGGATGTACGGAAGAGGAATGGGAGGTAGGGACTAGGAAATAGGGTAAGGAGTGAGGCCCACCACAAAATGAAAAACGGGAACTGCGACTCATGCGTGAATATTTTCAGTGTTAGAGATCTGGGCGGGTTGCTGGGAGCAGCTCACCAGTGCGCTGTTGTTCAACCTTAAGGAAAGGTTTGGGTATCCTGCCTCAGTAGCCTGCGAGATACCGACTACGGCGTTTTCAGCCTACAGGGTTTTCTTTACAACTTTCCCGACTGAAATGGAGGGAAAATGCTTAGACAGGTACGGGTTACTTCAAACAAAACTATGTGTTTTTCCTTTAAACGCTTTCTCCAGCCCCGCCACTATGTAACCCTCCCCACCATTTCTCAGCAAATAAATCACTGAGGCAATAGGCCGTGGAGGAGGTGTCACCTGCACAGGGCTACATGGTGAGCGTTTTGCCTGTTTGGAAGCACTGCACTACGCATGTGGAACGTGGCAGTCTCTTGGGATAATGGGTCCGCGAATCCCAAATGTGGCTTGAAGCAGCTGTGACTCTCCATTTCCAGGGAGGCCATGCCCCCTGGCTGCATACACATGGTTCTGTTTCCCCTAAACCCTGGAGACCAGATGAGAAGTTGCTTTTAAAGAATATTCTTTATAAGCCCTGCCTGGAGGCAGAAGGATGGATGGTCAGGCTCTGGCAGTCCATTTTCTGAGACTATCGGACTCTTCCAGGCCAAATGATAACCAACCTGTTGGCTGGCTAATGTTACCTGGCTTCAAGGAGTGCCGTGGTGCTATCGTCACATGCAGGGGCCTTGACAAAGAAACTAGAGAAAAAATAGAGAATTTTTTTTTTTGCCTGGGAGCTGGAGAATATTGCCCAAACCTTTCGGTCACTGAGTTTAAAGTCATGAGTGTGTTTGGGGGCTTTCTCTTTCTCCTCGAGTGGCTTCTCACGCATGGGGCATAATTAGTCACAGCAATAAGAAAAATACCAGTAATAAAAGTAAGCATTTTCCAACGTACTTTCATAATCTCATTGGATCTTTACAAAACTCTGGAAGAGAGGCAGTGAAGGTGTAATCCTATGTCATAGAGAAGATGAGGGTTAAGTGTCCTTACTGAAGCCACATGGCTAGGCAGGGGCAGACAGAGGACCTATCATCCATGCCGCCCCAGCTGCAGGGCAGTAGGACTGCCCTCTGAGTGTGCTCCAGGAGTAAGGAGGGTAAGAGAGGAAAAAGAGGGAGGAAGTCACATATAGCCATCAACCCCCATCACCTTGGGCCTGCTCTGCCTTCAGTTGGTGGGGGGGGGGCTCCTTGCCTTGAGACTGTTGCTTCTTGCTGAGTGGGGATGGGTGAGGGTTAGTTTTCTGCCACATGCTGCAGGGCCCTGATTGTGGAGGGCTGAGATGCACAGCCCTACCCTTTGTCAAGAGGAGAAGGCATTTGATGGCTCTTGTCAGTGGTGATAATTCAGGAGGCAGGAAGGAGCCTCCCTGGGGACAGTGAAAGAGAACCTTTGCAGGTGGCATGGAGTGGCCTCAGAAATGCCCCTTAGAAGCATATCTCACCAGAAACCAGCACTGGAGCAGCCAGGACCCATTCTCGGCACCTTGCTTCAACCAGATGGAACTTGAAGGCTTCTTCTACAGAGTAGATTTCAAAGATAAAGCTTTGAAGAGAGAAGAGTCTGTGCGATGAAGGGTTTGGAAATCACAAAATAGCTCAAGTCTTGGGAAGGGGGCCCACGTGTACGTTTGTAATCTGCTGCCTGAAGCCTCCTGGAGACCACCCATCGACCCACACCAGAGCCCAGAATGAGTGTCCTGGTGACGTTCAAGCCCACACCTCACTGGGCCACTCTGGGGACGCAGCAATAACATGGCAACATTGTTAAAATGTATAGAGCCACTTAATGAGGGATCTGGACAAGTGCCCTCATCATCTGTGTCTTTAACCCTCCCCCGCGATTATGGAGCAGTAAGACAAAGCCTCTGAGCACTTTGTACAAGGAAAAGGCTCGGTCAGACACCAGGGGAGCACTGGGTTCTAGGGCTCCTTGGATTAGGTGATTGTCATTTGAGAGCTGCTGGAAGTCTTTGAGGCCTGGCCTAACCTCTCCGGCCACAGCTTTCAGGCTGAGAGACCTACGTCAGCCTCCGCAGGCCAGGTTTTCTGTCCACCTGTCCATGTACCCGCCCACTCAGTTGGATAACTCTCATATATGTAACACAGCTTGGATTTCTGGGGATAGAACCTGCAGACATCGTCCCCTGCCATCCAGGTGTTTCATGTGCAGTCAGGGAGAAAAGCCGGATGTGTAAACAGAAGTATTATAGTGAAATACAGTGTGGGTCTCTCATCCATGTTAATTCCAGGACTTCTCTGAAAATGCTGGCCTGCCCAAACTTCGGTGTGTAGTCCTCAAGTCCTAGAAAAACAAGGATTATTTCCTTTACCCCCCCCCCTTTTTTTTTAATGCAGAATTTCCTGAGATTTTTATTTGTGACCTACAAACTTAATGGAGCATAGTACTTTTCTTTCTGGGCAGAAACCATGAACAATGCCAAGAGCTATTTGCGGAGGCAGTTTTCCCTGCATATGTAACAGTGTAATTCACCTTCTGGTTCGTGACATAATTTTTTCTTTTAATTTTATTTTATTAAATTTATTGGGGTGACAATTGTTAGTAAAATTACATAGATTTCAGGCGTACAATTCTGTATTACATCATCTATAAATCCCATTGTGTGTTCATCACCCAGAGTCAGTTCTCCTTCCATCACCATATATTTGATCCCCCCTACCTTCATCTCCCACCCCCCACCCCCCTTCCCCCTGGTAACCACTAAACTATTGTCTGTGTCTATGAGTTTCTGTTTCTCATTTGTTTGTCTTGTTCTTTTGTTGTTTTTGGTTTATATACCACATATCAGTGAAATCACATGGTTCTCTGCTTTTTCTGTCTGACTTATTTCGCTCAGCATTACACTCTCAAGATCCATCCATGTTGTCACAAATGTTCTTATATCATCTTTTCTTACCGCCGAATAGTATTCCATTGTGTGTATATATACCACAACTTCTTTATCCATTCATCTATTGAAGGACATTTTGGTTGTTTCCATGTCTTGGCCACTGTAAACAAAGCTGCAATGAACATTGGAGCACACATGTCTTTATCTCTAAATGTTTTCAGACTTTTTGGGTAGATACCCAGGAGAGGGATTGCTGGGTCATATGGCAATTCTATTCGTAATTTTTTGAGGAACCTCCACACTGCCTTCCATAATGGCTGCACCAGTCTGCATTCCCACCAACAGTGTATGAGGGTTCCTTTTTCTCCACAGCCTCTCCAACACTTGTTACTATTTGTCTTGTTGAGGATAGCCATTCTGACTGGGGTGAGGTGATATCTCATTGTGGTTTTGATTTGCATTTCTCTGATGATTAGTGATGTTGAGCATTTTTTCATATGTCTATTTGCCATTTGTATGTCCTCTTTGGAGAAATGTCTCTTCAAGTCTTCTGCACATTTTTCAATTGGGTTGTTTGTTTTTTTGTTGTTGAGTTGCATGAGTTCCTTGTATATTCTGGATATTAGCCCCTTATCGGAGGCACTGTTTGCAAAAATCTTCTCCCATTCAGTTGGTGGCCTCTTTATTTTGTCAATGGTTTCTTTTGCTGTGCAGAAGCTTTTAAGTTTCATATAGTCCCATTCGTTTATTTTAGCTTTTACTTCCCTTGCCTTTGGAGTCAAATTCATAAAATGCTCTTTGAACCCAAGGTCCATAAGTTTAGTACCTATGTTTTCTTCTATGCAGTTTATTGTGTCGTGACATAATTTATTGATGACTTAAATTACAAATATGCATATGGCATCATGCTAAAGACTCTAAGGGTATGAGGGAGTTTACTACATAATTTTTAGGGAGACAGTAGATCCATATGTGAATTGAAAAAAATGATACCAGCCAGATTGAGGGTAAATGTCTTGGGGTTCGAATAGCTAATAAGACGGGTGGGTGGAGGGTCTGTGTTCTGAATATGGGAACACAAGAGGAATGTACGAATTCTGTTTGGACACGCGAAGCTGGGTATATCTTAGGGACATAGTGCCCACAGGGCTGGAGGCTCTCAGGTCTGGAATTTGGAAGAGTGTTCTGGGCTGTAGATCTAGATTTGGGAATTGCCAACATTTGGAGAATCCTGATGCCATAGTGGTCAAGGAAATGTGTGTAGAACGCTGCTGACAGGGCCTGAAGAAGCCCCAGATGCGTGGGATGGGCAGAGGAAGAACCTCCAACGCAGATGGAGGAGAACTGACCGTAGGAGCAGGAGGAAAACCTCAGGGTGGGGGCTGATCCCCAAACCAAAGAGCATTTTAAGAACCAAGGGGGTAGTTAGCAGTGTCGGGTTCGAGAGTGATCAAGAGACCCGAGCAGCAGTACCTGTTGGTTCCTGGTGCCCTTGGGCAGAGCAGACTCAAGGGAAACTTAAAGGCAGAGTTCACAGTTCACTGAATGGACTAGAAAGAAAGGCCAGTGAAGGAGTGGGAAAGTACAGGGGAACCCTACTTTCAGGACTGGAAGGGGAGGAGAGAACATGGGTAAGAGTTTTTAATATCCCCTGCAAAGGTGAGGGTTGTTATTTTCTGTTTCGAGTTCAGAGGGATGAAATAATGTGCCCTTTTTCACATCACCATTCTAAACAGAAACCCCCACACCAGTAAAGGTTATTAAAAATGTTTTCTAAAGGTATAGCAAATAGAAGACGGCAGAGAAGGTGTTCAAGTCCCAATCCACCTGGCTCCAAAGTCTAGGTCCTTGCTACTCCGAGGTGTGGCCTGGGGACCAGTAACATGGGCGTCACCAGGGACCTTATTAGAAATGCAGATTCTCAGGCCCAGACCGGCTCAGAATCTGCTTCTTTGTGAAATCCAGGTGGTGCCCATGCACGTGAATACGTGAGAGGCGTTGCTCTGTGCTTTCCCCTGTTCTACGTGTTAGTAATCCAGCTGTCAGGTAAGGAGGACCTACATTGTCCGCTTCATACAAAAGCAGAGAAATAGGTGGGGGAGACATGCACCTTCCCTCTTTCTCTGAGAAGCACTGAAAGCTAACCTTGTACGTCCTCAGCTAACCTTGAAGAGCTCATCTTCATAGGGAAGATTACCACTGGTCCTGAAGCCCCGTCACCAAGCTGAGACCACAGTGGGTGGCCTCTTTCACCATAGGATGATGGAGCGCATTGGGCTTTGGGCAAGTTTTGCTACATTTTTAATTAACAGGCTTTTTCTTTACATGATAATGCAGGTTGCAAAGGAAGGAAACACCCTTTCAATCGCTAGTGTAATTAAGCTGCAGATTAGTTTGATCTTTGCTGCCTCTGCAAAGCTCTCCAAGGGAAGATAACTCATGTGCATGGAGATTTACTCAGATATTTGGCTTCTAAAGGGTTCAGTAACTGCCTACCTGTGATGTTTTTTAATTAGAGCGGCTACCTCTTTGGATACTTTTTTGAATGAGTGCTCACTGCAAAGTTCTGCTTGGTCCCTTCTCACCTGTACCTAAAACAACCAAACCACATGCAAAACACCAAAAGAATCTAAACCCATGGTTCCTTTTTTTGCTGTGGGCACACCCTCTTTTTCTTGGGTCCTTGGAGTTACGTGTTTCCCAAAGTGACCCATTAGTTGGTTGTGAAACGAATTTAGTGAGTGTCAACCAAATTTTTAAAACTATGTATACGAAATGAAATAGAAAGTGTCACAGTGCATCATATACAGTAGAGGTAGCAATTGTTTCGTGAAACTTGTGCTTCAGTTATATAAATATGTGTGTATCCCGAGTTTCCATGCAAAAATGCTTTTTATATATGGATAGTGGTCAAAAAGTATGAGAGCCAGTGATCCATTTAATGGGTTCCCTATCTATAGAATCATTGAAATTAGTGTGTGTGTGTGTGTGAAGTAGGTACTAATTTCCACCCATGGGTTCAGTCCTCTGTATGTGAAACATTCCCAGAGATTCCAACCTTCAACCATGTTTAAGATCTGCTGGCCTGATTCAAACTCCCATTTGATATTATTTCTGGCAGGTGAGAATGAAGTCTCTGGTTGCCAGCATTCTCTCCCTGTTCGCACCAGGCATATACATGAAGAGCCCATGACTTGTGGGGCGCACCTTCTTGTGAGAAACTTCTCCTTGGGGCTGATCCAAATGCTCTTGCCCATAGCTTTCACTCCTGCAGGCTTTGGTCCATCCCCTGGAGCTCGACAGAGTAACTCTGTCATGTCCTCCACACAAAATGCAGCTTTGCTTTTCTCCTAACGCTTTCTTTCTTTTAAGCTAAGCAATTCCAGCATCTGTAACCATCCTTCATTGTTTACAGTCGTCCTCATCCTCTGTTAGCATCTCTGAACTGCTCTTTGGTCAAAAAGAGAACACAGTGCACCAAATACAGAGAAAATAACACTGAGAGCAAGGAGTTCTGCCTCTGCTGGGGATAGTGATGAGACTGACCCTGGGCGAGCCACCTCACCAGCCTTGGTTTCCTCATTTGTAAAATGAGACTGTTCAGCTGAGTGACCCGTTTTCCAAAGTTCTGGTTTTAGTATTAACTGGGAGGAGGAGGGTATATGGCTCTCAACGGTAGCTATTATTCTCATTTTCATGTTCAAGTCAATGAGCCATAATCACATTAGGAATATTTTAAAAGTCCATAGGGTCTTTCACGGATGGCAAATGAATCAAGTGTTGCTTTTATTGGCTGGGCATACATAGGAAGGAATGGATACCGTGCTTAGCTACCCTAGAGCACCCAGCTCTTGGGAGGTATACATGCAGATCAGATACAGAACCCTTTCTTGGTCTTCCCTCCTCAAATTTCAGTTTTCCCTTATTATCAGCCACTGGAAAAAAAGTGTCCTTTTGCTAGGATTTACTATAGTGTGTTTTAGACTAAAGAAATGTTTTTTTCCCCCTACACCTGAAGTTTTGTGCAAAATAATGTAAAATAATGGAGGAGTAGGGCATGCTGTTTTTTCAGCCCAATGAGTCTTTATTTCGTGTGTGTGTGCGTGTGTGTGTGTGTGTGTGTGTGTGTTTTGTTGTTGTTGAAATAGATTTTTAAAAAATGTTCAGCCAGCACATCTGTTGCTGGCCTCCAAGCACATCTTTAGGATCCATGGCCTGAATTTGCAAGAAGAAAGGTTTTAAATATTAATAAGATTGGGACTTGGCTGTTCTGTATGAGTATTTTGAATTCATTAATGCTCTAGTGAACCCTAAAGCACTCAGCCCCTCATCATTAGAGAGTTAGGTCCCCTGGGGGCCTTTCTAGAAGCAAGTACCTTCTACCTGAAGAGTGAACAAAAGACAAATGAAAGACATTGGAGCCTTCTAAGGATAGAGGTAGATTTTCAAGTCTCCGCCAAGCTTTACCAAACCCACACAGTCTTTTCTGTGTTTGCAGGTTAGCTCAGCAGAGAGTGGTGCTGGTGGGGCCATGGCCTTGTTTTGGTGTTTCTCAGTTACATGTGCCCTCGATCTCGGGGGAAATTGCAAGAGATGTGTGTGAACTAAAGAAACCTGGGAGAATTCAGAAGGGCATGTCCCCATGGTGACTGCTGTAGCATGTACACCCTCTCAGAAAAGAATTATCATCAGCCAGAAAAATTAGGACCGTTTTCTGAATTTGAGGGAGCCTATCACTTACTGTTGAAAGGGTGGTCAGACTCGGAGAGTTTAGGCTAGTTCTGGGGCTCCCGTGAGAAATGCCATGTTGAAAAGGAACTCTGGAGACCCAGGGGAAAAAACAAAAACGGGGTTGTATCTGTTGGTCTTTTCTGTCACGACTTTCTTTTCCTTTAACATTATTTAGGATGTAGTGTTCTTTTGATAGCAGAGAGCAATAGTTTTCTTCTATTTGCACAGAAGACCTTTCTTACTTGACAAAGGTAAGTCTGCAGTAATAATGTTTTATTTGAGGATTGTCGCATCCTCTCCCATTGAATATTTCTTTCGCCAAATAGAGAACATTAGGTGCTCTGATCTCTCCAGGGTATAGTTTTAATAGAGCATACTGTCCGACCCAGTACAAACTCGTTATGGAGTACGTGTTTACTTACTGCGTCAGAGGACACCTCATACATCGCTGTAGAAGGGGATAGGTGGTGCTTTTCCTCTCCACCGTGAGTGAGGAGTTTGTAAGGTGGGCTTGAGCTTTATCTCTTAATGTCTAATCTCTAATAGTGCTTTAACTTTTTTCAAAATCGTAACTCAGTTATTTTTAGTTAAGCTCTTGGTCATGGTACCAAACAGTATTATCAACAATACACATTTGAGATTCAGCCTCTGCTATTCAACTAACATTTTGCAAGAATGGTAAAGGAAAGCGGGGCCAGAGTCAGGTGAAGGGAGCTCTTGTAATTGAGGTCCTTGCGTGCAAACATGCACCTTTAGATGGGGACCATAAAAGACCACATAGCATTAAAGGCCAGAAAGCGTTCAGACAATGGGACAAGAGAAAATCATTTAAATCCTTTTTAGGTTTCTATAGTTCCTTTAAAACCAGATGATTCAAATTCAGCCCAAATCCCTGAAGCTTTCATGGTTATGTATAGTAAACCAATCTGTCCCCCAGCTGGAAACTAAAGGCACATTTAGGAATTCTTTTTCATGGGCCAGATTTATTGCCAACTTGAGTCCTCTGTGGTGGGGCTGTTGAAGGCTGGGGCTGAGGCACACCGGAGCCTGCTACAGGGCGGAGGTTGGCAGGAAGGCAGCAGGGAGGGAGGGGAGAAGCGCTGGTCCTCAGACAGAGCCTGTCCCATGAGTTTGTTTTGCAGAAGGCCAGAGGCCAGACTGTGTTCTACAGAACACTGCAGAGGTTGGAGCCCTCACAGCTTCTCTCAGTGCCCAAGTTGTGTTCCCTTTCTTGTCAAACAGTTCTTGTTTTCCAGGAGCTTCTTTTCTAAATAGAAACATGGGAGGAGCAGAATTGAAAAGGAGAACAGGGCAAGATCTGTGGTGGAAGGGAACAGACACACAAACCAGAGAGGGAGAGGGAGAGAGGGAGAGAGAGAAAGTAACTCAAAATACTAAATGTTTATTTGGATGGTAAAGTGATAGTTCTTCATACCTGTTTGATCTCCCAGATTTTCTTTAATAATCTTATATAGTGTTTATGATGAAAATAATATAAAAAGGTATCTATCCAAGAGATGTCAGAGGCAGATGTAAATGAATGCCAGAGGGAGAGGTACCAACAGTGCTTGGGATGGGGGTCACAGTGGACCGAAGCCACAGTAGATTAGAAACCTGGGTCTGGCTGGAAAGGAAGAGTGAGGGATGACCACAGTGTGCAGAGGGAGGAAAGCATAAGCTACTGCAGGGCCTAGAAGCACTCACTCAGGAAGAGCAGGCAGGATATGGCAGTGGCCAAGGTGTCATAGCTGGTACGGACGGCCACCCAGAGTATCAGAACAGGCCAGAAGCCAGCCCATTTTGGCTTGGTACATAGGTTTATCTAAATCATGGTGGTTTTATGGAACAGCTGGTTTTACTTTAGTTTACTTGAAAACAACATCGGGTGGGGAGACAAGGAGGGCAGGTGGGTGGAGAAGAGATGATGACATGGGCTCACGGGATGATGTAGTGCAGACAATCCATCACAAGAATGAAAGCAGACAGTTGTCAGCATCTCAAAAGACCAGGGTGTGGGCTGGCGGAGCTGGACCTCCCAGCGCTGGCTTGGCCCCAGAGGTCCTCTTCCTTTCCAAAGCATGTGTTCTCCAAAGTGCTTGGTGATGGAGACCACAGGAAAGCCAGCGCATGTCAGGTGTTTGCTTTCTACCTTCTAGTCATGCTTGATTTGCTGCCTTTCCCCTGAACTGTGTACGGATGCCTTGTTTTGGCCTGAATTTGGGGACCCTCCTCCTCCTCTGGGAGAAAGCCTGTCCCTCTCCTCCTGGCCCTCTCTTTCTTGTGGTGAACAGGCACCCATGGGGTGTTCAATTCTGTTTGGCTCATGCTTTGGAGAACACTGAGAAAACCTGGGGGTGGGGAAGGCTCCAAGGAGCAAAGACCGGGAAAAAGCTGAGGAAGGCTGCCCAAGAGAATAGATTGTTGTTAGAAACAATTTTTTTTTTTTTTTTTTTTTTTTCCAATCTAGGCCTTTTGTGGCTGTAGGGTGGGGGCTGGAGAAAAGCACAGTAAACAGTCTAGGGACATTGGCTGTGGTGTGCATGGGGTCTGTTCTGACAAAGGAAGGCAGAAGGAAGTAAATGTAAGGTCCTCTCTCAAAAAGCTAAACAAATGTGTGACATCTTCACGGTTCAGGCAAGTGCGAGCACCAGTGTCCGTTACGTATGGAGAGGAGGTGGCTGGGTGAAGCGAAGACACCGGGTGCAGTGGAAGGGACTGGGGAAGGCAACAACTGGCTTCTGTCGTCCTGGCCCTGCTAGTTGCCGAGTGACCTTGGGCTGGTCATCAGATCTTCTCAGGCTTTGTTTCCACATGAGTGCATAATGCGCCCAACTGGTACAAATACACCCCTGTCATCTTACTCCTCTGCAGCCCTGGCCAGCAGGGAGGGAACTAGTAGCCCCACTGACACGTGAAGACACAGCTTTACTCTTCGATGTTCATGTGGGGTCTGAACAACCTCACAATCAAGTTTCTCTTTGGCAAGAGAAAAACTTTGTGCCTAAGGTTTCATGGAGGAAAGTAAAGGGACATCAGCTTGAGGGTGAAAATTTAGAAGATGAGGGAGTGTGCATTAAGTCCTCACAGCTTTAGGCTTGCGAACTTTCCCTTCAATAATTAACCACATTTGGTAATGTATAATGGTGCACCTGCTTTGGAAAACAGTCTGGCGGTTCCTCAATTGATTAAATGTAGAATAACCATACTAGCTAGCAATTCTACCCCTTCGCTATATTCCCGAGAGACATGAAAACACAGAAACTTGTACATGAATGTTCGTAGGAGAATTATTCTTAATAGCCAAAAAGCAGAGACAACCGAAATGTCCACCAACTATTGAATAGATAAAGTGTGGAATATCCATGCAAGGGACTATTACCGAGCCATAAAAAGGAATGAAGTACTGATACGTGCACAGCACAGATGCACCTTGAACATCTATAGTATGTCAATGAAGCCAGGCACAAAAGACCATGTAGGGCATGATTCCCATTCATACAAAATGTCCAGAATAGGGAAGTCTGTAGTGACAGAGACTAGATTAGCGGTTGCCTAGGTCTGGGGATGGGGAATTGGAGGATTAGGGGGGTGATAACTAAAGCATGAGAGGTTTTAGGTCAGTAAGTGTTCAAAAATTGACTGTGGCGATGTTTGCACATATCTGCATATAATAAAAAACCATTGAATGGTACATTTTGAATGAATTTATGGTGTGGGAATTATATCTCAACAAAATTTTTTTAAAAATCAGCCAACTAATTGTACATCCTCTTCCTCCCCCCCCCCACCCATGCACACGCCTGTAGTTTAGGCAGTTTCAATAACCAGCAACGTACTCAGCTCTTCCCTGCTGAGGTAAGCTGATGAAATGACAGGGCTGCAAGCTCCATGAGGCACAAGTGGGAGGCAAGGGTGACTGGAAGTGGCCCCTGCTCGAAACATTTACCTAACAATAATGTCACAAAATATAAATAAATTGATTAGGCAGCGATCTTCAGTGAACCAAAAGAGATTGAAGAAAATGGGCCAAATAAAGGTGTCGGGGAGGGTGCGTATTTCCCAAGGCAAAGCCGCTAGCAAAACTCCTAAAGTTTCTGTGAAGAAGAGACTTCCTGCCCAGGGAAAATGTATGTGGAGTTGGAGCTGCTGAAAATTCCTACAGCCTCTGAGAGAAATTGTGGCCAAGGATTACAGAAAATAAAAACGAATAAGTTCAGTTGCATAAAAGGAGTTAACAAGGCCCTCTTCAAAGAAAAGATGGAAAAAATGATAGTAGTTGACTTACATTGAGCCCGTATCCTGTGCCATGCACTGTTTTATAAGTGTTTCGTGTAATAGCTTGTTTATTCCTCACAGCAAGCCAAAAAGTTATTTGCTATTGCTATCCCTATTTTCTACATTAAGGAACTCAGCTACAGAGAAGTTGGGTCATGTGCGCAAGGTTACACAGCTAGTAAGTGGTGCATAAACTGACAGGGTGGTCCTGGCAGCCAGAGCCCCTGGGCCCATCTTCTCTGCTGTGAGCAGCTTTGTCCAGTTTGCCGTGTGCTGATCAAACATTATCACTTTCCGCACAGGCCATTCTACACAAAGGTAGAGCTATAGAACGGCGCTGGGCCATAGGCTTGCTGTGAGACCTGTGAGGGGAGACCCAGCGTTGTCTTCATTTTGATATCTCCTCCTGGTATGATACCTACTGGCTCACAGAAAGGGCTCGATACATATGTATCGCCTTGAACTGAATTCATTTGGTTGTATAATAAATAGAGGTGGTTAACTGACTTCCAGATTGTTGTTGATAGTCGGTATTTTGATATTTGGTGGGGATAGAATTATAAGGAGAGAGAATATTTATTCACATGTGCCCTTTTATAGGGAAAATGAACTAAGGTTCGATGAGATTACAGGTGGGCAGGTGCTCTGAGAGCTCACAAACAAACCTTTTCTGAAGGGGGAGCATTCTTCTTCCTTGGGAGTTTATTTTAAGCCTACCTCCTGGTGTGAATGTTGCTAATGAGCTGATGTTTCTCTGCGAGGTCACATTGAAAGGTCTGGGGAGGAGATAGCACAAGTGTCTATTGCCATCAACTTGAGGGCGTCTCTGACTCTGGGGCACTGCTGTAGCCTGGATAATTAAAATCCGTAGAATTGGTTCAGGACATAGACCGGTTCAGACCTATAAGAAAGGAGCTGTGCCCGAGGCCCCTCCTGGATTAGTGTGAATTGCTTCCCCTACACTTTCTAATGCCCAGCTTTCAGGCAAGAGGTTAGGAAACTGGGCAAGAGGGAAAAAAAGACTCCAGTCTCTCGATTCCCTTTTCTTGCAACTTTGCCCTGCACCCGGTTACTGTCTGACATTGCTTCATGCATTGGTCTCTCTCTCCACCCAGTCTAACGCTTTCCTAGGGCAGATACCTTGCTATGTCATAGTATTGATACTACAGCTCTACAGAAATGCAAAACTTCCTCCAGATACCCATTTTCTCATTTATTCTTCACCACAGCCCAGGGGTGAATAAGAAAAGTACCGTTAACGCTCTTTTATAGATGGGGCCTGGGAAGCACTTTTTTTTTTTTTTTAATTTTATTTTATTAAATTTATTGGGGTGACATGTGGTATATAAACCAAAAACAACAAAAGAACAAGGAAGCACTTTTTTTCCTGGTTCCTGAGCTGATTAGCGGGAGAGTCTGCTCTCTTGCCGGGTATCCTAGGTCCAAAATTATCAGATACTCCTGTATTCTATATTCTGGTTTCTATTCCTCACAGCATCTGTGAAAGCTTGAGTTTCAAAAAGATTGTCAGATAATGGTTTCACAAATCCTCATTAGCTTTCCTATTGTGTTTCGTGTGATTCAGTGGGAATTGGACTAAGGCCCCAAAATTATTTGTACTGGCTGAGCCGCTGACTATGAGACCTTTCTAAAGCCAAGCCCCCATGTACTCTCGAGGGGCACAGAGTCTAGAGAGAGAGACAGAGGATTAAGAAGGTAAGTGCAAAGAAGTGCTTCAATCTCCTTGAAGGGGGTTAACTTCTCCCTGGAACTGGAACCTGTGTCTTCTTTCGAATGCCTCCTTTAACTTCTGGACAACCTGCCACCCACTCGCTTCCCACTGGCTGTCTCCATTAAACCCTTTCTCCTGGGCTTTCCTCACCCCAAGACCGTGTGGCTGGTCTCTGCCTGGCAGCTGGCTGCCCAGGGCGCCTCCAGCTCAGACCTGTGCTTACCACCAGGCAAGAACCGCTCTTTAATAGAGACACACGAGCTGAGCTCATCCTCCAGCTTGTGTTGCTAAGCAGCTGGCTTTTGGTTGCCTGGAGATTATCATGGAGTTGAGACCACAGGGTGAAAACGTGTGTATCTCATCTGGCTCTGGGATGTGCTTGCATGTCTAACCACCACCAAACCTTTCTTTTACAGCTCTGATTTCATGGTAAATCCCTGTAACTTGAGGGTTCCTCCTTCATGTATTAGTTATTGGAAGTAATAAGTGCACAAAGATCATGGTCTGATATCCCCAGGCTTACAGGGATTGGTAGTTCTTCAGGATTTAAGAGGGGAGAAAACACCACACGCCTCTGTAATACAGAATAAAGGAAAGAAACAGAAATTGAACCTTTGTGCTTATAATGGAAGGGAGGAAAATTGTGCTTTTGAATTTTCCTCCGAGTGACTGTTTATTTGTGAGCGAAGAAATAATTAGAGGACGAGGCCTCACTGAGTGGAGAGCATTTTAGAAAGTTCCTGTGGGAGAGACTGTGACACTTAAAGTCTTTTAGGAAATGCAGAAATTATAGGTCCCTGGCCCCCTGGCTGGTGCTGTGACACAGTTACCTCTTCTTGAGGTTTTGACAGCTTTCAGATCTGGAGATAGGAGTGCTGGATAATTTGGGAGGATGTAACCACTCATTCCACCCACAGTGTGTTTGTGTGCCCAGAATAGTGCCCAGGTGGACAAGCCGTGAGTCCAACTCCCTGAGGCTCACAGAGTGGAATCTGGGGAGGGGATGCCAAGTGGGATTGATAGGACCTGGGACGCTGGCCTGTAAATTGTCATTTTGACACCGACATTTGAGGTAGAGCAGAGCTCAGGGACATCTTTAGTTTCCATCAACCCGGCTAAGTGAGTTTTTCGTCTTTACTGTGTTCTCGGCCCCGTTTCAGGCGCTATGGCAGATACAGAAGCACAAGACACGTGACTTCTGCCCCCAGACTGGTTGAGAAGACACGTGTGGAACAACGTATGGTGGGATATAATTAAGTGTTGACTTTTATAGCACAAAGCTTCAGTGAGGTAGGAAGGCAGAGCAGGGAGCCCCCCCTCAGGCTTCAAGGGGTTGGGAAGGCTCCATGGGGAGGTGGGGCTGGTGCTGGCTTTGGAGCATGGATTTCTATGAGCAGAGGAGAGGGAGGGAGAGATTCCAGGCAGGAAGAGCCTTGTAAGCAAAGGAGAAGTGGTTGGAGTGAGCTTGGAATGCAGTAGGAATGTGTGGAAACCACACTCACCAGAGCTAAATGTTCTTGGGTGCAGTGGGCAATGCAGGCCGAGGAGTTTATTGGAAGTTTTTAGAAGAGTGGCATGAATAAATCAACATTTAAACATGAGTTTGCTATGTCCTGGGCTCCTTGGAGATAGGGAGGAAACAAGAGAGGGAGAGAGAGAGAGGGAGGGAGAGATTCCAGGCAGGAAGAGCCTTGTAAGCAAAGGAGAAGTGGTTGGAGTGAGCTTGGAATGCAGTAGGAATGTGTGGAAACCACACTCACCAGAGCTAAATGTTCTTGGGTGCAGTGGGCAATGCAGGCCGAGGAGTTTATTGGAAGTTTTTAGAAGAGTGGCATGAATAAATCAACATTTAAACATGAGTTTGCTATGTCCTGGGCTCCTTGGAGATAGGGAGGAAACAAGAGAGGGAGAGAGAGAGAGGGAGGGAGGGAGAGAGATTGAGAAAAAGAGTTTGAGCGTGAGCAGTCCCTCCACAGGCCTTGGTTCCCAGTAAACAAATGGACCCAACCCACTGGGCTACATTCTCCCGTCTCCCCCTGTGACTTATGTCTGTCACAGACATCCATGGGAACCTCTCCTTGTGGGTGGGCAATGGGCAGTGACATTGACTCTTCATCCTTGGCCTGGCCATTTAGTTGCTAAGGAATTCATTTCTTGATGATTAGAACAAAGGGAAACAAATATACTTTTGTTTAAAAGTATAAAACAAATACATCTACTGCCAGAACAAAGAAATCCTGATGCCAAATTTGAGGCTTTCTTTACCAGACCAGTTGTTTTTGAAAAGAAAGATGAAGGACTGAAGGCAGAGGAGACGCTAAGAAAACAGTGATTGTTGGGGTGGGTTGAAAGGAAGCATTCTTCACTGTGGTGGGTGTTCTGTGGAGGCAGGATAGCAGGGAGGTTGGGATGCAGCCTCCTGCCCAGGCTGGATCCAGGCTCTGCCACTTCCTAGAAGTGGGACCTTGGGTTAGTTATTAAACTCACCAGGGAAAATACGAGTACCCAGCCATTGGGATAGTGGATGGGGGGAGGGGGGTTGACACAGTGTGAGGGATATAAATTATAAACATCTAAGTATTACTTTGTTTTGTGCACCTGAAACTAATCTAAATAAAAAAAAAAAGAAGAAGAACATGTATAAAGACAACAGCTTAAAAGAAAAAAGAAGAAAATATGAGTACCCACCACCCTGTCTCGTTAGGTTGTTTTAATGCTTTAAGGGGTGAATGCATTTAAAGCCTTTGGTAAAAGTTACTTAGAGATACTGCTATATTACTGGCTTCAGACACAGTGTTGAGAGAAATGAGTGTTTTGACCAGTACTGATTGCAGCAAAGAGTTCCACAGAAAGCGATTGATGGGAGAAGCGAGGCTGAATTCAGACCTTGGAACTTGGATTGAGGACGGATATAGAGGAGGACATAGTCCAGTTGCCAAAGCCAGGCCTGGCCTGTGCAGAAACCAGCAGAGCCCTGGATGCTTCAGGGCTCATAAGCCAGCTGGGATATGGACAGCTCTGAGTACAGAGGACAGGGAACCAGCCTGAGGGCCCATGGAAGCCAGGGCTGAGCAGCCAGAGTTCTCAGGTGGTCTCAGGAGAGGAAACCAAGGCATCCTGAAGAGGATGAGGGCAGGCAGTGGTGAGCAGGATGTTTTAATGGTATCTAACCCTACTTCAAGGGTAAGCTTGCTAAAATCTTAAAGCAGAGAAATATCTGGAGAATCATATTGGGCAACCAGAGCTTGAGGACTATTCTTGAAGATGCCAGTTTCTCATTTTTGAGACCTGCTCATATAACTTATACCAAAAGGTGAGGGTGCTCCCCTTTTTCTTTCTTACATGCCCTGGAAGCTAGCAAATTGTCCTGATCCTCATTTCGCCTGACCTCTCTAAGCATCCTGCATTTTTATGCTCACTTATTATCAGCAGGTATTTGCTGTGTACCTAAGATACATCCAGCTCAGCACTGAACCCAAGGGAGAATGCTGGAGCATGAGCTCAGGGAGCTCACAGGCTGATCAAGGATCACTTAGACCAAGGTTACTCTTCTCAAGAGCTAAGATCTATCATGTTGATGAGAGAAAACTGCAGTCAATCATCGTGGTCTGGGAAAACCTCAGCCGACTTCTAGGGACCAGTGGGACCGGGGCAAGCACTTCAAGGTTTTCCATAAGCAGACAGAATGATAGGGTAGACATTTCCGGCTCTGATGCAGAGGTACCCCAAGGGCGGGGTTCAGTGGGGGAATCAAGACTAATTTAGGTGGGTGGAATCAGATTGGCAGGATTCAGTGAGGCAGAATATTAGAAGCCTCAGTACCATCCACTTTTGGTTGGGAGTTTCTAGAATAGCATTGTGTCAGTTCCTCCTACATCCTAGGAAACTGGGGACTTGAATCTCACAGACTTCTGCAGTATAAATAACTCAGAAATTTTGAGAAATGACAAGGTTGGCAAGCATGAATTTTCAGTGTACTGCTCAAAAGCGGATTGAGTTTGCTGGGGGTTGCAATGATATGCACAGAAACTTGGCTGGCTAATTTTGAATTTCCCTTTCTCCGGGGCCCTGGCCAAAGATGTGTGGAGCAGAGGGGTTATCCACGCCTTGTTTCAGGGCAGCTGCCATACATAAGCACTTTCTTCAAAGAAAAGCCTGACACAAAGAAATTTCCATTACCCCGCAAGCCAGGAAGGAGCTAGTGAATGCAATGAGTTATGTGAGTGCCCACATCCTAAGGATCCTTTGTGTGTTATGATGATATCGTGATGGTGGTAATGGTGATGGAGGGAGTGATGATGTTGGTGATGATGATGGTGATAGTGGCAGTTATGATGCTGCTTATGGGGGTGGTGGTGGTAGTGATGATGGTGATGATTATGGAGGTAGGCGTGGTGACAATGATGGTGACAGCGGTGGTGAGGGTGGTGAAGAAGAGGAAACCTGTACTTCATATAGTATTAGCAGATTACATAGCTCTTCTGTACAGGTAATCTTATTTGAGGTTAAAGCAAAACCGTGAGGTAGACAGAGTAGGTATAGTTATCTTCAGTTGAAAGACTGAGAGTCTGAGCATGTGCAAGCCAGTGTTTTGTTTCATTTTGCTTAATTGCACCGCTGTGTCTCTTGTCAGTGAGTAGCAAATGAGTGGCATGGACAGTCATGGCTAGAAGTGTTCAGACAAAGAGGCTCCTATGGGTCAGAGGCACGAGAAAGGGGTTCTGGAAATCGAATGATTTTTTTCTTTTAGTGGTTTATTCTAGATACAAATCATTTATGAAATGTGTGATTTATAATATTTTCTCCCACTCTGTGGCTCACCTTGTCTTTTCTATCTGTTAGAACACAAAAATTTTTAATTTTGGTGAAATCCAATTTATCAGGGTTTTTTTGTTTGTTTGTTTTTCTGCATCATGTGTTGGTGTCCTAAGAACTCTTTGCCCACTCCAAGATCTTGAAGATTTTTCTCCTATGATATCTCCTACAAGTTCTATAAATTAGCTCTGAGATTTAGGTTCATAATTCATTTTGAGTTAATTCGTATGTATAAGGTGAGGGTCCAATCCATCATTGTGTCCGTGTAGCAACAGTTATTGAAAAGACGCTTTCGTTTCTGTAGGGTCTTGGCCCTTTTGTTGAGCACTGAGTAACCATAACCATGTTTCTGGACTCTCAAGTCTATTCCATTGAGCTATAGGCCTATCCTTGCATCAGTACCGCACTGTCTTGATTTCTGTGGTTTTGTAGTAAATTTTGAAATTTGGTAGTATGAGGCTTCCAAATTTGTTCTTTTTTTTTTTTTCTTAATCCAAATTGTTTGGGCTATTCTCAGTCCTTTATTTTTTCATATAAATTTTACGATCAGCTTATCAGTTTCTACAAAATGCCTCTGGGGATTTGGGTAAGGATTGATTTCAATTCAAAGATTAATTATTAAAAAGTGCTATCTTGTTAAGATTGAATGTTTCAGTCCATGAACATGGAATTTCTCTGCATTTATCTAGAGCTCCTTTAATTTTTCTCTGCAGTGTTTTGTAGTTTTCAGGGTACATGTCTTATGTATTGTTTGTTACATCTATTCTTAAGTGTTTTATTCTTTTGGATGCTGTTGTGAATTGAATTTTCTTTATTTCATTTTCAGATTTTCCTTTGCTAGTAAATGAAAATATTATTTCTATATATTTGTAAATATATAGTATTTCAATAATTCTAAACTATAGTATTTCTCTACATATATATTTTATACAGTCTAATTCCACTGGTTTTTTATAAGTTGATCTTGTAGCCTGCAACCTTACTAAGGTAGTTTATTAGTTCTAATATTTTTTAGACTTTCTCTATATAAGATTATGTTCATCTGTGTATAAAGGCAGTATTACTTCTGCAATTCAGAGGCCTTTAATTTTCTTTCTTTTTTCCCCCTTCCTTTATTGTACTGATTGGAATCTCTAATACAGTGTTGAATGGAAGTGACAAAAGCAGGCCCCTGATATTAGCAGGAAAGCATTTAGTCTTCTACCATTAAGAATGATGTTAGATAGGGGTGTTTCGTAGATTCTCTGGATCAGATTAAGGAAATTCCCTTCTGTTCTTAGGTTTTTTGAGTGTATGTGTTTTTCTTAGGTTTTTTTTTTTTTTTTTTTTTTTTTTTAATCATGAATGAATGTTAGGTTTGTCAAATGCTTTATCTGTACTGAGATGATTATATTGTTTTTGTCATTGAATATTATGGTGTATCACATCCATTTTTTTTAGATATTAACCCAGCCTTATATTATTGAGATAAAACACACTTGGTCATGGTATATAATTCTTGTTGGATTTGGTTTGTTAATATTTTTAATTCAACTTTCGTAAACTAAAAAACAACAACAACAAATAAAAGAAAAACAGTTCAGCCATTTCTCCTACCCTCTCTCCCCTTCCTCTGGCAACCACCAGTCTGCTCTCTGCATCTATGAAATTGGTTTTTAATTTTAAAAAAATATTTATACTCCACATATAAGAGATATCACATGATATTTGTTTTTCTCCATCTGACTTATTTCACTTCGCATAGTGTCCCTGAGATGCATCCATGTTGTTGCAAATGGCAAGATTTAATTTCTTTCTCATCGCTGAATAAATATTCCATTGTATATACATACCACAATTTCTTAATCCATCCATCTATCAATGAATACTTAGGTTGGTTTTACATCTTCACTATTGTAAATAGTCCTGCAGTGAACATGGCAGAGGCGGGGGGGCATGCATATATCTTTTCTAGTTAACATTTCTTTTGGGGTGATAAATACCCACAAGTAGAATTGCTGGATCATATGGTATTTATTTTAGTATTTTGAGGAACCTCCATACTGTTTTCCATAGTGGCTGCACCAATTTACTGTCCCATCAAGAGTGCACAATGGTTCTATTTTCTCCATATCCTTGCCAACACTTGTTATTCTAGTTTTTTTTATAATAGCCATTATAACAGGTATGAGATGATATTTCATTATGGTTTTGATTTGCATTTCCTGATGATTAGCGAAGTAGAGCATTTCTTATGTACCTGTTGGCCATCTGTATGTCTTCTTTGGAGAAATGTCTATTTAGATCTTCTGCCCATTTTTAAATTGGATTGTTTAGGGTTTTGTTTGTTTGTTATTGAGTTGTATGAGCTTCTAAATATATTTTGTATTAGCCCCTTGTCAGATACATGATTTGCAAATTTTTTTTTCCCATTCAGTAAGTTGCCTTTTCATTTTGTTGATCATTTCCTTTGCTGTGCAAAAGCTTTTTGGTTTAATGTAGTTCCACTTGTTTGTTTTTGCTTTTGCTGCTTTTGGTGGCAGAGTCAAAAAATTATTGCCAAAATTTACATCAAGGACCTTACCACCTATGCTTTCTTCTAGGAATTTTATGAGTTTAGGTTTTACATTCAAGCCTTTAATCCATTTTGAGTATTGTGTAAGGTAGTGGTCCAGTTCCATTCTTTTGTATATGGATGTCCAGTTTTCCCAACACCATTTATTGAAGAGATGTTTTCCCTACTTCTGTCAGTAGAAGGAGGGAAATAACAAAGATTAGAGCAGACATACATGAAATGGAGACTAAAAGGAAAATAGAAAAGATCAAGGTAACTAAGAGCTGGTTCTTTGAAAGGATAAACATAATTGACAGACCTTTAGCTAGACTCACCAAGAAAAAGAGAGATTCAAATAAAATTAGAAATGCAAGAGGGGTGTTACAGCTGATACTACATAAATACAAAGGATCATAATAGACTATTATGAATAATTATACACCAACAAATGAGACAACCTAGAAGAAAAGGATAAAGTCCTAGAAACATACAACCTACCAAGATTGAATCATGATAAAATAGAAAATCTGAACAGATCAATTACTACTAAGGAGATTGAATCAATAAGCAAAAACCTCCCAACAAACAAAAGTCCAGGACCAGACAGCTTCACTGGTGATTCCTACCAAACATTCAAAGAAAAATTAATACCAGTCTTTCTCAAACTCTTCCCAAAAATAGAAGAGGAGGGAACTCTTCCAAAACATTTTATGAGGCCAGCATTGCCCTGATACCAAAATAAGGATGCCACAAGAAAAGAAAATGGCAGGCCAATATGTCTGATGAACATAGAGGCAAAAGTCCTCAACAAAATATTAGCAAACCAAGTTCAACACTACATTAAAAGGATCATACATTGTCGTCAAGTGGGATTTATTCCAGGGATGCAAGGATAGTTTGACATCCACAAATCAATCAATTTGAGAAACCACATTAACAAAATGAAGGATAAAAATCTTATTGTCTCAATAAATGCCGAAAAAGCATTAGACAGTATTCAATATCCATTTATGATACAAACTCTCAACAAAGCAGATATAGAGGGAACGTACCTCAACATAATAAAGGCCATGTACAATAAACCCACAGCTAACATTCTACTCAATGGTGGAAAGCTAAAAGCTTTTTTCTAAAATCAGAAACAAGACAGGATGCCCACTGTTGCCACTTTTATTCAACGTAGCATTGGAAGTCCTTGCCTGAGAAATTAAAAAAAAAAAG
The DNA here is from genome assembly GCF_036562045.2 of Rhinolophus sinicus. NCBI lineage: Eukaryota > Metazoa > Chordata > Mammalia > Chiroptera > Rhinolophidae > Rhinolophus > Rhinolophus sinicus. The sequence continues at coordinate 31,522,630 of NC_133755.1, forward strand.
AAAAGAAATAAAAGGCATCCAAATTGGAAAGGATGAAGTAAAATTGTCACTGTTTGCAAATGACATGATATTATATAGAGAGAACCCTGAAGACTCCATCAAAAAAAGAACTGTTAGAACTAATGAATGAATTCATTAAAGTTGCAGGATACAAAGTCAATACAAAAAAAAAAATGTGTTTCTATACACTAATAACATGGCATCAGAAAGAGAAATTAAAACATGGAAATAGAATTTGAGCTTATAAGTTTGGGCTGAAAAGTTGGATAGTCAGAGATGTTAGAATGTAGATATGTGCATGTATGAGTGTGTTTGTGTGTATGGAGGGTGATGTTGTTAGAGTAAACGGATATTAAAAAGTAAAGATAGAAGCGGTTTCAGGTTCCTTGAGAGCAAGTGCTCAGAGGTGGTGAAGACGGGCAGGGACAATAGCCTTTGGATACATGGTTAATACACAAATTACTTCCAGTTGTGAGTGCTCAGAGCCTGTACCCCTGGCCACGATGTCCTTCATTTCCCTCGCCCAGTCTGGGGTGCATATCTTCAGAGGTGCAGTCTCCTGAAGATTTGTTAGGGTCAAGGTTGAGTTTGGGAGGGTAATGGAGATTGGTTAACGTCTTCCAAAGGTAGAGCCCTCGGGTTTAAGGGGTAGACCTTTGTTCCCAATGGTGGCTTTATTTATAATCTTTAGTGAAAGCTTTGCCAGCGCCAGTCCTAAAATCACAGCTTTCTTATAAGAACTTGTTGGCATGTGTCTCATCGTTCCATTTCAGAAAAATGTTTGTTGGTGGCCTGAGCTGGGATACCAGCAAAAAGGACCTAAAGGATTATTCTACCAAACTTGGAGAGGTCGTTGACTGTACAATATAAATGGATCCCAACACTGGCCAGTCAAGAGAGTTTGGGTTTATCCTCTTCAAACATGCAGCCAGTATGGAGAAGGTCCTAGATCAGAAGGAGCACAGGCTGGATGGCTGTGCCATTGACCCCAAAAAGGCCATGGCCATGAAGACGGACCCAGTAAAGAAAATTTTTGTGGGGAGTCTGAATCCTGAAGCCACTGAGAAGATCAGAGAGTACTTTGGCGTGTCTGAGGAGATTAAGGCCATTGAGCTTCCAATGGATCCAAAGTCAAACAAAAGGCAAGGCTTTGTTTTCATCACCTTTAAAGAAGAGGATCCTGTAAAGAAGGTTCTAGAGAAAAAATTCCACACCATCAGTGAAAGTAAGTGTGAAATCAAGGTGGCCCAGCCCAAAGGGTCTCTGAGCAGCAACAGTATGGCTCTGGGGACTACGGGCACCGGAACCAAGGAACCAAGGCAGCGGTGGTGGCAGTGGAAGTGGAGGTCAAGGGAGTACGAATTATGGGGAGAGCTGCGATGTGGTGGCCATCAGAATAAGTACAAGCTCTACTGAGGCTTCGGCAGGAGTACCCGACCAACCGCACACGCTTTGTTTGGATACGAGTGAACACAAACAATTATGTACCAAATTTAACTTGGCATCCTTTCTATGGCCTGTCCCATGTGCACCCTATTTAAAATTTCCCCTACGGAAATCACCCCTCCTGTTTAATAGTTCCAGAGCGCTAGTTGTTTTAGGCAGCATGAGGAGTCTCAGGCCAGAGCGGCATTGTGGGCTGATTTTATCACGGGTCACCCTGAACCAGGTGGGAGGGTCTGCTTCCCACTGCCGCCCTGCAGCCTGGACCTATGGACCCTGGTTATAAAGAGGTCTGTCTTAGAAAACCAGTGTCACCTTCTAATTTTATATTATTTGTGTCATACATTTCCTGTAATGGAAGTCTTCATTTTACTGTACTTTTTGGTACCTTTTGCGAATCTAATATATTGTAAGGTATTTTACACGTGTCCTGATTTTGCCACGACCTGGATATTGAAGCTATCCAATCTTTTGAAATAAAAATGTAAACCCTCCCTCCTCCCCCCCAAAAAAAAAAGTAAAGATATAATTTGAGAACTAACACATTTAGTTTAGTTTTCCTGGGTTTGGAGCCTAGGTGAAGGAAATTAATGTTTGTTAAACCCTGCTAAAAGTGCTGGGCCCTGTGCTTTTTATATACACTTTTTAAAAATGTGTATTTTTATATACATCATCTGATTTAATCCCCAAAAGCTCCTGTGAAGCAGGTATTATTACCATTTTACAAAATTGAAAACAGATGCATAAACAGAATAAATACCTCCCTCAAAGTCACCTAGTAAAGCCAAATGGATCCAGGCTCATCTGACCCAAAGGCCATAACGTTTTCCAGCATCCCAGGGCCTAACCAGGACCCAGGCACGCTAAGCACTAGTCAGTAACTGCTGCTCCAAATGTACACAGCCCGACATATGTTACACCGTTCTGTAGCTCAGCCAGAGGGGCGTTGGAGAGGGCTTCCATCTCCAGAACTGTAAATCAGCAGGTCACTTCCATCTCCCGGAGGCTGGTACTCTCTCCTGCACTGAATTCAAATATTTGTCTTCTCATTAAATTGGTTAAGCATATCATTGCTAACTGCTGATGGATGCTGAGGCAAAAATACAGCCTTATTTTTCTTTCGCTCTAGAAAGACTTTTCCATAGTGACTTCAGGGACTCGTTGAAACATCCCAAGTTTTATTCAGAGGTGTGCCTTCTGTGGTAGCGGTTGCCTTGTTGCATAACTTGGAGGAGGAAGAAGAGGATGGAGGGCTGAAGCATCCCCGTGTCTGTGGACTTGGCTTCAGTGAGCCCAGGGCCTGGGGATGGGTGTCTGTCTTCTGGGCTCTCAGGTAGCACCGCAGCCCTGAACTTGGCTTTTAGGGTTCCCTCTCACCTCCCTCCATGCTTCTCTAGGCTCTGGTTCGAGAGAAACTTGTTCTGTGTTGTGGTCTCTGAGAGAAGATGGCTTAGTCCCAGCACCATCTGCAAATTTTACTCAGGGTGTGTGATCATCGATTAAAGTTTAGACTCATAACAACAATGCTTTACATTTGAATTTAACGTTATACTTTTCTGGACACATTCATTGTGTCTTTCTGCAACCCTGTTTATAGAAGTGATGATAGATGTTTTTAACACAAGGATGCTGGTCCTGACAGAGGTGAAGTGTCATCCCTAGAACAACAGGAGCTGATGACAGAGATGGGGTGGGGGTGAGGTTTTTCTCATTCCCACTTCATGCTTTTTCCTGCCTCTCCATCGATAGTGCTGATGAGCATTTTTTTAATTTTCCCTAGAAAGGCCTGCAACTCGTGCGTATAGTACATGCACAACCAGCATTAGAGGATTCTGAAGCTCATGGAGGCCCTGGAGCGTTTTGTACCTGAGGCTGGCTAACTTTGCGGCCCTCTCCGTGGCAGGTGGGGGGCCTCTGGGTGGGTGCTCAGCTCCACCTGTCTCAGCGGTGCTTCTCGTTTTCACGTGCTTGTTGTACGTGGAGCAGGCCTTTAATGCCTGGCAGTTCCATTTGGAATTGTGTGTTCTTTCTGCTTTCCCCTTTTAGAAAGGATGGATTTAGCTCTGGCATGCCAAATACAAACCCTCACTTCATCTCAAGAGCTCTCTTTCCATCCACCCCTCCTCGGGCAGGCTATTTACAGACTTGTCATCCCACCACGCGGGTCAATCTACCAGTGAAATGAAAGGAAGGAAAGGCCCCAAGCCAACGGATTTGGGCAGATGAGCCTTATATAACACGTGCTAAAAATATGCAGCTAATTGGAATGGAAAAGCGAAAACTGAGTTGTGCTTAAGCTTTAGTCTGAGACATAGAAGAATGATAGGGAAATGATGTCCCCCGTGGAAGATGCCCATGTATAAATAATTTTACTCTTTTGTGTACGCTCCCTTTTGTGGCTTTTTAACCATGTTTAATTCCCACTCATCCTCCCGTGGGACTGAATTCGGGCAGCAGAAGCTAAGACTAAGGGAGCCTCAGAGAAAAGATGTAGAGAGCCGCTGGCCCTTTGGGCAGAAGGAAACAGTGTCTAGGGGCGTGGCCAGATGTGAAGATGGTAAAGAAAGCTCTCACTTCTGACTCTTTCCAAATCCAAACATTTAGAAGACTCAAATTATCAAAGGGTTCTTGCTGCCCTGGAAATTGTTTAACTTTTAGGGATTTTTTTTCCAAAAAAACTGAAGGGAATACTGTCTTCTTCCGGTTCCATTCCCATCTGCCACCCTATCCCCAGGACCTCACTCCATCTATTACGTCCTCTCCTTCTCTTGCATCTTGCTTTGCTTTTCCTCCTGGCTTCTTCCCGTCCTCCTACCACATGCTCAATCCTCCCTGATTGTGTTGTATTGTGTGTGACTAGCGTGGAGCGTCTGCACTTCCTATAGCTCTTGAGCACCCTGTGCCCCGCATAATGCCTGGTCCAAGGTGAGCACCAAATACCTGCTTGTTGAATAAATGAGACATTCAGTGAATCCACAAATGGATAAACCAAAGGGGGAATGTTTTGGTTTCTGAAAAATAAGTGTGAGAGATGCTCTTCAGATCTGATGCTGGTGTCCTTTGGCAGTCAGGTGACACTTCCATCCACCTCATCCGTCACCTGATTTACTGCTCACATGGGTTATGCGGGGTGTCATGCGGGGTCTCAGCTCCCGCTCCCCACATAAGAACACAGGACATGGTGAGGCCCAAAAGGAACACCCACGGAGGCATAGATAAGGGAGTCATACCACTATAGTCTCGTTGGCGGCTGAGTTGGAGACACAGGAAGCAGGAGCCACACTATCTGCAACCTGCCGTCCACTTCTCTCTGCCAGCCAACCAACCTCACTTGCTAACTGCACTCCGCTGTGCTAACTGCAATCCACGCTTGCTAGCTCAGCCACCATCTTCTTGCTAGTCCCCATTTGCTGCTAGCATACCCACGGCATTATATTAGTGGCCAATGGCTCACTGGTTACAGCTGACGGCCAACTAGCCACAGCTGATGGCCATTTACTACCTGAGCCAGCACCTTTCCACGTGAGTCCGAGAGCCTGGAAACTGCACTCCTGGCTCTGTCCCCACAATGTGACACCCCTCAATGAGGACATGAGGACTCTAAAGCTAGCTAAACAAGATGTCATGGAGTTAATTCAAAACAGGAAAGTTAGCTTCAGTGTTTGAAAAGCACATGGGTTGATAAGAGATTTGAAGATGACGTGCTAGTACCGTGTTTCCCCTAAAATAAGACCGGGTCTTATATTAAGTTTTGCTCCAAAAGACACATTAGGGCTTATGTTCAGGGGATGTCCTCCTGAAAAATCATGTTAGGGCTGATTTTCCAGTTAGGTCTTCTTTTCGGGGAAACACGGTACTGATCAGTTTTAAAATGAAGAAATGAATGCTTAAAGGTGTTCAGAAAATTTGACCTGCATGAGATGGTTAGTTACTGGCAGATCTCGACAGTGCCTGCTGGCTCGTATTGGATGCTCAATAAATCTTACAAACGTGGAGCACATCTTCAGAACCTAAGTTGAGAGCCCTTCCCTGCCCCTACCCCTTGCTAGGGAGAAAAGGACCATCCGGTAATCCACAATGTGGGGCAGCCCTCCCACACAGGTGGCTCCAAGGAAGGCTCTCGCTGCCGACCTTCCAATTTGAATGGCTGTATTTGGTCTGTGGAGGGCTCAGCAGTTGCCATTACTCCATAATGAACTCTGCTGCCTTACAGTTGGGAATATGTCACCATCACTTGCATGATTGATTCCACCTAGAATTTAGTTAATTCATCTGTTGTTTGTCATTGACTCAAAAATTTGTGGTTGCCTAGAGCTCAGTCACATTGATAAGAGGGCAACTCCACAACCTCCATTACTGGGGTATTCTGGGCAGCTCTACTTCGCTCTTCCTGTGGCTTGGGGTTCAGGTCTTCCTTAGAGTCCATGAGACAATCCAGCGTCCTCCCAATAAATTCCCCTGTGTGTTGAACCTGCTTTTTTCAGTCTATGTTACTTGTCATAGAACCCTAACTGATCTAAATAGGAAGGAAGCAGAATATCCAATTCCTCAGTTTTCAGAGGAGAGAACCAAAGCTCAAAGGGTAGCCCAGCATCTCACAGGCAGAGGGAGGCAGAAATTGACCTGGATCTCAGTCTCTGGGCTCCCCATCCAAACCCACATTGACATCTGTGAAGGTCACAGCAAAGCTGAGAGCTCTCAGCACCTGCCTCCTCCAGCAGAAGGAGGCTCATGTGGGCGTTGGGTTAGGGAAGAAAAGGGACTTCATGGGAGGCAGACCTGGGGAAGAGGCTTATAACAGTTAAGTGTGGCATCGAGTACATGTTTGTACTTAAAAATCTGTAATGCTTTTTATAACCAATCCCTGACCTAACTGGGTTATCAAGTTATTCATGAGTTATGGAACTGAATCAAGACGTGAGTTATGAAATTAATAACGAAGAGACGTCTGGCTCATGAAAGACAAAATTGTGGCTGCAGAGGGGATACCTGGTGACAGATCAGACAGCCTTGATGTGCAGTTTCCAAGCAGCTGGCTTCAGGAAGATGTGAGGAGATGAAGCATGGAGAAATATCCAGATTTCGCTTCCGGTCTTCTCTTTAGGGTCAGAAGCGTACACGGGGTTTAGGAGAAGACAACTACTATGCTTGCCTGTGTGCTGCTGCCACATAATTGTGTTCCTGGTCCCCCATTATCTCATAATTTATTACCTCACACCAACCCTATGAGGTCACTAATACCCTCACTTGGAGATTGTAGAGCAGAGGCCAGGCAGATTACATACTGTGCCCAAGTTCTGTCATGCTTCAAAGCCCAAGCTACTTGTTTATTATAAAGTTGCCCCTGGATAGATATTCTTACATTTCTAAGTCCTTGCATTAGATGATAACATGTTTCTTATATTGTTGTCATATAATTCTAGTATTATGGTATATTGTTATTAAACAAGTGTTTTGGGTCTTGTGACATGCCTGGCCCTATGCTAGGTTCTGATTTATGCTAGAGGAGTGTCACCAGAGTCCCTGCTTTCAGGGAGCTTACAGTTAAGAGGAACACTCATCAGACATTTAAATAACAAACATGTGATTAGATGCCAAGATGAACGACATTGGTGGTAAATGCTCTAACACCTTCTGGTGCCATTAGCTCCTTGACCTCAATTTTCCCCACTCCTAAATGACTCTCTGATGGTGAATTACACCCTAGCTGAAGCTGCATGCATTATTTCACTTCACCAGTGTTCCATTATGGCTTAGTTCCCCACACTCTTGTGTCTTAAATATTCCATTATTGAATACTTCATTATACGTAGTGCTACATATGACTAACTTTGTTCTTTTATGTCATTTTTTAAAATTAAAATGACATAACCCACAGAATAATGCATAGTTCATAAGGGTACAAAGTGAATAGACCACGTGACCAGCATTTAGACAAAGAGATAGAAATGACCAGCCCCCTCCATGCATTGTCTTGTCATTTTCCCCCTCTTCCTGCCATCTTCATTTCTAAGAGCTAAGAAAAAGTTTACTTGGATTTGAACTTCCAATAAATGGATTCATATGGTATACATTCTTTTGTATCTGCTTTCTTTCATTCAGCATTACGTGTGTGAGATTTGCCCATGTTCTCGTGTATAGACTGTTCATTTTCATTGTTGTAGAATAGTCCATTGTGGGACTACATTTATCCATTCTAGTGGTGGACGTGTGGTTGTTTCCGGTTCAGGGCTAGTACAAATAGTGCTGCTGTGGACATTCTAGCTCGCATCTTTTGGTGAACAAATGTACACATTGGTGTTGCATGCATACCTAGGAATAGGACTGCTGAGTCATAGGTTGCAGCTGTTCCGCGTTAGTGGATGCTGTCAGCGTTCCAAAATGGCTGTACTTACCCTCCCACCAACAGTGTGTCAGAGTTTCAATTGCTCCACAACCCTGCCAAAACGGGGTATATTGTTCGTCTCTTTCCACTTTCAGCTGTTCTGGTGGATGTGTTTCGGTGTAATTATGTTCTTCTCTTATTGTGGTAAAATGGACATAACATTCAAATTTAACATTTTAATCCTTTTTAAGTCGCATTAAGTACATTCACATCATAGTGCAGTGATCACCTCCATCTATCTCCAGAATATTTTTCGTTTTGTCCAAAATGAAACTCCATACCTATTAAACACAAACTCCCCATTTACCCCTCTTCTCACCCCTGGCAACCACCATTCTACTTTCTGTCTCTATGAATTTGACTACTCCAAATTCCTCATATAAGTAGACTGGTACAGTATTTGTCCTTTTGTGACTGGCTTACTTCACTTAGCGTAATGTATTCAAGGTTCATCTATGTTATAGCATGTGCCAGAATTTCCTTCTTTTACAAAGCTGAATAATATTCCATTTTATGTTTACACAACATTCTTTTTCTCTGTGCATCCTTCGATTTTATTCTGATTTTAATTTGTATTTGTTTGATCACTTTGCATTTTATTGAGCATCTTTTATGTGATTATTGACTATTTGGATGTCCTTTTTTAGTAGGGACTGCTCAAGTCTTTTGCCCATTTTTCTGTTGGATTGTCTTCCCTTATTGATTTGTAGGACATCCTTATATATTCCAGATATGACTCTTTGTTGAATATATGAATTGCAAGTACCTTCTTCTAGTCTGTGACTTGCCTTTTCACTCCTTAAGAATATATTTTGATGAATAGAAGTTCTTAATAAATGTAGTCAAATTTATCCTTTTTTAAAAATTTTATAGTTAACCCTTTTTGTATTCTATTTGAAGAAAGTACTGTCCGCCCCCCACCAAGATCATGAGGATATTCTCCTGGTTTTTCTTCCAAAAGCTTTATTGTTTTAGCTTTCACTTAATGTGACTGCCTTTTCAATTGGGAATAATTTTTAAATCCTAGGTAAACTGGGTTGTTTGCAGTGCAAGGCTAAGATTTGGGCAGCCTTGTAGTAAGACCATGTTAACTTGGACCAGGGGTAACAGGATCAGGTGACTGGTGGAAGCACATGTGGGTGAAGGTGCTCCTTGCTTGGGTTTCATATTTGTTTTTCTGAAGAGTTGCATATAAATTATATCTAATAAATTTGGCCATGTTAGAAATGACAAGTCTGTGACTTTTCAGACATTTCCACCAAAGTTTGGGAGATGTTCTCTTACCCTGTCTCCTCTTTACTGACTTACTAAATGAACTCTGCCTCCCAGTGCCTCTGACTGACGCCCAAGAGTGCACTTGAAAGCTCTGTTATAGTGTAGCAGTCTGTTCTCTAGAACACCATGCACTTCTGTCTTCATCGTTTTAGTTGTGTATTTATCAGAAGTCACTTGTGTTTGTTCCTGTTTGTAATTACATAATTTGACTCAATCTCATTTAAAGTAATGAAATATGAGCATGAAAAAAGTTTCTGTGAAAACGCAGTTGGAATGTGTTGGAAAGACACATTGCTAATAAAATTACTGTTGAATTATGTGAGCGAGAAAATGATAAAATCCTGGGGGTGGGGGCAGATAATAAAGCTTTAACAAGATTCTAAATTCCGTTTGTTTCCTAAATATCTTCAAGTTTTTGCTCCACTATAGAGAAATAGAATAGAATTCCACTAAATAGAAATCATAGATGATCATATTATCTATGAGAGTACATGAAGTCCTTGGTCTTGTTATTGGCCAATGGGTATATATATTTGTTTTCAGATAAATATTCTAAGTTTGAATATATGCTGTCAGTTAAAATATTTAAAGTACATATATATATATATATATATATATATATATATATATATATCTTTTTTAAGCATGATTCTCTGCTTTAATTGATTTTTTTTATTTACTTGGTTTTTCATCACAGGTAAGCGGGCACAGGGGAATGAACCCCCCTCCCCCCAGCTGGCCTCAATCTAGGAATTCTTTGAAGTACTATTTTGTCTTTTAGAAAAATAACAATATTAATACTTCAGAATTTGCATTCTGCTCCATGTTTTCAAAACATTAAAATGTGCTTTTCTTTTCCAAAATCGTTTTTAAAAATTGCAGCTTATTGAATTCTTCTGTGATCCTAATTTATCTGCTGGATCAGTGCTTTGGGGATCCACCCTGATCTTTAAGACAGGCCAACCTGTACCCTGGAGCCAGAGCCCAGGCTTGCCTTGCGGTGCCTGGTGATGCTGGGTGTTTCGGCCGCTGGTCGGTCCCCTGGGAGTGGACCTGTGTATATGTGGTGATGAAGGTGAATGCTGTGGGTGCGGGAGACCCTGTGTTCCAGATGCTTAGCACTGCTCTGCTTAGGAGCCAGCTGCCCTGCATCTCAGGCTGGAGGCTTTACCGAAGCTGGCAGGCGCTGAGGGCAAGCATGCCTTTCATGCCAAGGACACCATGGTGACACACGGAAGAACAGGCCATTACCCCCACCCCCAGCCAACTGTCCTCCAAGATCCTCCTTTGCGGGTATTCACTTGCTCCCCTGTTGGCAGGTTAGGAGGTTATTTTCTTTGTAAATTGCGTTTATTAATTCAGTTCTCCCCCACCCTCCCGTAATCTACCCCGCCCCCGCTCCCCCTAATAACAGCAAGCAGTGCCCCAGGCCACTGTGCTGGGAGAGTACTTAGAAAGTGAGAGGGAAGCCTTTTGGGCCGGCACCCACATAGTTTTGAAACACCCAAGGCCGATCAGCCTGAGTCACTGCCTTGGTGGCGATAGGCCAAGAAGCGAATCATCCAGTAGCGTCTCTCCGCTCACCGTCATCCTCCTCCTCCGCCTCGTCTTTACCCAGAGGAGGCAGCAGGAAACCCAGATCCAAGGCGCTGACTCGAGCGCCCCCGTGTGGCCCTGGTGGACGTGTTTAGAAAATGCAGCCAGGTTTTCCTTACACCAAGGCCAGAAAATGCAGTGGGCCGCTGGCAGCCCCTGCACCAACCCATAAAAGCAGACGTTGTGCATAACCTTTGATTGCTTATTGCTGTTATTTCTTAACCGTTAAGCGTCCAAAAGGCTCGTTCAGCTTCAGTTGTGAGGTGTGGTTTTTGGAGTCCATGGATTTTCTGCTGTTTGTATATGGTCCCTCCCAGTTCTGGGGGACTTCCTCCAACCCACAGGCTCTGACAGGTGCGCGTGTTTATTAAAAGTGGCAGGGACAAAAGCTATTGTTCTGCCTGTGCCCCTTACACTTTCAGGCTGCTCTACAGTCAGCAGGCATTTGCCAAACACCTGCTAGGGCTGTGCATTGAATCTCCAGCATCAAGACCTGGGCCTGGTATGGATGTGAGGCTTCCAGGGCTTGTATTTTGAGCGCCCCAGATGCTTAAATATTTATTATGGGTCGTCCGGGAAGGGCAGTGATCATGAGAGAGGAGATAGGCTCCCCAGGGGATGAGCAGGGTGACCCCCTTTGGGAAGAAAAGATTCAACTTCCATCCATTTTTTTAAAATCTACTCCTTTAAAAACTTTCCCTTTGTGTGTAGTTTTATAATTGTACTTGAATAAGAATACCTGCTTGGGGGTTTGTAGCAGATGCTGTTGGTGCCTCAGCCACAGCTGTGTCCCTTGGCCCACCACCAAGGTCACCTACTGCATACCCCTGACTTCCTGTGTCTCTTTGCTTGACGGTGACCTAAGCCACAATGTTGCAGGGTGGAGGCTAAAACTTGATAGACCTTGTATTTTAGGTGGTTTGGTTTTAGGAAAATTCCTCGTAGGTACACATCAGCATTCCAACCACCGCTACCATTGAGTACCTACTCTGTGCCTGATTCTTTATAATGATTATATTCTAAAGGTCACACTAATGCTGGAAGGCAGATATTATTATCCCCTATTTTAGAGACGAGGAAACTGAGGTTCAGCAACTGGCTGTGGAATCTGGGAGCAGAAACACAAGTCTCGATGCACCCAGGTCCTCTCACCTTCCTCGCTGGCTTCTCTACAGTGAGAAAGAGCTCTACTCACTATTCACTTCGCTCTGACGGCCCCAACCTCCAAATATCAGCTGTCCCTCTCCCTTCTGCCTCTTCTCTCTCCTTCCCCACCCCTTCTTCTTGTATTCTAGGGAGACAGTGTGTCCCGAGAATCAAAGAAGTAAGAACTGTAACCTCCCACTCAGGAGAAAATGGAAGCTTCCCACCTCAGGGCAGGCTGAGGGGGTGTGTTTTAGCCCCTTGGAGAGGTTGTACACATATAGAAGCCAGTGAAGACAGCTTGGCTGAACGAGGTACTATCTGGCAATTCAGTGCATCTTGTGGGCTTTTGAGAACTGTGATTTCATAGTTTATCCTTCAAGAAAGGACACAATTGAGAATAAAAGGTGGCACTATTCATAATTACTATGGGAAAAGAGGCAAAATCTAGGACTCTCTTGGGCGAATCAGAACCTATATTCTCTCTGCATACTCACCCTGAATGTCACTGAACTTCTCATTTTTCTGGCATGATTGACCTTTGGGATCCTTTCAACATTTATTACCCACCCTTCTCACCCCCACCAGTGCTTGTGGCAGCTGTTGATTCAGTTAGCAAACTTTTTCTGGCGTCCAATGTGCATTCTTTCCTAACTTATGGACCCCTTCTCTTTTGCCTAAATGTTGCCTTTTCCTGATTAGTTGATCATAAACTCATTGTATCATGCCTTATTCAACGACTTTCAGAACAAAAGGAACAAATATACAAATTTTCTTAAGCTGAGAAACCATATACTTACAAAATTGTACTAGTTTTCTTTCTCACTCATTTACAAGTCTCAAAAACATTGGCCCCACTGTGACATTAGATTATAAACCCCTGAGGGCAGAGGCTGGTCTTCTCACCCAGTCAGGCATGGTGGGCACCTCATCCGTAACTCATTTTGGCACTTTTAGCTCTTTGCCCTCTCAGAGTTCTGTGGCTGAGTCAACACTCAGGAATCCCTCGCAGTAAGCCAGTTCCCCACTGGCTCCAACCCAGTGAAATCCAGCCCAGAGCACCCCGCCAGGGGAGGAGGTGCTGGACGGTCACTCTTCAAGTTGTTTCTTCTCCTGGAAAATTAAAAAAACAAAAACAGAAAAAACCAGACCTCTATGCATTAAACTCATTTGAGCCTCATTTATACGGTCACTGTGAGTTTTCAGTGAAATCAGGGATATAGGGGTACTTGGAGAAAGAAATTTGATACAAGCGTAAAATGTCATTAATTAAACATCTCAAGAGCTTATCTTGGTAGCACCCCAGTAATGACAGACAAGAGACAGGCGCATATAAAACCAGCACCACCAGCTTTCTCAGGGTTTGGCCATTTCATTCCCTAATCAGCCTTACCCCTGTCAGGTGGGCAGGCCTTGGAGATGACCTTTTTGCTGTCTTTTCATCATTTTATAGCATACTGTCCTACAGAGTAGAATCTGGGCACTCTCTCTAGAGAACTATTAAGGCTTTCAAAGAGATATTCTCAGTTCCATGTCATTAAGAGAAAATGCAATGAATTTTTAAAAATGTTTTACTTAAGTTATTCCAGCAGTAGTTAGCTAATGCACTTTGCAGGCATGTTTGTTGTAAATTGTTACGGGAATCTGCTGTCGTTTCTGAGATGTGTAACCCAGCCCCTCACCATGCTAGCCCTCAAGTACATTCAGAAAACATATAAACACCCCCCCCACCCCCATATAACCTTAAAGAGTCTCCTCATTTGGTTGACTTGATGTGTTAGAACTCATCTCTGCATCTTCCTCTTCCTTTTGTCCCTAGTCTATTGACTTCTAGAAATTGGCATCAGCAATGCAAATTTGAGGTTCTCTTGATGTGCAAATGAACACAGATCCCATTTCCAGTCCATCACCTGACATTTGCTTTGAGTGATCCAATGCAAAGCCTCATCAGGATGTGTGTGTGTGTGTGTGTGTGTGTGTGTGCGCGCGCATGTGTAGGATTGGGGTGAGAACCCAGATTAGGGGCCATTGTGGTTCAGAGGAGTGGCCTCCAACATGAGCTACTGGAATATGGGAAAGAAGCAATAGACCTTTCATTTGTATTTATTTTCTTAACTAAGAAATAAAAAGAAAATGATTTCATTGTAATATTTAACATATGGATTTCTAACAGTACATGTTTATTATTTATAAGAAAATCTACCTATATATCAAAAATTTTTTACTGGTATTTGCAGCCCAAAATATTTGTAGACCTCTGGCTTGGTCAGTCCAAGTAGGTCCAGGAAGGAATGGAAGATGCAGAGAGCATTTCAATCAGAGCAAGAGCAGAGGCGCTTCCTGTGTCCAGGGGCATGTCCATACACTTGTGCGTGCACACTCACACTCTATACACACAGCGTGCATTTGCACACTCACATAATTATACTGATCCACCTGTCACTCACCCATATCGCACGCACGTACCACCTGCACATTACACATACATACCCACCTTCATGCCCACCCTCACTCCTACACACACTCACCAACAAAACATTCCCACACTCTCTCCTACTCTCACATTCATGTACATACACACACACCACCTATTCTCAAATCCATTCATGCGCCTTTTGCTTAATAACCTACAGTGACTGAAAATTTAATAGACACCTGTTGTCAACTGAACAGATGACTTGTATGGTAACCTAAAGCAGGGACTCCCACTCTGGAGACAGGAGCAAGAAACAGTAGCAGGTTAAGCCCTTGGAGAAGCACTCGTGGCCATTTGCTGACTGAGTAAATCCATTCGGGTGTCTGGCATCAGACCTGCGCCTCAAAGTCAGCCTATGGCATGTGCACCCTGAAGAGAAGTGGCCAGGACATTTTCTGCACCTCCTCCAAGTATTGGGTGGACACCACCGGTGTAGTCATCCGTAGATTAGGTGACTTGAAAGGAAAAGACAGGGTGTCCATCCTTAAGACACTTAGTATTTGGATTGGGAGATAATGCAGACCTGAGTCAGACTCGGCATAGACAGGTATTTATAACATGTCAGACTGTAGTTCAGAGGAAGGAGGGCCAGGAGGGAATGGGTCACTGGGAGGACTTCGAAGAAGGAGCAGGACTTCAGCTGGGCCTTGGAGGATGGATAGTTGAATTAAAAAGGGAGAAAGAAGGGATGATTCAGCCAGCACAATTCCATCTGTCGAGGGACCAAGGACCCGCCAAGCTACAGTCACTTATTCTGAAGTGAGTAGAGGCCTGCTCACTAGGCAATTCAGGCATACACGGCAGGAGCCGAGAGGGGTTCTCATGAGGGAAATGTATTGACCTCGATAACCTTTAAGGTCCACTTGAGCTCTGGGGTTTTATGATGACATGACAGCCTTTCCAGGCTGGCTCTAGCTAGAAGGTGATAAATGCATGGATTATGGGGAGGTTGTTCACTGGAATAAAAGCCCCATGTTTCTGGGGAGGTTTGGCTCTTTTACACTGATTAAAACAGGAGACCTAGGCAGGAGACTGCTGCCGTTAGCTGGAAGTTCTGCCTGAGTGCGCTCTGTCTTTCCAAATATCTTTCAAAGCAAACTCTTGGAAAGCAAACCTAATTGCTGTTCTGAATTAGGTACTTTTTCTTGAGGCATGATACCCCTGGCAGGGGCCATCGACTGTGAGTACTCTTGCTTAGGTTAGAGGGAGACGTGTAGGAACCAGACATTAAAAGCAAATATTTTTTTTACTTCTCATGTTCATCGAGGCAGGTCCAATAAGACATTGATTCTATTTTCACCTGTTCAAGTTGACAGAATGAAGTGTGGTGCTAGTTAAGTTCCAAAGACACTAATTACAGAAACATTTATGGCCAAAGACGGTGCTTATCTGCGTGCATCCTGGAAAATATTGATAATAATGTCATTTGGTTTATGATTTCCAAATTGTACAGGAGAAAAAGTAGCAATATAGGCATTTCCTTCCTAGACTCCATTTAGCTGATAAGTCTCTTGTGATTAAGTCTCTTGTGTGGTTCATCAATGTGTCATGTCCAAAGGAACATGCAGCCCCTGTCATGTGCAGGGTCCCTATAGCTGTCGGGCAGGGAGCCCCAGGCACTAGCACGGGGTGTGCACTTGGTAAGTTAGCTTGGCCTAACGACGAGGTCCTCATAAAAAGGATTAGAATATGAGCGCAATACAGATTTCCCTCTTCCCTATGTTTTGTTACATAAGCACACTGTTATTTGGTTCTGCAATTAACTCTTGGGCACATTATTTAACCTCCTTGAGATTCAGGTTTTTTCCAACAATAAACTGCATTACGATGCATTGTATGTTATTATAATGCACGTGTAATTAAATTAGTTTATGTGTCAAAACTCTGTCAACTTTAGTTTTCATTAAACCTCTTTTAAGTGCTAAAACCATATATGCTTACGGGAAATCATTTAACCATACAGAAGAGTACTTTAAAATGTGTTTTAATGATTTAAGGAGGGAGCTTTCACTGTCGCTCCCCAGAAGTGAGCCTCCACTACAGTTCCTTTCTTTATATACTTCAAGGTGCTACGCAAAGACACACGATCATTTTAATTATTATTTATTGCACATAACCTTTCAACTTTTATAGTAGCTTCTAAATCGATAGTTCATGTTAGCCAAAGAGAATGATTGCATCTTGTGGGTCAGGACACACCAATGAAGACTCAGCAGGATTCAAGAGCCCATTTTAGGTAACTTCCTACTTTGGGATATTGTAGGAGATAAATTCCTTTGTTAAAGGACATAATGCAGTTTACCCCAAACCTGACTAACACTGACTCATCTGTTTCTTCATTTTACAAAACGATTTCATACAAAGCACTTAACCTTAACCAGCCTCTGAGAGATTAAAAGGACCATAACCTTTTATCTCAGCCTGGAGATGGGAGTTGCATGCATGTAACTATAGTACAGGGTACATGTGTGTAAAAAGGGGTGCAGGTAGAGGGCCATAGCAATTCTCCATGGACCCGTCTAGCCAGGGGCTTCCCAGGAGGAGGTGACATTTGAACTGGGCCTTGCAGGTTAGTTAGAATTTAGATAGACAAGATGAGAACTACTTTTCCTACAAAGACTCCAAATCTTTGGGATTATGGAGACAAGAATTTCTTCTTTCCAGACCCCTTTTATTTTTTTCTTAAATGCTTTCTAGTTCCACTATCCCACATGTCTTTGAGAAGGACAGAGGAATATAATATTCTCACCAGACACCTGGATATCAAAATGTGTCAGCTGAGGTACACTATCTTGGTGTAAACCAAGCCTCCATGCCTGCTTTCCTGTGTTCTTTTTATCAAGAGCCCCAGTTTGCAGAATGCACCCGTCTGTGTTAAGTAAACAAGGGAGAATTTGGAGTCACCAGGCAGTGAAACTACCCTGTTCAGATCATCAATACAGGATTGTTTAAGTTGGTGGAACCAGAAAAGACACCCAAAAGTGTTTGGTCCACTCTCATTGTTTTATAAGGTGTGGAGGCTGAGGCCCTGAGCTGTGATGTGATTTTCACAAAGACAGATGGGGAGTGATGGCTGAGTCAGGTGTGGGAAGAATCTAGGTGCCATGAGTCGATTCCAGTACTCGGCCACCACCACACCCCCGCAGGGCCAGTCCGTACAGATTCTTGCCC
The DNA here is from genome assembly GCF_036562045.2 of Rhinolophus sinicus. NCBI lineage: Eukaryota > Metazoa > Chordata > Mammalia > Chiroptera > Rhinolophidae > Rhinolophus > Rhinolophus sinicus. The sequence continues at coordinate 31,540,119 of NC_133755.1, forward strand.
AGATTCATTGACACCACAGCCTTTTAGAACTGAGTCACTTCGTTGGTGACTCAGTTCTGCTCTCCATTCTACTTCACTGCTCTAGTTCCATTTACTCCATTCCCAACTCTTGATGCCACTTTTATTCCGCACGCTGTAGATTGCCTCAGGTACCAGGACTGGAGAGAAAGGTCCCTGTTTCCCCCGGCGGGGTGTTCCTGATGTGTGAGCTCTGCATGGAAGTCTTTGTGCCAGTGCATAAAAGACAGCTCTGTTCTACGTTTGTCAAAAATCATTGAGTTGTACACTTAAGATCTATGCATTCCACTTAATGTAAATTAATCCTCAATTAAAAAAAAAAAATTAACTCCAGTGACCTCACTTGTAAATGCTTGGAGATTGAGGTTGGTAAATTCCACCCAACCCCCAAAACCAATTTTGTGAAGGATACAGAGGAGGCCCTCAGTCAGTGGGGACACTTGTCTTCATGCTCCCAGCCATGCCTTTTAGTGCCCTTTTCCTCTCCAGTAAAGGTTCTGCCGTTGCCTGCTCCTCTTCCAACCTCCCCTTCCCTGAGCCTTCAGCTGCCATGGGTTCCTCCCTTGAGTCGGGGAAATCACTGACACACTGACACACTAAGACGGGGACACGTTCCAGGGAGATTTCGATCTTAGAGGAGAACCTATGAGGGTCACCTGATGCAACAGCCAAAGCCACAGCTGTCATTTATTGAGCATGTACTACATGCCAGGCGCTGAGTACTTTCCATGAGGCATATACTACTATTATCCTTCTAGGTCTCTTATAGTGAGGCTGTGTAACTGTGTCCTGCTGGTAAGGGCCAGAATTAAAAGCCAGACATGTGACCTCAAAGCCAGGACTCTTTGTCTCTGTTTTATACAGCCTCCTGAGAGATAAGAATGACTTGCTAATGGTAGAATGGCGGGCACTGGTGGGGAAGGCCATTTGGTGAGGGGCTTCTCCATCTCCTTCAATGAGACCACATGAAGGACCACTTATGCCTGTGTGCGAGGCCAGCACCGGATGGCAGTGACGAGAAACCGAAAAACAGAGTGGATGCAGTGATCTATATGGACAGCTTGTTTTGGGTTTTTAAATGAGCAGGGCTGCCATTAATCCCTCATTTTCAAGGCCAGAATTGATTATGAACCTGACAGAGGCCCTCCCAGGGTGTAGCATGTAAGCTGAATGCCAAGCAAGGTGAGCAGAGTTTGCAGACCCACTCTGCAAAAGAGCCTGAAGGAGCCCCCGTGTCTCTTAAATCTCTTCCCACCACTGGGCTCCAGGCCCATGAGACCCTTGATAAAATCATCAGTGGCTGTGAGTCACGCTTGGTCAATCTAACTAATCATGCAATAAGGTCCCTCGGCCTATTTGCCTTCCCATTTGTTTTCTGGCTATCTTTCATTTCAATTTTATGGAAATGAAATGGGTTATAAATGACCCAATTCAGAACCTTGGGACATGCTGGCTCAGCTTTTCCCAGGATTTGCGGGGAAAGTGGGTATGGCTGAAACATCTGTCCAAAGGGCAGAGAAGGCAGGGTCCTGGAGAACAGAACTGTCTAATCCCAGAGACATCCCTCCTCGAGCTCTTGTTCAAAGAAGGTTAACAATGGTGAGACATTCAGTTTTCCAGATTTGTTGCACTGGTTGTTACTGTAGACAGCATTCTATAGAACTGAAAAATTTCTTTAGGATTATTTCTTCAGAGTGGGACTATCTAGTCAAAATTCCTTGCAATGAAATTTATATTCCTTTTCTAGCCTATTTTACCCAATAAAGTTTGGAGATGTACAATGGCTTAGGAGGAAGAAGTCAGAGAACAATGCATGTGTGAGGTCAGCAGTGTCTTCTTGGCATAGTGATAAAATTCCCTCTCCCCCCTATCCTAGACTGTGTTTGGGCATTGCTCACATAAATGTCTATTGTCCAAATGTTAGACACTGACTAATAACTACAGCCGTGGGGAACAATTCATCCATAAATTGCATATGTTTTAAAGTTGTGCTGTGCAAGATAATCACTTACGAGTGTCCATATGTCACATCTCCAAATTCAATGGACTGAGGTTAAGTCTTTCCTGTACGCTAACGTGGTACAAATGCTCATTGACACGTGGTCACACAGATCTTTTAAAAATGTTGGAAATGTTTAAAAAATAGATGAAAGAGCGAGAATGATCTAATTACCCTTAGTTAGCAAATATAAAAATTTACTATTTGCATCAGATCTTTTTCATTGGCTTTTGTTAAAGAAATAAAACATCAGAAGTCTTTTTGTGGAGGGATTCCTCCTCTTCCTCTCTCCCCAGAGGTAACTAACCACTAGGCTGTGTTTATAAATGTTTTGTGAATTTGATTTTATATAGATGGTGTCATACTGTACATATTCTTATGTAACTTTTTTAAGGGAACATTATGTTTTGAGGATTTGTCTGTGTTGATAGAATAGATCTGGTTCATTCATTTTAACTACTAGGTATTCCTTATATGACAATATCATACTTTTTATCCATTCACATGGTGGTGGACATTTAAGTTGTTTTCAGTGTTTTACTGCAACACACTGTTCCAGTAAACATCTTTGTGTGCAAAACCCCAGTGATGACCTTGAAATCTGTTTATTTTCTCCTCACCCAGCTAGATATGTGCATCTTTGGGGTACATGGGACAAATTTCTCTACAGTATTCACTTGGGAAGCAACTGCTGGGTTATAGGACATAATGCCTCATCAGCTTAGTTCATGTTTGCCAGGTTGTTCCTCAACATAGGTATGTTAGTTTACATCCCCCACTGGCAGTATGTAAGAGTTTGTTTCTTTACATTCTCATCAACACATAGTAATGTCAGATTCTAATTTTGCCAACCAATAAGTATAATGTGGCATCTCATTATTGTTTTAATCTGCATTTCCCCAATTACCAGTAAGGTGGAGGATCCTGTAAGGATTATGGGCCAACTTATGTCCCCTGAGAAGAAACAATTCATATTTTTTGCTTATTTTTCCTTTTGATTGTTGGTCTTTTTCTTATTGGTAGTAGGAGGTTTTGATACAGTAAACCCAAAAACTAAATCTGAGTCTATTATGTGTTGAAAATATCTTCTCACAGTATCTGTGGTTTGTCATTGTAATTTATTTATGATATCTTCTATGGTGCAGTTTTACATTTTAATATAATTATATTTGGTTTGTGCTTTTTGCATTCTGTGTAATAAATCCTTTCCTATCTAAATGACAGAGATCTTTTCCTATTTATTTTCTAAGTAAAAATTTTAGTGTTTTACATTCATTTTTTCCCCCAAAATTTGACAACCTGTGGACCTAGGATCATGTTGAGACCAGTCCAGCTTTTCCCCATTGATCCTCTTGTTTCAGATCTCTATTCCTTTATTCTGTCTATCCATCCCTGAGCTGGTGCCATTGTTATAATAGCGTTAGCTGTGGAAATCTTGATGTCAGAGAACATGCTTCCATTCTTTATTCTGATTTGTTAACATTCGGGGGAGGGGTGGAGCTATTTTGACCCTTTTTATTCTGTGAATTTTAGGATCAACTTCTCAAATTCCATGAACAACCCATTGGGATTTAAATGGGAAATCCATTGATTTTTTAATTAATTGATTTTTAAAAATTATTATAGATCTATTCAGGTTTTTAATGTATTTCTGAGTTTAAAAATTTTTTGAAACTAAACACTTGCCTAAAATAATTCCTTAGGAAAATATTTCCCTTATTGGTATCCTGGGGAAAATAACAAAGATGGTTTTATGCAAAATGAATTTTTGACCAAAGGCTGAAGCTATCTTCAGCGTGGTTGGGTTTTTTTTTGCCTGTAATAAAATCAACATATTTGCTAAAACCTAATGCTGAGTTTTAATAGGAGGCATAAAAACAATTGCTGCTTTATAGATCATGTAATTTATTTCCTTGTAATGGACATCAGCCAATCTCTGGTCTTTAGATGAGTCATTTGATTTTCACCGTTTTTTATGAAAAGCTTTAGCTTATAATTTGCTGGCAGAATTTCAGTCACACTCACTAAGGGTTAGTTTTTTTTCTGCTTCTCCCTTTCTGATTTTAAGGGTAGCTGATAAAGATGTCACAGCACATTTGCATGGGGAACTCTACCCCGGTGAGGAGAAAATAAACAGCTTTCAAGGTCATCACTGGGGTTTATTCCTACTCTGCCCCAGTTTCCCCAGAGACTACCAGATGCCTGGTTTCATAATGCCCCAGGCTAAGTGTCTAATAAGGAAGGGAGTAGAAAAGATTGCTGCGAGCACATGGAGGGCAGAGAGAGATGGACATCCGAGGGGTGGGCTGCAGGTGAGCGTGGCGTCTGACTCGTCTCGGTTGGCTCACGGTGAGAAGTGTTCAGTGATGAGGGTAGCCGCTGGAGGACAAGTGGGAGGATTGGCATTCCTGGAGTACCTCTGAGGACTTGGCTCCCTAATTAAATGTCCTCACGCTACCAAGTTCATTTCTTTGACCTATCTTTGCTCACTGAGTGACCTGAGATTTTCTGCCTGGGACCATGTTCATTTGGCCACCATGACAGCTCCAAACAGTGTAGTCTATCCCTGGTCCTGATTGTGAATTGTATTTCCAGTCCTTTCCACAGTTTAATCCTTACTCGGTGCCCAGGTGATCACTCTGAACCAGAGTTCTTCAAACACAAATGGTGTCTGGTGCTGTGCTTGCTGCACCCGAGTTCTTGGGGAGCTGATTGAAATTACAGATTTGCAACCCTCGCCCAATGGGATTGGGGAGTGGTTCAAGTGTCTGTGGCTGCACCAGCATCCCCGGTGACTCTAAGAAGTAGCCAGGTCTGAGAACCACTGCTCGACACAACTTTAACCCAAGGCTCTAGGCAGGAACCAGGTCCTCTAGGAAGCAGCTTCATGTAGACTGTTCAGTAAGTAATGTTTCCAGTCATAGTGACCTCTTCAGATATGTTCTTCTACCTTGTAAGTCTTCGGGCTCCCATCATCCCCCGTTAACCCTGACTTCCTCCCTGAAACTAGGTGATACTTATGGGTACACGATCTCCACGCCTGAGCTCAGCCTCCTGTGGGCCCACAAGGATATCCCTCTTGCCATGGGACCACACTTTGAGGTTAACTGCAAGAGTTGTGCTTTGCTGTCCGTACGTTTAAAGGTCTTGCTGTCACCAGGGCCACGTTAGACCATGCAGCCCCCAACCCAATAGGTACCCACCTGAGCGTATGTAGCCCTGTGCTGGGGGCAAGGGTAGCAAAAGCTGAGTCATTTTGTGCAGTGCACAACCTACACAGCCACATGCAGTGAGCTTGGTTCTCACACACCTCATCCTCTGAGCTTGTGCCAAGCTGGATTAAAGCACTAATAGAGTGGTTTTAGGACTATAAAATTTTACAACCTCAGATTATCCACACTCTCCAAGGAACCCTAAAATCCGCAAATGCCAGCAATGCTGAAAAGGACTTTATAAATCACCTAATCCACTATTTCCATCGCACAGATAAACAAACTGAACCCAGAAAAGGAAAGGGGCTCACCCAAGGGCACACAGGTAGGGGAACCTTGGCCTCCGACTCAAAGTGAGTATGCTGATTGCATCACATCATGCAGCTGCTGGGCCTGCAAGCACTGCAATAGGTATTGCGATTCTGTTCTGTGTATGTAAGGGGCTCAGAACACAGAAGTGCATTAAAACTTAAATCAATGAAACACCCTCCATTTGCTGAAAGTATTCTAAAGGAGTACAAACTACAGAATTTATTATAATGTGCCCCAGAACACCTTGTTAAGGGAACATAAAACAACCTCTATTTTACATTGAAATTGCTATGTTAAAATTTAGATTTACTAAACGGTTGAATTAAGGTGTAATTATTAGCATTTCCAAAAAATGTACTCATTTTTCAAAAGTGCTTACCACACCCACACGGCTCCCTTATCCTGCACTTCATGTACATTTAAAATTAGGTTTAATTAATAGCAACTCCATTGACATGCAGCTTTCCAAGAACATGACTTTTGTAGAACAAGTGAAAACACTGCAAGTGCTTTGTTTAGGCTGTGCCACATTACACCAAGGTGCCATGAGACAACCAGTTCCTGCTTTCCAGGAGCTTATAAACTAACAGAACACAACACATGGGGCCAAATAAGTATGAGAATTTGTTTTATAATCTATGGAGACTGGGTTCACCCCAAAAACTAATTTCATGGACAGGAAGCTCAAGCCAGCTGCCTTTTTCGACATTACTGAGAAGTGCGTTTCCGATAATGAAATTGTCAAATAATTGATAGCTTCAAAATAAACCTGGACCCATTGTTGTCAGCCTTTAGCATTTGCATTAGATTACACAGAAGATACTCAGCTCTAAAGACCCATCCTTTCCCCCATTGTCATAGGGTCCAGGCAAATGACCACGTCATACCCCAGTGATTTTGACGGAATGCAGCTGGAAATCTCAGATTCAGAAGGGACTTGAAAACATATAGCCATCCTTGTAATTTTATCTTGGGGAAGATGAGACCAAGGCAAGAGAAATCCCATTTCTGATCAGTGTCGGAACCAAGACCTTATCCTCCATTTCCAGACTCCCAGGCAAGGGTACTTTTCATTCACTTTTTAATTAGGATACAACATCTTCTCTTTCTTTCTCCCTCGTTTCCCTGAACACCAACTCCCTTGCCTTCTCCCTCTCTCTCCCCCTCGGATGACCTCCCCTGGAACACCTATTTCTGAGTCATGCCCCGAAAACACTGAATTCAAACTCTTGTTCAATGTCACTGGCTGTTGCTGAGTCAGAAACCACTGGCTCCATCAATGCAATTTATTGTCCCTCCATGTCTCTCCTGAGTTTTAATTTCTCTTTCCATCCGTGCTTCTCAATCCTGGCTGTCCATGATTACCCCCGATGAGCTTCAAAGAAATGCCGGTGCCTGGTGTCCAGCCCCAGAGATTGTGATTCAGTTGTCTGGGGAGGGCCCCAGCACTGGCATATTTCGGTAACCTCCTGGTGAGTCTAATTGAGAGCTAGTGTCATGCATTATTCCAATTATTTTTGTATACCTGCTTACCCAGCTGATGTGGGCAAAGCACAAAGAGGGTCAAGTTTTCAGGGGGCTGAATGGATTCACCGAAGGCAAAGAAGCAGTACCACTCCTCCCCTGCAAACGTATCTAGTGCCTTTGCCTATTAAGAAAATAAGAGACATAGTTAAATGCCATTTTCTATATATAGCTCGTTTGGTTTTTGTAGTAAAACAAATCGCCTGGCTGTGACAATGCCCTCCTCATCAGATGAAGGGCAGGGAGAGTAAGAACACAAACTTATTTTTGGCCAAGAAGCCCAGATCTGGTTCACCAGTGGTCCTCAATTTTGACTCTTGATTAAAATTACCTGGGAAGCTAAAATCCCCCTGGAGGGCTGATATACATGGGACTCTCTGGGGCTGGAGACAAGGCCTCTGTGTATTTTAAAGCTCCTGTTGTGACACAGGGAGAAAGGGTCACTGGGAGGACATAGGAAAAAAGTAATCATAAATGAGGGCTTCACAAAGCAGTTTCCTGGTTGGTGAAAACCCCAAATGACCACCTGAGAGACAAGCTGCGGGGGGGAAGATGGGGTGTCCAGCCTTCAGCCCTTCACCTGGGGGTAAAGTGCTATCAGGACAGTGCCTCCTTCAGCCCCTCACAGAGCTGGGCTCAGTTCTCAACAAAGCAGGTGCTTGGGTGGGGGGGGGGGTTGCGGGGGGTGGGTGCTGGGGTGGTGGTGGTGGGGAATATGGAATTCCAGGATTCTGTTAAGTGCTGCTGTTCTCCCTTTTGTACCTACACGTCCTTCGCAGACATTCACTCTGTTCCCTGGATTGCCGATCTCCTTCCCTAATCTTAGTCACCTGCTTGCAGAAGATGCTTTTCCGGCTGACCCAATAGTTCTGCTCCTAGAAGCTTATTTCAGAGATTCCTGAGGTGTGGGGGCTGCAAACTCCCTGGGCACTGAAGACAGCTTACAGAAATGCCTCAGGATCACCATCGCTGGGGCTCCTGTGGCTGCCTTGTAGGAGGGGCAGTTTAGAGTGCTGAAACATAGAAGTCTCTGTTACTCTTCCTTTCTCTGGGTCTATTTCCTGTCTCTTAGGAGATAATTCTGGTGATTCAGAGGACCATAGATAGTCTAGGGCAGTCAGTGGTTCCTAAAATGTGCTCAGTTGTTGGCCCAGCAGCGTCAGCATCACCTGGGAGCTTGTTAGAAATGCAAATTCTCAGGCCCCATCCCAAGCCTACTGAGTAGAAACTCAGGAACCTGTGCTTTAAGGAACCTTCGGGGGATTGCGATGCAGGCTAAAGTGTGAGAACTGCTAGCCTAGTGGTTTTGTGTTATACTCACTGGGCAAGTGGCCCTTGCATGTCTGTTTTATTTTGTTTACCTGGGAGTAATGCTTATGCTCACACCTTAAGCCATAACTAGAAAGGACTGGGCTTTGGCAAAATTGTCAGTTTGGACAGTGATCTCTTTAACTTTCCAAGCCTTTTCAGTTCTCCCCTCCCACTCTGAAGGTGGCCTTGGGGGTACACAGGGTCTTTGTGCAGCCCCAGTGATCTGGGCAGGGAAGGAAACAGGTCCCAAACTTATTCTCACACGTCTCTGTGATATTATTGGAAGCAATATGTATATCCAAACCAAGTGAGGACTGATGGTTTCCTTATCATTAAAACTTCGACAGTCAAGAGTTTAATACTGATTAGAAAATTTCTGAAGAAAAAAATAATTTTTTTGCAATCACATAATTCCTTATCAATATTTCATTTCCCATTTATACTTTACTGTAAAATAACCAAAGAACAAATAATAAAATGTAACGTGAGACTCAGACTATGATGGCAATAAGACAGCATGGTCTTCCTGTGTCACTTTTCTGCAGAATTAAAAGACTAATTAATGAAATAAAAAAAAGACTAATTAAATTGGCCTATTTAATTTAAACATAAGCATGCATGAAAATAGGAAACATCCATAGAGGGTGCATATTAATGCAAGATGCTTGGCCAAGGACTTCTAGAAGAAAAGAGAAACGTATAGAATTTGTTTGGTTATTATTAAAAGAAAATAAGAATAAAAAATAACCTCACCCTCATTTCAATCCAGACCTTACTTCAATGTGCTATCATGAAAGGAATCTAAAACATGGAAACAATTACATATTAAGAAATGCATGTTCTTACTGCACTATTGTGGGTCCTTTGGAGATTGTTAAATTGTTTAGAAGAGGGAATGAGTTTTATTTTGTGAATTTAATCACCTTATTTGTTAGGAAAAAAAGTCACAGAGATTTTGAGCTATAAGCGGATGAATGCTTTGCTTCTCTTACCTACTATTGGCGATACTTGAGCATTTCGTTTAATGAATGATGGTTAGAACTAGGCAATGGGAGAGTTGAGGCTGAGGTTGGGGACAAAAGAAATCTTAAGGGCGTCTTGTTTTTTGAAAGTCACTAGCAGTATAGAGAGGGAAACTATGAACACCACATGAAGCACTCAGAAAATGTATATTAAATATCTCGTGAACGGATAGCACATTGAATAGTAAAGACTCCAAGTACTATGATTGTTCACAGGAGAGGAGATGCCTGTGGACTGCTCTGGTTAAGAAAGTTTTCATGAAAGATTTAGGTCTTCAAGAATGGAAAAGCTTCAGATTAGGAGAGGGGAGAGACAACTGTGTCCTAGGAAGGAGAACTGATGTAGTTAGGAGCTTGGAGGGAGAAATAAACGTGACGTCTGTAAGAGCCAGTCAGGAGATCGACCTGGTTAGGGTGGCGAGAGCCGGAGAAGAAGACTGCCAAGCCTTCAAAGTGAAAGTAGAACTAAACAGTGGAGGGGACCAGGTTTGCCCCAGATACCCCAGCTGTCTCTGGACTTAACGTTTATCGTCTCCTGCTCATTATGTTCTCAGTTGTAGGCTGTTTAAATGCGTTAGGCATTTAGTTCATTCTAAACTGTCCTCGAAGTAGTTCTTTGTATCTTTAGTAGCTCTGGACTCAAGGCTGAGGATGAAGTAGATTCTCCCTTGTTACTTTTTCCCTTTTTAAAAAAAATAATAATAAGGTAATATGTAATACAATAGAAATCACCAATTTTAGTGTACATTTCTGCCAGTTTTGACAAACACGCACAGTCATGTAACTACTACCACGGTCAGAACTCTCCCATTAGCTTTCCCTTTCTTAGTCAAACCCTTTGCCCACCCCCAGAAACCACTAATTCCTTTTCAGTGCCAAAAAAAATGTTTTGCCTTTTCCAGAATGTCATTTGGATGGGATCATACAGTATGTAGCCTTTTGAACTTGGCTTTTTTTTTACTTAGCATGGTGCATTTGAGATTCATCGTGTTGTTGATTGTATCAGTAATTTATTCCTTCTTGTTGCTGAGTAGAATTCCACTCTATGGATGTACACCAACTTGCTTATTCTTTCCCCAGTTGAGGGACATTTGGATTGTTTTCAGGTTTTGATGATTACAGATAAAGCTCTCATAGATATATGCACATAGGTTTTTGAGTAAATAAAACTTTTCCTTTCATTTGAGTGAATACCTAGGAATGGCATTGCTGGATTATGTTTGGTGAATGTGTATTTGATTTTATAAGAAACTGCAAACTCTTTTCCAAAGTGGCAAAACCGTTTTCTTTTCCCACCAGTGTATGAAAATTCAGTTACTTTATATCCTCACCAGCACTTGATATTTTCAAGTTTTATTTTTATTATGATGATTATTATTTTAATGTTAGTCATTCTAACAGGTGTGCAGTGGTTTCACAGTGGCTTTCATTTTCATTTTCCTAAAACTAATGTTCAACATCATTTCATGTGCTTAATTCCCATACATTCATCTATTCTTCTGAGGTGTCTTTCAAATTTTTAGCCCATTTTTTATTGGTTATTTTCTTATTATTGAGTTTTGAACATTCTGTATGTATTCTAGACATAACTGCTTTGCCAGATATGCAATTTGCAAATATTTTTTCCCATTTGGGGACTTGCCTTTTTATTCTCTTAACAATGTCTTTCGAATAGCAGAAGTTATTAATTTTGATGAAGTTCAATTTATCAATCTTGTAGTTTATGAATTGTGCTTTTGGTGTGATATCTAATAAATCTTTCCCTAATTCCAAGGGCACAAAGATTTTTCTCATATGCTTTCCTCCAAATGTTTTATAGTTCTGGGTTTTATATTTTTGTGTATCATCTATCTTGGATCTATTTTAGTACAAGATGCAAAGTATTGATCTATGCTTATTTTTTGCACATTGGTATCTAATTGTTTCAGCACCATTTGTTGAAAAGACTATAATTTCTCCATTGACTTGCCTTTCCATCTTTGTTGAAAATGAATTGAACATATATGTGTGGACTAATATCTGGGCTTTATTCTGTTCCATTGATCTATTTCATCTCTCTGGTTTTTGTTGCTGTTGTTGTTGTAATGGTAGAAGTGATAGTCTTTTTAGCGTTCGACGTTCTGAGCAGAGCCCTAGTTATTTTTGAATAAATACATGTGTCACTTTTACATGCTTCAGATAAGGTGGCTAATGTGGTCTAGACAGTTCTCAAAATGTGGTCCCAGACCAGAAACATTAGTGTTACCTGTGAACTTGTTTGAAATGAAGTGCTCAGGCCTTCCTGAAACCTGCTGAATTAGAGGCCCTGGGGACAGGGCCCAGCAGGGTGCCCTCCCAGGAGCTCTGACGCATGCTGAAGATTGAGACTCATTATTTTAAGAAGGTGAAGACCTCAGAATTTCGGTCATTTAGAAGAAAATGGTGATGGAATTATGTTAATAAGCTTAAATCTCGGTTCTTCTGTGTTCTAATTCAGATTTGATAACAGACAGTGGCCCTTGTCTGTTTAAAAAAGAGAAGATCTTTTTTCCTCTTCCTTCCAGCCGTAAAACTTTTTTCTGAACTCCTTAATCCATCACACTCCAATAGGAAATGAGATTTCCCCTTGAGAGATGAGAGGCCATTTCGATATCTAGGATGGTTTTTAAGTGAGACATCCACTTCAGATAGAGCCAAGTCAGGGGTCTAATAGGTGTACATTTCCGGTTAATAGGTTGAGAAGCAACCAGTAGTTCTGGTTAACAAGTTGTTGAGTTTCAGGTCATCCTCACCCTGAAATCAACTGGAGTTCTCTTGAGCTGAAAATAAGGAGGTAGAATATTATGCAAGCTTTCAGAAAGCTCCAAGCTTCCCCCAGGGCAAGAGGAAAAGCATCACCCTGGTCTCCACAAGGAGAGTAAGAGCTCTGCCTTGCACCGCATTATCTGGACGAGGCTGCTAGCCAGAGGCCAGAGCAGCTCCAGAATAAAGGAAGAATGCCTTCTTCAACACGGCACTCTTTATTCCCAGGAAGACGGTTTGAAAGAACAAGAGACACAATGTCATATCTTCGTTTTAGTTCTTCTACCTTAAACACACACACCCACATAATGTTTGAACCTCTCAATTCTAATTTTCTAGTAATAGATTTGATATGGGCCTTGGCTAACTGTTCTGTTTGGTGAAAGAGAATAATGTTTATTTAAAAACAAACAAACAAACAAACAAACAAACAAAAAACAGCATTAATCTTCCATCTGTGTAGCCTCAGGATTGAGGAAGGGACTGACTTAGGGAAGATAATAGACTTTTCCTTTAAGATCAGGTGTTCTCGCCGGACACAAAGGGGCTTGGGTCAGGTTTAGAGAACGCTTTGACTGGAAACTTCTTTCCTTGCTTGGCTCAAACAGATATAAACTTTTTGTTCCAGGAGGTGATTGCCTACGTGAGGTTTGTATTTGCGCCTGCATCGTTACCTCACGTCTCCTCCTGCCTTTGAAAGTTCTGTAGGAAACAACTGGAATCAGTACACATAGGCTACAAGGGGCTCTGGTCTTCTTTCTGTTACTTCCTGTGCTCCCAGGCCTGTGGATTGTGGTATGAAAGTGAGTCGTCTCTGCAAGTTTTCATTTTCTGTTACTTTGCCAGCAGTCTGGTTTCCAAAACAAGTTTCAGAACATCTCATCAAACCCCATATTCACTTGAAAGAAATTGGCCTCTCCCCTTCCAATGTGTTAATAATTTTTCTCATGGTTTTTTCACTTAATGATTTGAGAAGGAAATTTCAATTTTAAAACATCTATAAACCACCTGTTAGAGAAATATGAACATCGTGCTTGAATTTTCGTAAGTGATTTTTCCAGTTTCTATATGAGATGAAAAGGGGGAATGTTCATTGCATATTTTTTAACATGTATAGTATGGTGTGGAAACCATGAACTTTGGAGCCAGACAGCCCTTGGTACAAAATAAGGCTCTACCCCTTAATAACTATACACTCTTGGGTAAATCACTTAGATTTTCTAAGCCCCAGTTTTCTCATTTGTCTAGTGGACATAATAAGATCCCAGTCTTGTAAGAGTCTTGTGAAGTAGAGAAAATATGTTTTAATCATGTATTATATATAGTAAATCGTGCCTATTATTTTTACTAGATTTTTTAAAAAATGGGTATTTTGTTTTGGATATGCCAAGTACCCATTAGCCTTTGACTGCAAAATTCCCAAAATTTATCTCCTGCCACTACTCTCCCTGCAGGTTCTACAATCCTTTATGTGCCACAATTTTCCTACTTTCCCAGCACAGCCTCTCCAAAAAGAATCTGAAATTCATCCATATTAAACTCCTAATGGCCCTCCCAGAGGATCGGTGTTTTAACAGGGCTGAAAGCCTCAGGCTTAAGGGATAAAGCTAACACAGTGGAACTGAAAGCAACAGGGATCATTTTGTGTTTTAGGACACCAGTATATTTGAATTCCCAGTTCTCAGGGGCCAGGTCAGCCTAACTCACTTTTACATAGGCCCTGGGATCCATGTGACAGTGATTCTAATATAACCTGTCCTGTCCAGAGGAGGATTGCTTCTCTCTCTCTAGGCAGGATTAGTGCATCACACAAAATATAGGTGAGTATTTAGCATCCAGTGGGGATTCAGTAAATACAGACTGAGGAAATGAACAATTCTCACAGTTAGAAAATGTTCCTTCCAGTGTATATCCTATATCTCTCCCACTTGGTTTATCTATTACCTCTTGAATTCGGTAACCATTACTGTGTTACAAATCATCCCGATTTTAGCAGTTTATGACAATAATGAACATGTACGATCTCACAAAGTTTATGTTGGTCAAGAATTCAGGAGCTTTAGCTGGATGGTTCTGGTCCATGGTCTGTCAGGAGGTGGCCGTTGGGTGGGATGTTGGTCAGGGCTGTGATCAGCTAAAGGTCAAACTGCGTCTGGAGGATCCAGTTCCAACGTGGCTGATGCACATGGCTCACAAGTCAGTGTTGACTCTTGGCCGGAGGCCTCAGTTTCCCACCAGATGGATCACTCCTTAGGGTTGCTTGAGTGTCCTCGTGACGTTGCGGCTGGCTTTCTCCGAGTGAGTGGTCCAAGAGAGATCAAGGTGAAAGCCACAGTATCTTTTATGACCTAGCATCATAAGTTACTGAAAAACCTGTCATTTCTGCAAAATCTTTTTGGTCACACAAGTCAGCAGGTCGTCTCTATTCGTTGTAGGAAGCACCTACACAGAAGTGAGAATAGCAGGAGGCAGGGTCACGGGCGTGCATCTTGGAGACTGGATACCATACGTCTCATTCAGCCCTTTCTTATTTCTCCCAGAAACTGAAATTTCTTTTTACCTCTTTCCTCTAGATGGATTTAAATGTTCTCAACGTAGGCATCTCGTGACCTATTAGGGATAGCCAGGCTTGCTAGCACGTCAGACATGGGGCAGTGATATGCTTTGGCCACAAGCAGTGCTAATAATCCATTGCTAGGATTTGTGGGATTCTTAAGACTGTACAATAGACCTTCACCTCAGCTTAACCTCTGCTGCCTAGTCCCAGTTACTGCTTAAGCCACGACTGACTGAAAGGGCAGACAGGTGACTGCACCGTATGCAGGGCTCAGATTTCCGGGTTTGGAAAATGCCATCTTCTATATGTAAAGACACAACTCGTGCGCTGCCTTGAGGCATTAAGGTATAGGATGGAAGCTGTGTTTTTAGGAGAGAGGGTGGGTCATGCTGAGCCATAACTACTTCTTCCCCAGGGTGCTGGTGACCAAGAATATATACCTGCAGAAAGTTCACCAAGATTCAAAGCAGGGCCTGTGGCTGGTAATATTTTCCTTCTGGACAAAGACAACTTACTTATTTGTGGAATTTGATCTCCACTTGTACTTTATTAGCACTAAGACCTAAGCTAACTATATCTCCCTTGAGCATCAATGGCCTCAGAATATTTTCTTAGGTTCATTAAACGGGAAGAAAAAAAACAGGGTTTCCCCTCCTCTTTTCCTCTTGGCATTTTTCATGTTCTCTCTATGGGAGTTTATAGCTGTGTGGCTCAAAATTTAGCAAATGTCTGTTGTCTTGCAGAGCTTTAGGAATATTTTTCTTCTCACATGGTGACTCTTCTTTCCCCAACATTCTCATGTCACTATGGAGGACAGCTCAGGGGGAGAAGGGTGTTTTGGAGTCCCTCAGAAGCAATAATGGGAATTCATGAGGTTTCCTAGATTGCAGTGTCCCCTGGCTGGGGAGAAGTGCAAGTAGCAGAGGGAGAGTGGGACACACACCGTGTGTGTGTGTGTGTGTGTGTGTGTGTGTGTGTGAGAGAGAGAGAGAGAGAGAGAGAGAGAGAGCGAGCGAGAGAGAGCGAGCGATCAGGGCCTGTAAGCCTTGAAGGATCAAGGGTTGGATTATGGGATGCTTTCAGTTAATAATAAAAGCATTCTTGCTTTTGACTGTCTCATCCCTGTCTTCATGTGCAGAGTTTTGGTCACAGTATCAGTGGAACATAAACCTTATAAGAAAAAATTTAAGCAGGTTTCTAAAAACAAGGAAAAACCTGTAAGTTCCCTAAGAGCTGTGGCCACTGTAGCTGTTTCTGTAGAAAGCTTTGGGGCTTGTTTACCTGTATTAAACTTCCTAAGGCAGGTTCATCCCCCCAACACCCTGCCCTGGAAATTAGCCCGCCTGGGTTACTAGAAGGGAGGGTGGAAGGAGAGTGAGCTGACTTCTTAGTCAGTATGGACCAAAGAACAGTGGAGAGGAGATTGTATTACTCAAGACAAATCCATCTGCTTCCTGAAAAGGTGTGGGGTTCATTTAGTCCATTACCAGCCTGGACTTTGCGACTTCATCGTCTTTACTGTTTATCTTCTTTCTCCGTCTCCTTTGTCTTACAATTCCTTCATTGCCTTTTATTGTCTTCTTTTATGCTCTTCTTTCCCAGGTAGTCTAAGAAGAAATACCCACCCACCTGGTCAGCCTCATAGGAACCCTGCCCAGGCCTCCAGATCTTTCTAGGACAGGCCAGGACTTTTCCTTTTTAATTTTAACTTTGAAATATTGAGAGCTCATAGCTGCCTTCGCAAATAAGAAGCTTGGGGAACACAAAAAGTTGGTTCCTTGTGGTATTTAGGGAAATTGCGCAGAATTTGAGAAGCTCTATGGACCTTGGATGAAGTAGGTGGGAGCTCCTTGGGCATTAGAGGGTCTGATCTTTAGCTCACTCTGCCTGCTACTGACTGGTTGATATGGAATGGCTGATACCAACCACAATAGATAAGGTGGGTTTTTCAATAAATAACCCCATAACCTTTTTGACTGAGGTGCCTATGACATTAAACAGATTGTTATCTATTTGAAGGGAGGGTATCAACCTTTACCTGGCATTGACATTCTCCTCTCCCCACGACCACCATCTAGCATGTGGAAATGGACAGACTCCCTGCCGGCACTGCTGCCACTGTTCTCCCACAGGCACTTTTTCAATACAGCACCTTAGAAACATGAACAATGTCCAGAACCTGGCCTCATGGACAAAGCTCCATAGGGCACAGGTGCCCACAAATTCAGCAGCAGCTCAGTTTGCTGAGAATTGTAGGCCCATCACTGGCACTAGTGGGGACACCCTTGACTGGTGCCCTGCTTGGCTTGTTTCCCGGGCTGGGAATGCTCTTTGAGCTCTTAGCAGGTCTGCCTGGAGGGCTTCTGCTCTGTGGCTTCCTCCTGGAAAGTAATGATTTTTCCTGGGTACCAGAGGCATGCAGTCAAGTTTCAGTGTGACTTCAATGTGTAATTTTGAGTGGATGGAGTAGGGAGGGAGGGAATGAATGAATGAATGAATGAGTACAGATGGGCAGGAGGCAAGCAAACTTCCTGCTTCAGTAAATACCTGTTCTCCAATGTTTATCCATATCCACGTGTGCTTTGCCTTAGGACATGGGGTGGTGGGATTGGACGGTTGCCTTCCCCTGTTCTCCATAGAGCTCTTTCCCTCAGTGACCATCCCATTGTCCAGCCAGCGCCGTGTTTTCACCTCAGTTCACACTAGTACTGTTCTCCCTACCCTATGCGTGTCTGAGTTTTTCATGTTTTTTTTTTTTCCTGCAAAGCACAAACTAGCTTAAGTTTTGTCTTAATAAGTGTACAGAGCCTAAGTTCTGCCCTGAACACAGGACAGATCATTCAGAAAGTGACGAAGAGAGAAGAAAATGGTTTATATTAAATCTGAGATACTCATCTTGAAATGCCATTGGTGCTCTTCTGATTAGATTACACCCGGAATAACATATGCAGACACATCCAAGCCCTGCCTGCTTCGACCTTTCTGTTCCCCGTTGTATGACTCCCTGGGAAGATATAGATAGCATAGAGTAATCTCTCTCAGGGAATTCATTGCTGTTTCCTCTTTCCTGTTTTTGAACAGAAATGTCTCTCATGTATTGTGTGAACGCAATGTGTAGAACACATTCTTTGGCATCCCGTAAATATTTACTTAATAATTAAAACTCACTGTCATGAAGCATTTATTTCCCTTGAAAATATTATAACCTGTTTTCCTCGTGGCAAAAAATAAAAGGCACCGCTCCTTTGATTTTCAGTGTGTAGTATCATTTTTCGTTTGTTTTGCTTTCCTTTTATTGACCTTACATTTTTCACCGGTAAGTCCATGAAGTCAAACCAGAGGATTATTGAGAGGGAAAGTAAACTCCTCAGAGACTGAGTGGGGAAGGTTCCGGCAGGGAGCCCCCTAGAGTCATAATACTGTTGTCTGGAATATCACAGCAATTCCTGGCTTTGTTAGTGGCGGTTTGTCTATTAAGGACCAAATCCAGAACATCTGAGAATAATAACTGAGAGAGTGGCTGTGGCCCATCCTTTGTAGCCAACGGTCTGTGCCCAGAACATTGCCTGGTATCCAGGATCCACATAATAAACATTTTTGGATGAATGGTTTATTTTACACCCTTCAGAAATTCTCAGTGTGAATTTTTGCTTATGTTGTTTGAGTCTATTCTTTTCTCATTTTATACAAATGCAGACTGTACGTGTTTCTTTGTTTTCTTTTTCTATTTACTGTTTCTTGGTGGACTTAGCATATCTGCTTTTTTAAACCACTGCACTACACTCCATTATGTGGATGTACGATGAATCAGTCAGTCCCCTGTAGCTTTCTTTTCTAAGTCTCTAGATGAGAGCGGGGCAGATGTGTGGAGACGTCGGTGAACAGCAGCGGGAGGAGACTTCCATAGAAACAGTGGGGTACAAGTGGGATCAAAGCTATTCTGCCATCCTTGGGGGACATGAATGGATGAGCCAGACTGGGTATTCCTGAATTGACGTTTACTGTTTGTTAGCTCTGTGACCTACAACAAGTTAGTTATTTAACCTCTTGGAGCCTTGGTTTCTTTGACTTGTAAGTTGAGACTAGTACCTCATGGTGTTAGAGGATGTATGTAAGTTGCTCACATATCTCATGTGTATGTAATACTACTTCATGTATTTGTTACAATACCTCAGGGATATGCAATAGTACCTCATGCATATCTAAAGTACCTCATGAATATGTAATAACACCTTATGGATATGCAGTAGTACCTCATGTATATGTAATAACACCTCCAGTGTATGTAACAGTACCTCATGTATATGGAATACTGCCTCATGTATATGGAACAGTACCTCATGTGTATGGAATAGTATTTGGGGGATGTAAGATGCTTAGACTGTACTCAGCACATGGCAAGGGCCCCATAAATGGTAGTTGTTATTTTTCACCTTCTGAATATCCAAGATTTGACAGTACAGCTATTTAGACAAAAATGCCAGGATGATTAAATTGTTTGCTTTGTGCTGTGGAATTACCTGCCTTGAGGCCTTGATTCATTCTTTGCTTGGGTTAGCCTTCTGAGGCGGTCTCCAGACTTTTCTCAAGCTGGTCACATTTCTTGCTGCTTGTGCCTTACAGCTGAGTCAGTGTTCCTTGCCCAGCCCAATCTTCCTGACAGTTTTCCAAGTCTGAAGACAGAGTCTGTTTTTCTAAAGCCCCTAATGGGTGGGGTGGGGGAAAACAATGCTGACTCTCTTTTTTATTCACAGAGGCAGGTGTGGAACATCTGGAGGCAGCTGGACCCCAGCAGGGTGGGGACAACAAGGAGGGCAACAGTGTGGGGTTCGCAGGGTGGGGTGAGGCTGTTTCTCTCCTCCTCAGTAATGAGGTGTCATGTTGGTACTAGGGAGAGAGAAAGAAGCATACCAGCTTGGGATTGAGGGGAAGCCATTGCATTACCCCCTCTTGATAGATAAGAACACAGAGGCTCAAAGAGATTTAATTGGTAATGTTAGGACGTAAAGCAAGTCTGGAGCAAAGGCAAAATTTGTCTAGTCTCCTAGTTCAACCACGCTTGCAGAAAGAGGTCAAAAGAGGGAGATCAGAAAAAATAAAGACCCACAGCATACTTGCTGGGAGAAAGACCCTGTGTGCTCTAAACATCAATGACAGGTGACCATTCTGCAGTGAGGAATGACAGCGGTGCCTAGATGTCACCAGTCGTGCATATTTGGTCAGTCTGGTCCAGGCTCCTGGGTTGAGGGTCTTGGGTAAGGTTGATGCTTGAGTTTGACAGTCCTTGCTACACAGACCCTGGAAGGAAGTGCTGGCATCCAGGAGTTCGTAAGTCTGAGTCTACTAGGAATTCACTGCTGATATTCTTAACCAAAAATGCACCCTGAGTGTGCTGAGGTTAAGGGTACCCTTGATCTCATATGCTCAGCCTGTCACCTTGACTTCCTTTCTCTGCAGGAGATGAGGCAGGGTGAGAGAGGTGATGGCAGAACAGTGAGACTTTCAGTAACTAGACTGGCCAGAAAAGGTCAGGTTTGGTGCTGGGGCTGCCCCTCCCTGGGACTGTGAGAGCTCCCTGGTCTAGACTGAGAAGTCTCTGCCCAAGGAAAAGGGGCCAGATGAGGTTAGGTCAACAGAATAATAACTGCAAGGTATGTGTTCTTGTTGCTGCTCCTGTAGCCTACCTGCAACCTGCCATAGATAGTCTTCTAAGCACTGGGGCTGTAAGATATTCATTGGTGTGATAGCTCCTAGGAGTTTAAAGTTTATAGATGAATCAGACCAAGCAGAACACATGCCTGGAATGTTGTTGGAGGCTGGGGTTACTGAGCATCTCATAACTGCCTCAGAGGATGTCTCTGCTTCACTTTATGCCTTTGTGAATTCTTGTCGTTCTGTCTGACCAGTCAGCATCTTTATTCCTGCAGAAAGTTTCACAGAAGTTATCCAGCTTTGTGTTAGCCTCTCTCTGACTCAAGGCCACCCCTTCTGTTTTGTGGCAGATGCAGCCATAAAACAAAGGATCTGGAAAGGGCCAGTGGGCCCTCTGGGAGGAAAGGCAGCCTTGGTTTTGCCTCAGAGGCCACAGCCAATGAACCATCACACCGGGCGGGCGTGGCTGAGTGCATCCAGTGATAGCAAGAGCGAGGAGGCACAGGTGTAGGGGACAGGCCTGGGTAACTCTTCACTCGGTTCAGAACCACAGGCAGCTGGGAAGCTGATGAAGTGTGTCCTGTCTCTCCTGCTTTCCATGGCAACATCTGGAGCCTACTCCTTGTTCCTGCCATGTAGCCTCCCACTCCTGCAGCATGAGGGCCACTTCCACTAAATGCTTTAGGGAGAGAGCACTGCTTTTAAAAGTCATTAAAGAGCATTAGAGAATTTTATTTCAAATATCATAATACATAGTCCCATCATCCTAGGATTGCATAATAATTCTTACTTTTATGTTACCTTCAAACTGCAAATAGGTTTTACTTAGGGTTGTGTTATTATGCATTCTGTTTTTACAGCATTTGATCACATTTCCCCATGTTCTTACATAGTCTTTTCTCACCATTTAAAAATTACTATAGATGCAATATAATTTATGAGATCATACTCCTAATGTTAGGCAGTCAGGTTACTTCTATTTTGTTAGCCAACATAGATACGCAGGTGAGGAACATCTGTAAGTTATAAGCGTACAGCTTTTAGTTTCTGTTTAATTATTGACTTAATTCCTAAGGAGTTGCCACATCATAGGATGTAGGTCTGTTTGTGGTGTTTGCTATGTATTGTAATATCACCTTCTGAAAATGTTATGTTACATTGCCTGTAGCAGTGAATGAATAAATCAATTTGTAGCAGCCTTGCCAATGGTGGATAATACCGTTTTAAAACAAATTTGTTTCTTTATTAGATATTAAATGGTAAGTCAGTGATATATTAAGACTGCTCTGCTTTGTGTTTTAAAAATTTCTAATAAGAGTGAATATTTTCCATTTCTCTGTCTATACATGTTATGTTCATGTCCTTTGCACAGTTATCAATAGGGATCTTCATGGATATGCTTGGATTTGTTGATACCTAGATGCCTCTGGTATTCTCTGCCATTTAATCAGAAGCTAATTGGGAGGAAACAAATCCAGATTGTGGAACGTGCCATAACACAGCATCCTAGACTCTTCATAAATGTATCATAAGAAGGAAAAAAAAAATCAAGAACACTGTTCCAGATTAAGAAGACTAAAGAGACATGGCAACTAAATGCAGGAACATGAATTCTACTTAGTTCCTGGATTAAAAATTTAAAAACAATAACTATAGACATTTTGGGGACAGTTGGAGAAATTTGAATATAAAGTACATATCAGATAATGTTATATCAATGATAAATTTCTTGACTCTGACATTGTGAGGAAATAAAGCTGATGTATATAGGGGTAAAATGTTACTATGCAACTTTCAAATGGTTCAGCAAAACTATACATTTATATCACACGTATGTTCTATATAATGTTATTAATATAATTGCAATAGAATTATGTTAAAATAGTAATCATATTCTAATTATAATATATTATAATACTATTAATTATGTTCATGATATGAATATATTAATGTAATGTTATATTTACGAATGTAAATTATTCATAAATATTCTATTAATTGATATAATAATAGATACACACGTATATGCATTTATAAATCTATTCTGTCACCTCACCTCACATACACACCTACACCCACATATCTTGTATCACCCCTCCCTGTGGGAGCTGCATTTTAATAGAGACCCTTCACAGCAGTGGGGAATCTGAAAGGCTCAGTTTCTCCTGGTGCTCCAGGCCCCAGCAAAGAGACCGAGGAACCCTGTGGCTCCCCTCCTCACATAATCTAGGCTGTTCCTTCTCTGCGTGTGGTTGATGGGCACAGAGATGCTCTGGCTGGACTCTTTGCTCCCCGGTGCAGAGGGATGTGGAATTGGGATGTTTTCACAGCCCGGGGTCCCAGCCCCTTTTTCCTATTGCCTGTCCTGCTGCTTCGCACACTGGGCTTGGGCGGAGCGGGGGACAGTGCTCATTGGGCGCATGAAGCTTACTTACCTGTGTTCTTCTTGTCCTGTGGCCTTCTGTGTCCCTACATCTTTGACATAAAATCTGACTTAAAAGAAAGTGCAGATGGGCAGGAGTAACAGAACCCTTTGGGGACGTTCAATCAGACCACGACTTCGCAGGAGTTATTCTTGGCTCTAGTCTGACTTGCCCCCAAGACCCCCCCTCCCCCAAACTGTAAGCAGCTTCTCTCCAGGTGTCAGTACACTTTACCAAGAGGTCGTTAAAAGTCAGTGGAGTTCAAATCATGGGTTGATGCATTTACCTATTAAATCAATGTAAACATAGTTTAGAACATTTAGTTGCTGATCATTTCTGTAAAAAGTTGAGAAATA
Organism: Rhinolophus sinicus; assembly: GCF_036562045.2. Lineage (NCBI taxonomy): Eukaryota > Metazoa > Chordata > Mammalia > Chiroptera > Rhinolophidae > Rhinolophus > Rhinolophus sinicus. The sequence goes on from NC_133755.1 coordinate 31,563,286, forward strand.
AGGCCCTCAGGGACGACTGTCACCCCCCATTGCAGCAGTGCTACCTTGAGAAAACTCGATTGTCCTCACCATTTGAACTGAAAATACAGTTTTCCAGGATCCAAGTGACTAGTAAATTTGAGGGGTTTGTACGTCAAATTGCATCTTAAATGCATTAGGCAGCTGACTGACTGTTTAAATGTATTCCATGGTGAATTTTCTGTGGAAGAATTCAAAGGATGCCTTTTACAAAAATAATTCCCATCCTCTGGCCTAACCTGCCCAGAACTGGATAGTTGGTTAGGGTTTTTGTAGATCAGGTTCGTAGCAAGTAAGGGCTACTGAATAGATTTGTCTTTTAAATCACCATATTTATTTTCCACCTTATAAAATAGAATATTCTAAACATAGTGCAAATATGAAGCCAAAACGAAAATCACCTATGACTGCACAATTGAGTGATGATTGCCATATTTCCTCACTCACGCACACGTGTGTGTGAATGTGTGTGCCTGTGGATAGCTATCTCTATGTTAAAACAGAACTGGGTCTTCACAGTGAGAATTTGGTCAGCCCGTCTTGGCCCCTAGGTTGTGGCAGGGTAGGAGGTGATGGGTTTCCACACCCAGAAGATAAGTCAGTGACAGAGACTTCTTGAAATAACAAGCACCAGTTGGGAAGGGCACGGAGGCAGGCTGGGGGCCGGGAGCAGAGGGCCCACAAGCAGGGTCATCAGTCTGTGACGAGGGTGCAGCCGCTCAGCCCACACCTCTGCCTGTTTGCTTGGAGGCTCCATCCCCCTAAAAACCGACGCTGGCCAGGCACTTGCTCCCATTCTTGTCTTTCTCTCCCTTCAGTGTTACTTGCCCTCCATCCGTACCCTCTCTGGACTGACAAGATGCCCTTGGACTGAATAGCTATTTGGCTCACACATGTGACCTCCACCTCAGGGAACCTTGTTTTCAAAGAGGTCCTAGAGGGGTGATGCTTCTCCCGACAGGACTGACACTGTTGTGGTGGGATGTCTGGTGTAGGGAGTATTTGGGGGCACAGGGCCTTCCCAGTGCATTTGAAGCTGTGCCATGCAGGCAACTGACCTTCCAGGGCCTGCACTAGTGCTAGGAGCCTCGTAGGAGACCCAGAGCCTACCTCCCCTGCCACTGGGGAGGCCACAGGCAGCTTGACTCTTCCATAATGAGAGCCACTCCGACAAGAGCTTTGGGGCCTTGCCGTAGGAGAGTGGGCTGTCCCTCAAAGCAGTGTGTGAACAGTGGGATGTTGGTTTCTTCCCTGCTCTCTGGGTCTAAATCTGGGCTCCACCACCTAATAGCTGTGTTAATAGGAACAGTTTACTTAAACTCTCTATTCCTCAGTTTGCACACCTGCAAAATGGGGATAATAGTAGTACCCTTCAAGTAGGTAGGGTTGTTGTGAAAGTTTAATGAGTTACTACACGTAGTGCACTTAACATGCTCTGCTACAGCGTGAGTCTTTGATCAATGTTAGCCGTTATCATCACTGTATTAGTCAGCTCAGGCTGTCTTAATAGAACACCACAGACTGGGTGGCTTAAACAGAGGACATTTATCTCTCCCAGTTCTAAAGGCTAGAAGTCTCAGATCAAGATACTAGCATGTTTGGTTCTGGTGAGGGCCCTCTTCCTGGCTTGTAGAAGGTTACCATGGTGGTGGGTCGTCAGTCTTCCAGAACTTCTTTTATAAGGTTATACTTTCCTTCTGACCTCTGGGAAAGGCTCCTCATTGTCCTTGTCTACGTCAGAGGCAAAGGAGAGAAAAGTCAGATTTATTTGACAGCCGCTTCTCTGAGCCAGGTGGCTGGGTGAGGTTGGAAGTCACACCATTGACTCCACAGTGCCCCATGAGGTGGGCACTGTCAGAGAGAGATGTCCACAGAGGCTCAGGGCAAGGGCCACCGGCTGTCCAAGGTCATAGTACTCAGAAGAGGCAGTAAGATTTGAACCCTGAGCCTTTTGACCCCATACCCTTGCAACGTGTAGCTGGTGTAGGAGTGGAACAACCATGTGTGGAACAGAATTGGGATTGAGATGGACACTGAGGGTGCAGCTGGGGTAGGAGATTGCAGTCCTGGCCTTCCCTCCCCACGTGGTGCTCTCTCACCGGAGCTGAGCAGTGAGGTTCCTCAGACCCCCAAATCCCTCCACCAGCCAAGGCTGCGCCCCATGTCCCCTCACACCTCCAGGCACCTGAGGATGGAGCAGCTCTCCTGCAGGAGGTCACTTTCAAGGTGTGCTAACCCAGACCGTTTCCTTCTCTGCTTTTGTCCTTCCCCAGCCCCTAAAGACAATGAAGAGCGCGTGTTCAGGGAGCGCATGCGGCCCCGGAAGCGGCAGGGGGCTGTCAGGCGCAGAGTCCACCAGGTCAACGGCCACAAGTTCATGGCCACCTACCTTCGGCAGCCCACCTACTGCTCCCACTGCAGAGATTTTATCTGGTAAGTCCTTCTCTCCTGAAACCACTAGTTGTTATGCTTTCTCTGGGGCGAGAAGTTGGGAGATGAGAAACTTTATGTAAAATGTGCTGCGGTGCCTTATTTCTTCTTTATTGGATTGCAGAAGACTTTTCTGAAAGGCTAAGTGAGCGTTTGGTCCTTGGGGGGATAAATGGAAAGAAGAAACTATCGTTCTCGGTGATTTTATACTTAGGATCATATCATGTATCATATTTAAGGAGTTAAGACTTTAGAACCAGTAATGGTTTTGTGGTTTCTTTTAAAGTGAGCCTCGTCTTTAGAGAGACAAACTAAATTATTTACACATGAAATAATATGATTCTGGGATTTGTTAGAAAAGAACAAGCTGGAAGGAGGTGGGAGGGGTTGGGGTAGAGATGAAACAAGACTGGCCATGTACTGATCATTGTTGGAGCTGGAGGATGGGTACGTGAGGGTCCATTATTCATCTCCCTACTTTTATATACATTTGAATTTTTTCATAATAAAGTTACAAAATACTCTTTTGCCAACATCTGTAATACAAGGCAGTTCTTAGTAACTGTTGTAACTGGTGCCGCTAGGATACTGAGATATCAGGAGTGAGCGAGCAGCATTGGCTGAAGTGCTCAGGGAAGGCTTCCTGGAGGAAGTGGCATTTCTTCTTTCATGATAGCTAGGATTTTGATAGGCATATATAGGTAAGTAGTAGTCTGTTTGGAAGGTGGAGAATGAGCACTTGCCTTGGGGATTGGAGGGGGGATTTTAATGAATACCTACCACGTGCCAGGTTATCGCTTAGGCACTGGAACTATCTAAATGGTCCCAGTATTCTATGAGCTATGTGTTATGAACCGCATTCCACTAACAATACTGAGGCTCAGAAATGAAAACGAGACTAGTCTGAAGTCCTCCAGCTGGGAAGTGTCAGAGGCCTGATTCCATCCCTGGTGAGCACAATGAAAGGCGCCTGCTTTTCCTGACATCCCACCAGCCTTTCTGGCAACCTCTATGAGCTCTCTGAAACTGACTAGAGTTTGCCAACACATTTGGATCCAGTGAGAGAGAGTGAGGGAGGCCAAATTGCAGCAGGAACCCAGCCAAGGAACGTTTGAATTGCACTCGCAGGACCCCCTGGATTTCCAGGGTGTCCAGGAATGGCTAGTCTTATCCTCATGGTGTTCCAGAACTAGTCCCTGAGGTTGGCATGGACATGTGAGGGGACACGGCTCAGAGCAAACTCAACTCACCTGAAAGAGAGGTAACACCCCCCTCCCACCCCCAGGCAGGTCTTATTCCCAGGGCTGATTCAACCCTCTGACTTCCATTTTCTGCATTTTGGTCCTGAATTATGTGCCGAGGGGAGTAGGCTTGTAAGGCTGAGTCTTACAGAGTCAGGTCTCTACTAAGCCCATAGTGAACCCCACTGAGCTGTAGGTTTCCTGAGGAGTAGCCCAAATAACTAAATGACTTCTGTCTCCTCTCACTGGGCTGGGAATTGCAGGGAGCTCCCTGCCCAGTTGTTGGTGCACTGAGAAGAGGGCTCGGCCAGGTTGACTGAATTGTCCTGTGTCCATGCTGACACTAAACTGGCCCCAGGGAACCCTGTTCTGACCATGGAAGGAACCACCAATGTTGGCCCTCACCCAAACGGTGAATCAAACTCCCAGCGCTGGTCCCAGACAGACCTGTAACCCAGGACTGCTCCGAGAATACCAGGCAATGTGCCTGCCCGCTGCAGCCCTCTTCCGTGATTACCCCCGAGGAAGGAGACAGTCACACTCGACCCGTGGAGGCCTGCTGGAAGCAGGCAGTCTCTGTGGCTTCCCAGAGCGCCACTGGTCCTGCTAGAATGGCTGTTTGTACAGGAAGCCAAGCTCTGACACTGGCCACACCTTGCACCCATTCCAAGCACTGGGGCTGCCCTCTGTGGCTTTCTGAAGGAGTCATTTTAAGGCATCCTGCAAGAGGGAGTGCAATCACGCTGCTAGGTAGACCCCAGCATACTTGGTGCATTGTGGGTAGTGGCCAGAATGGGGTGATTGTGTGGTTTTTGACCTACTAAAATGAACTTTTTAAAAGGGTTGTATTTTTCTTTACAGGGGTGTCATAGGAAAGCAGGGATACCAATGTCAAGGTAAGAGGTATTGTAGGAACTAAATCATTGGGGGCCCATGGATTTGATGACATTTAGTCATCAAACAGTTTGTATGCTCGAGAAGAAGGACCCTGCGTTTCTTTGTCCCTGTCAGGCCATTGGTCCCACATACACATATGGGAGTACCTTGTAGGTACCACCTACCTCCAGGTGTCCCAGGGGTCTAGCCTGCTTGTAGGTAGCACTCTCATCTTTCCACGTGAGACACGTGCTTCAATTAGAGGCCCGTTGAAGGTCCCACTGAGTACTAAACCTTGTGGTGTGTATTCCGTCAGCTCCTTGACTCTCTCGCTCCCTGAAGGAGCTCCGTCACTTGCTTTATTCAGTATATCCGACGGGTCCTTGCCGATTATCTTTTTTTGTCTCTACTATGGAATCTTTAGCTCTTCAACATTTAAATCTCATGTGAAGTGATTGAAGTTTGTTTGTTCTCAGGTGATTGACTACAAATGCAAGGTTAAGTTGTCCAGAATTGGGGGGTGGATATGTGACGTGGTCGTGTGGGGGTTTTTCTGCAGTTTGGGCTGAGAGACCATTGCATCTCCTCACCTAACCACTGGTTAACTTGGGTCTCATCCCTGGGGACTTGGGTAGGTTCTTTTGGACATTGATGTGTCCTTGGGGTAGCACGTGTGCAAACAGTTCCTGACCTCTTTAGCCATTTACTGCCTACACTGCCCCAGGACTATGAAGATGGAGCTACAGGCCCCTTAAAAGCTTAAGAACTTCTGTGCCACTTCTGCCATCCTGACCTAACACACCAGTCAATCCTGACGTGATCCTGAGTGGAGCACCAGATGGCTGCAGTGCCTTTAATAGACAGTGCTTCATGGAAGGGAAACTGTTCCCTCACCTTGGCAAACAGGAGCAAGAAAATTGATCGGTACTCCTGGAACTAGACAATCCTGCGGATGCCCTTTGGGTATAAATGGTTCATTCTTCACTAGCGCATTTAAGAAACAGGAATAGTTCTGATGGCAACGGGCTTTGAAATGACGGTATAAAGGGATTCCGCCAGGGTATTATATTAAGACTTGGTGACAGAAGGGGTATATCTCCCCTCACCCCGTCACCAAAACCCAGTGAAATCTTGGGGTGGAACCTTCCTTCCCCCACTAATCACTCAGTCTTCCCCCCCTTTTTTTCTTGCTGTTTGCAGTTTGCACTTGCGTGGTCCACAAGCGATGCCATGAGCTCATAATTACGAAGTGTGCTGGATTAAAGAGACAGGAAACTCCTGACGAGGTAAATATTTATAACATTGAAATTCTGGGCTTTCTTCACTGCCATCCCCACCCTCCACTGCCTCCTCCATGGTCCCTAAGAAAATCCTTATCTCTGAGATCCCATTGCTTTCTTCCTTGTGTTGATCAAGAATTAAGGGGGTTGTCCACGGCTTTCTGGCATGAGGTACGGTCTACAGAATGAGTGTGGCTCAAAGTGGGTTTTATGTCTGTGGCTATTATGCCAACGGCTGTGTGAGCCCAGAGCCCACAAGGAAAATGTGAATTCTTTTATGTCATTATCGGAACAGTGAAGCGGCTAACTGACGTGTCAGTGGCTCCACGGAGCTCATAAACAGTTAGAGAGACACAACATGCAAGCAGGAACCTTATCTTTATGAGGTGATGGGAGGAATGGAGTGGAATTAGCAAACCCAAGAAACACTTAGGAGGCAGAAATAACCACAATAATAACAATAGCCAACATTCATTGGGTACCTACCATGCTCTGATTTAAGTACTTTATCCTATATTGTTTAATCCCATAACAGCAGATCAAAGTTATTATCATCTTCCTGTTACAACAGAGAGGATAGAAGCAAAGAGATGTCAAATTTCACACAGCTAGTATGGGAAAGAGCCACGTGCAAATCCAGATAGCCTGTTCCAGAGTCTGAGCCCTTAAACATGGCACGATGTTGTCTCTTAATCTTTCAAACTAGTATCAGATTGACTATTAGGGAAGTTTCTAGGGGTAAGGAAGCAAGAAAATTCAACACAGAAGCTAGGTTTCCCCTAACTGAGCGAATGGGAGAAAGGTGTGAATATGACTGTAGGCGTTATCTGTATTCATAGTAGTTGAGTTCAAAGCCATGCTTTCAATTCTTGGTGAAATAAATAAATACTGTATAATCATAGGTCATTAGAATTGGGGGTCAGAGAGAGTGGCCCCGGATGGGTTTATAATCAGGTGGATTTATAATTTGGCTTCCAAAAGGAGTGACTTACAGAGACCTACCTGATTCTTAATAATTCAACCAAATGGCATCTTGGCATCCAAAGCATTTCCCATCTCTTATCTCCTTTTGCTTTCAAATAGTTTCTGGATCACAGCAAGGGGCAAGGCCTAGGTTGAACCTTCCATGTCCCCAAAGCGCGGACAGCCCAGAGCACCAAAGTTGTTTGCAGGGTTTCTACTGTCGTGGGTAAAATGGCAGGTCTTTGCCACTGAGTCTCCTGATTCCTGGCCTAGGATGTTGTTACCCAAAGTATGTTGTTACCCTCATTACTTTTACAAGTAAATGAAAGGACGAGATGGCTTGCTTGCTTTCTGGCTTTATTCCTTCCTGTGAGCAGGCCTTTGAGCATTTATTAAACACTTCCTGTGTGCCAGCTATTATGCCTTGTCCCATGGAAACAAAGAGGATTACACGATTCCTGCCCTCAAGGATCTCACAGGTTTCATCAGCTGTGAACCTCTCCAAAGTTCTTTCACACCTTCTTGAAGGGAAGAGTCCCATAGGAGTCCATGCCATGCAGGTTAAAGGGTTTGAAATGCCCACAACCCAGCTTAATCTGTGACCTAGTTCTTCTGACTGTCTTTCCTGGCATAGTGAACAGTGAAAAGAAGTCACCAGTAGGGTGTGTTCCCAAATTTGGCATGTGTCCCAAGGGAGATAAATTGCCAGGGATTGAGGAAGGGATCTTTGGGTTTCTTAGCCTGTCTCCGTGCGCCCTGAAGCCAGTCTCCTTTAGGGTCAGTGTGTCCCTGGGCCATCAGAACAACGGATGTGCCCTCTGCCAAGCACAGCACTGCTGGAGAACAACCTTTGAGTTCATTCTTTTGTGTAACCACTGGCAGTGTGATGCATGTACACACACATATCATACATACGTACACACTAGCTCCAAACACCACATATCTAATCTTCCTATTAAAGGTACTCTGCTGATGGGCTCCTTGGAACTTTTGAGCCGCGAGTGCTTGGCCGATGCACTTGCCCTGTTTTGTGTGTGTTCGCACTGAGGACTCACATCCCTCCCTGCTCTTTCAGGTGTGGTGACAAACGAGTGCTCTTGGTGTCACCTTCTTTTCCTTCCTTCCTTCTTTTTAAAACTTCCAATTCTATCTTTCTGACCTTTGCTTCCTCCCAGGTCCTCTCTGTAGGTCGTACTTACCCCTCTGTTTCTGAGCCTCCCTCAGTTGGCGTGGTGTGTACACATGCGTGTGGCCCCTGTGTTGCTTTTGCAGTTGCTCTGATTCCGTGCTGTGCTCTTGCACATGCTCATCGTCTTCCTGCCCCCACTTTCTGATACCTTAGAGTCCTTTGTGGTCATACCTGAGGCTCACACAGCTCTCCTGTCCCACACTCACCCTCTTAGCCACCCGGCACTCTTCCCCATGTCTTCCCCTTTGTCTGTCATCCATATCCCTACGAGGCTATGCCTAGGAGACCGTGACTCTATTCTCAGTGTAGCTCCACCACGCCATTAGCATTTGCAGGAATAGAGTGAGCACCGTGATCTCTTATGTCCTTCAGGCGGTGCAGGCTGACGTGGAGTTGACGTGACTACATGCACAGATAGGCACACCTAACCTACAAACCGTAGAAGGAGCGGGCATGATGGCTTTCCGTAAATCTTGGAACCTTGTACTGGGATAAGACCCTAATCGACATTATATGTGTCTCAAGCAGGGTCAGTAATATTCTGGTCCAGTGGAACGACCGGCCCTTCCTTATATCTGAGTGATAGGGAGCTCGTTATGCAGTCGAGTGACCCTGAGCATATTCACCTTCAAGTCCATGTTCTGTCCAGCTCTCATCCCCCTTCTTAGTCCCCAGTGGGGGCCTTTCACTCACCAGTCAGCGCTGAGCCAAGGACAAGTTCCTTGCTACCTGCTTTTCACTCCCTGATTCCCAGAATCGCAAGAGTGACTTTCTCCTCAGCCTACAGGGGTCTCAGGTGATGGTCCCTGTGCCTTCTAAAAAGGACCTGGTTCGTGTGGCTGTCGCACTAGAGACACAGGTGGAGAGTAGCTCTGCAGAGCGACAAGAAGACCCAGAAAGGCAGGCAATGCTGATGACGCCTTGCTTCAATGGAACACTTAATGTTTCCCTGTTCTTCCACCTCTGGTGTCTCATGGACCCCAGGATCCTGTGACATTAGGTGGGATGAGGCTGCCATCCTCATTTGCCAGATAGGAATCTGAAGCCCCAAGAAGTCAGGAAACTGGCCTGAGACCTCACGAGTGGCTTGTGGTACACCCAGACCTACAGATCAAATACCTGGACTTCTGTTCCCCATCCCTCCCATCCACCTTGCCACCTTCTCTTTACTCCTTTTAACTAATTAGTAAGTGGCAGCATAGAGGTTAAAAGTCCTGGGCTCTGAATTCAGACTCGTGGGCATCAAATCCTGGCTCTGCCATTTATCAGCTTACAGCCATGTTTCTTCGTCTCACTGCCTCTTCATGTCCTCCTCTGTAAACTTAGCCTAAAAATGGTGCCTGCCGCGTAGGGTGGGGGTGCGGTTTAACTGGGCTGGTGGTGCCCAGCCTGTGGTCAGTACCAATACCTGAGCACCCTGTGGTCACCACTCCGTATTAGCCATCTTCACCATAACTGACGGCCTACAGTTTCCACAGCGGGGTTGGGTTTTCAGGGTGTTGTAGAATTCCATGTCCACTAAAGACTCTGCCTAAGCGAGGCTCCCATGCACAAAGCAGCATTGAAAGCACATGGTAACATCTCGCTAATGGCCAAAGTGTGAGGGGCAAATTGAGTGCTGTGGGCTGTGAGTCAGAGGCCTGAAGTCTCAGAGGGAACTGCATGAGGGAGCAGGCCTGGCCTCGCAGAGTCAAACAGAGCAGTAGAGAGTGGGTTAAGGGCATCAGGAGCAAAGGCCTGGGGCAGGAGGGAGACTCCCTTTCCTCTTTTCTCAGAGCACCTTTCAGAGCCAAGCTAAGGCCTAGGGCCAACGATAAGCAGTTCAGGGCACCTAGGAGCTTGGCCGTGACTCTGTGTTTTGCCATCTCTGCAGGTGGGCTCCCAGCGGTTCAGCGTCAACATGCCCCACAAGTTTGGTATCCACAACTACAAGGTCCCCACATTCTGCGATCACTGTGGGTCCCTGCTCTGGGGCCTCTTGCGGCAGGGTCTGCAGTGCAAAGGTAAGGTGCTCTGTGCCCTGCCCTTGTCTCCCCACACCTGTGTGCCTCTGTCGTCTCTTCTTTTTAAAAATCTTGGTCTGTTCTCATAGCCTCAAAAGCAAGTTCCAGGTAGAGTGGGGAGGGCAAACACAAGCCCATATTCGTTATCTATGAATTTGCTAGGCCATTTCTGTGTAGACACCATCCAAGGGAACTGCACTGAGGAGGAAGGCATGACTCTACCTTTTCTATAAAAGCATAGAAATAATTTAAGGAAAAGATACATTGCAGCATAAGGGAACAAATATTTTCAGAGTTAGGTACTGAAATAAGTAATAGACATTTTTCTGTCATGATCCATGGTTCAGAGCTTTCTCTTGGAAGGAGCCATGCCAGAATACTTTTACATAAGACACCTTATTGATCCTTCATTAGGCTTGTGATGTGGGTGATATTATCCTCATGTCCCCAGTGAGGAAACTGAGGCTCAGGGACTAAGTAACTTGTTCACGTGACACAGCTTATTAGCAGAAATAGGATTTGAACTTTGACTCTTGAGTCTTGGGTTCCTTTCTCTGTTTGCTGCTCGCTTGCCCATGAATTATCTTCTGCTCAAATGGTCACGCTAGGTGACAAGGGTAAAAGCACATTATATGGGAAGGTGGGGACATACTCTGGGGCTGGAATAGAGTGTCCAGTTCCATAAGCTGGTCCAGCCCACTCACAGAGTTGGACAACCACGAACTATTGGGCAGGAACGTTGCACGGACATTATTTAAAAACAGTGTTTTATTATTTGTACTGAATGTATTATTAATAAATTTCCATTGTGAAAAAATTAGAAAAAGAGGTAAAGTGTAAGAAAGAAAACTGAAGCCATAAACAAACTGGTCACTGAAGGGATTCCCCCTGAGAAATTATGAGGACTGGAAATAAGGAAATGGCTGCAGTGCGAATAAAGAGGAGGCGAATAACTTAGGAAATAAGTTAATAAATTGCACCTCAATGTATTCGCTGTGGTGACCATATCCACCTGAGAGGGTAGTGATACCATTCGCTGAGAAAGGGACTACAAGAGGGAGAACAGGGCTGGAGGCAAATACGGTGGAGCTGCATGGGCGACGTGTTAACTTTGAGGTGCCTGGGGGGGATTTACCTGGGGCTGTTCACCTTCGGGACATTCTCACTGAAATTCTGGGGAGAGGTTTAGACCGAGCATTTGGATTTGGGATTTGTCCACGTCTAAGTAGGAGTTAAAGCCGTAGAGTAGATGTCATCCCCTGGAGAAGTATCTTGAGTGTGAAGAGAGAAGATAGCACCTCGGGGGCTGGCAGGAGGAGCCAGAGGATGAGCCTGCAAATGCAGGAGAAGGGAAGGACCCCCAGAAGCAGGAGGAAAGGCAGTGAGAAATGACATCATGGAAAACAAAAGAGTAGAGAGTAGTAAAATTACAATTGAAAAGGAAGCAAGAAAGGGTGGCGCCAAATGCTTACCAGAGGTTAGTTAAGGTAAAAAGGGAACCTGGGGTTAGATTTAACCAGGAGGGGGTCCCTAGTGTCTTCTGGACGAGCTGTCTTGGTGGATGAGAGAGACGGAAGCCCAACTGCGCAGATGCTGTGCCGAGAATGGAGAAGGTTGTATTTTCAGATTGTTTAATATAATTAGGAAAAAAGTGGAAAAGGAGAGATTAATGAGCCAGGAGAGAGAGGGGACCATTAGTGCAGCAGGGACAGAGGAGGGGTGGGCCTTGGAGAGAAAGATGGATGCCCCTCTTCCCGGGCAGAGGGGAAGCCTTCCGATGAGTCCTGGGTGCAGATATGTTTGCTGTGTCAGGGATAGAAATCCAGGAGGACGTGAGGGGGCAAAGTGATCATTTAAGTCCTGAATCTGTGGAGGGCCTTGCAACAAAATTTCCCTTATTTTCCGAAGTAAGAGATCCTGTTTGATGTTGCAGTGAGAAGTGGGGGTGTGGAAGGCATGAGGAGGGTGGTGAAGGCCGGAAATAGCTGCGGTGGAAACGGAGGACGACCTCACCTGGGACAGGAGAAAGTTCTGGCTGTTGACATATCCGGCGTCCTGTGTGAGGTGCCCAGATATTCACATCTCCCTTTCTAGTATCCCAGCTCCCACCCTGAAAGAAACAGGGCCTGCCTGACGTCCTTTTAGACATTAGGTGACATTAAAACAAAAGAAGGGGAAGAAAATATAGAGCAGATCTTGAATGTTTTTAGCAGAGGAGTGCTGAATTTTTGGAAAGTTGAGTGGAGCTGCTGGGAAGCATAGAGCCTGCTTGGATGGGCCTCTGATGAGGCCATGTCTGGGTTTTAGTAAATATATTAATTATTGATCTATCTAGGGAATTCAAATGAAGATACCATCATCTCATAAATATTAACATTTTCAGAAAGCAGCCCAGACACCCAGACGTCGCTACTAAGGCTACGGGTCCCCGGATGACCTTGGAAGAGACATGGCCCAGAGATGGTGTATGCCTCTCTGTTTTGGCAGGAAATACTCTCGTGCCTGCTCAAGTAAAGGATGGGAGAATAAGGCTGCCTAGAGCAAGGATACTTGTTCCCAGGAGCCCCGGGGAATGTGAGGGAGTCAGGCCAGAGGGAGACTGGAAGGTGAAGGCTGTTCAGAACTTAGGGCCCCCAGCAAAAGTTCACAGATCTCCCCTCTCCTGTTCCTCCTGACTTGGCCATTTTCCCCTTGCTCCTTTCCTACCCCTATGACCCAACTCAACCCTTGCCTCCTCTCCTTTCCCCTCCCCTCTTCTCCCCTCCCCTTTTCTCTTCTCCCCTTCCCTCTCCTTTATTTTTAGAGAAATTTTAGGTTCACAGCAGAAGGTACAGAGATTTTGCATATACCCCCTGCCCCAAGATGCACTGAACCACCCACGCCATAAGCATCCTGCCCAGAGTGGTACATTTCTTATAATCACTGAGCTACACTGACGTATCATAATCATCCAATGTCCATAGTTTGCATTGGGGTTTACGCTTGATGTTGGACATTCTATGGATTTTGACAAACGTATAATGATGTATCCACCCTTATAGTATCATATAGAATGTTTTTACAGCCCCCTAGTCCCCGGTATTTACTTCTCTCTTTTCATCCTTTCTCACCCTCAAGTCTTTTTACCCCTGTAGACTCCTTGCACTGTGGACAGGGTTATGACCAGAAGAGGCCAGCATGGGCCAGGGCAGGGTCCCCTCTTGCCCACTCTAAGCCTGGCTCTGCTGCTATGATTACTAAGAAAAATAAACGAAGCCTTAGTGACTCTCATCATGCATGGAAGATCGGGAGTAGATTCAGTCGGAGTTTGCATCTGAGGAATACTGGGTAGCAGGAAGTTGGCCGGTCATAGTCTCTGGAAAGCTCTGAATGATGTTTCCAGTGTGATCAGGACTCCTAATTCCCTATCTGGTGACAACTGGTACCCAGTATGACCACATGGAGCTACCCCTCTACCCTCCCTTTCTCATCTGCCCAGGACTCTGCGGGCAGTGACTCTGCCACCCCTGCCAACTTCCATCACACAATTACAGTTTCCTGTTCTCTGTCTCTGAGCATGGCTGACTGTAACCTGTTGTGAAATCACACCAGTGCCCTGGCTCACCCTCCAGCGCCAAGTCACTGTAACATAAAGAAATTTCTGCGGACACATAGGCCTGACTGTCTCAGGCGTGGCTTTGTCATTCTTCTCAGCATGTTGTCTTCTTGCTTTGGAAGAATTCCCCACAGCGTGACCCCCCTCATTGCAATCCTAGCTTTAATCTCAGCTGTGAAAAGGGTGGAAACAAGGCAACAAAAATGAAGGCCAGCATGCCCGAGCCCCGGTCTGTCCTGAGGATGACACTGCTCCCACAGCACCACCCAGCACCTACTAGGACCTCGACAAATATGTGATGAAAACTGGGGTAGTAGTAGAATAATGATCCTCCTTTTAAAAAAGCCCCAGCAAGGCGGCTCTGTTTCTTCTCAGCGTTATTCACCCCTGCGAAACCAGCTGAAAATGAATAATAAGAGGCAGCCTAGAAAGAGAAACCCTAAGGGTAGCCCAGGGCTACGAGTGGCAGCCCAGCACTAGTGGCCCTTGGCCTTGGCACTCACCAGTAGCGATTGGGTGGGAGTTTGGATGGTTTGTTAGGCCCACGTTACTGTGAATGAACCTCAGGTTTCTCCTGGTTCCAACTGGTATATCCACTTTTTCTTACTGGTCTGCAGCCTCCTGGTGTCACCTCCCCCTGTCCCCTCCCCCAACCTCCAGGAGTCCACTATGGCTGCCTGAATTATCTCAAGTTCCCTTTCCTCAGCCAGCTTTGCCTTCACGTTTCCAGACTTTTCAAAGCACTTTTATAGTCAGTCTCATGACATGTGTTTTAACTGACGTGTCATTGGGATCTTTTTTTTTTTTTTTAACATATTAAGACAACTACACAGCTTGCCCAGTAAAATAACAGAGTTTTTGAAAAATAAAGTCCTCCAAGATCCTATCTATTTTTCGCTGACCGGCCAACCCAAGCTAATTGTTTTGTTAGGACGAGCAGATCTAGCTTTTCAACACTAGAGGGCGCCAGTGGTTAAAGTATGTACACAGCTGCTCTTGCTGAGAAATTCCTCGTTTGGTTGCTTCCTTGTTGTCCTTTCTGTCACCTCATGAAGAGACAGAGGACTTTCATGGGCTTGGTGGGCAGGTGCAGGTAAGGTGAATTGAGTGCAAAGGGTAGCGGTTGCTGAGGGGAGTGGGACAGAGAATTCAGGGCAGAGTGCTGTTGCCTGGAGTGTATGACGAGTAAGGATTTTTAGGCATTGTTAGTAATAACTCAGGTAATCAAGTGAGCGCCACAGGCCATCAGGCCTTGGTGGAGCTTTCTTGTTTGCTTATACTGTCTGAGAAAGCCCCTTCCCATGGCACACCCACCTCTGAATCCCCACCTGTGGTTCTGTGGGCAGGGAAGGTGGTGTCCCAGCTGTCCTTCTCTCTGGGCTATGCGAGGCCAGCAGGAGGTCTGGCCATCCTGCCTAGTTTCATTCCAGAACAGGTGTGTGTGTGTGTGTGTGTGTGTGTGTGTGTGTGTGTGTGTCTGTCTGTCTGTCTGTCTGTGTGTTTGATTTTAATTTTTAGAGCAGTTTTGATTTTAATTTTTAGAGCAGTTTTAGGTTCACAGAAAAATTGAAGGGAAGGTGTAGAAATTTCTCACTATACCCCCTTCACGCCCCCCCCCCTACACATACAACCTCCCCCACTATCAACACCCCCCACCAGAGTGGTGCATTTGTCACAACTGATAAACTTACACTGACACATCGTCATCACTCAGTTTACATTAGGGTTCACTCTTGCTGTTGTACATTCCATGAGTTTGACAAATGTATCCACCATTATGGTATCCTGTTTCACGGCCCTAAAAATCTTCTGTGCTCCATCTTTTCATCCCTCCTTCCTCCCTAACCCCTGGCAACCACTGATCTTTTTACTGTCTCTACAGTTTTACTTTTCCAGAATGTCTTATAATTGGAATTATGCAATATATAGCCTTTCCAGGTTGGTTTCTTTCACTTAGTAGTATGCAGTTAAGGTTCCTCTTCATGGTTTAATAGCTAACTTATTTTTAGTGTCGAATAATATTCTGTTGGCTGGAGGTACCACAGTTTATTTAGCCATTCCCCTGCTGAAGGACATCTTGGTTGCTTCCAAGTTTGGGCAATTGTGAATAAAGCTGCTGTAAATATCCATGTGCAGGTTTTTGTGTGGACTTAAGTTTTCAATTTCTTTGGTTAAATACCAGGAGTGTGATTACTGGATCATATGCTAAGGGGATGTTTAGTTTTGTAGAAAATCACCACACTGTCTTCCAAAGTGGCTGTACATTTTTCCATTCCCACCAGCAATGAATGAGAGTTCCTGTTTCTCCACATCCTCACCAGCGTTTTGGTGGTGTCATTGTTTTGGATTTGGGCCATTCTAATAGGTGTGTAGTGGTATCTAATTGTTTTAATTTGCAATTTCCTACTAACTTATGATGTTAAACATCTATGCTTTTATCGCATCTGCATGTGTTCTTTGGTGAGGTTTCTACTCAGGTCTTTTGCCCATTTTTTAAGCAGGTTGTTCAAAAGCGGGTTGTCTATTTTCTTGTTGTTGAGTCTTAAGAGTTCTTTGCATGTTGTGGGTAATAGTCCTTTATCAGATTTATGTTTTGCAAATATTTTGTCTTAGTCTGTGGTTTGTTTTCTTATTCTTATGACAATGCCTTTTGCAGAGCAAAAAAAAATCATATATATATATATATATTTTTTTTTTAATGAAGTCCGGCTTATCAATTATTTCTTTCATCTGTAATGCTTTTGGGGTTTTATTTACAAAGTCATTGTCATACTCTAGGTCGCTTAGACTTTCTCCTGTTTTCCTCTAGGAATTTCATAGTTTTGAGCTTTATATTTAGGTCTATGATCCATTTAATTTTTGTGAAGCATGTCAGGTCTGTGTCTAGATTCATTTTTGTTTTTTCTTTTGCATGTGGATGTCCAGTTGTTCCAGCACCATTTGTTGAAAAGACTATCTTTGCCCCATTGTACTGCCTTTGTTTCTTTGTCAAAGATCAGTTGTATATTCATGGGGGTCTCTTTCTGGGTTCTTTATTGTGTTCCATTGATCTACTTGTCTATTCTTTCAGCAATACACACTGTCTTGATTACTGTAGCTTTATAGTAAGTCTTGAAGTCAGGTAGTATCAGTACTCCAACTTTGTTCTTCTTCAATATTGTGTTGGCTACTCTGGGTCTTTTGTCTCTCCATATAAACTTTAGAATCAATTTGTCAGTGTCCACAAAATAACTTTCTGGGATTTTGATTGAGATTGCGTTGAATCTGCAGATCATGTTGAGAAGAACTGACATCCTGACAATATCGACCTTCTTCCGACCCATGATCGTGGAATATCCCTCCATTTATTTAGTTCTTTTCAAATTTCTTTTATCAGAGTTTTATAGTTTTCCTCATATAGATCTTAAACGTATTTTGTTAGGCTTATAAGTAAATATTTTATTTTCTTAGGTGCTAATGTAAATGATAATGTGTTTTTAATTTCAAATTCCACTTGATCATTGCTGGTATATAGGAAAGTGACTTTTGTATATTAGCCTTGTATCCTGCAACCTTAATATAATCATTTATTAGTTACAGGAATTTTTTGTTAGTTCTTTCTGGTTTTCTACATAGACAGTCATGCCATCTGTGAACAAAGACAGTTTTATTTATTTCTTTCCAATCAGTATAACTTGTATCTTCTTTTCTTTTCTTGTTGCACTAGCAAGTACTTGTAATACAGTATTGAAAAGGAGTGGTGAGAGGGACATCCTTGCCTTGTTCCTGAAACTAGAAAGCTTCTAGTTTCTCACCGTTAAGTATGATGTTAGTTGTAGTGTTTTTTAGATGATCTTTATCAAGTTGAGGAAGTTCTCCCCTATTGCTTGGTTGCTGAGAGATTTTATCATGAATGGGTATTGGATTTTGTCAAATACTTTTTCTGTATCTATTGACAGGTTTAGTGATTTTTTTCATCATTAGCCTGTTGATTTGATGGATTATATTACTTGATTTTTAAATGTTGAGCTGGCTTTGCATACCTGAGATAAATCCCATTTGGTCTTTTATATATTGTTGGATTCAATTTGCTAGTATTTTGTTGGAGATTTTTACATCCATGTTCATGAGAGATTTTGGTCGGTGGTTGTCTTTTCTTGTAATGTCTTTGTTGGTTTTTGTGTTAGGGTTATGCTGGCCATAAAAAGTTAGGAAATCTCTCTGCTTCCATTTTCCAGAAGATATTGTAGAGAATTAGAATACTTCCTTAAATGTTCAGTAGAATTCACCAGTGAACCCATCTGGGCAGAGTGTTATCTGTTTTGTAAGGTTATTAATTATTGATTCAGTTTCTTTAAGGCCTTTCACATTGTCTATTTCTTCTGTGAGTTTTCGCAGATTGTGCCTTTCAAGGATGCTTTTGCTGTATCTTGCTAATTATGATAAATTGTGTTTGCATTTTCAGTCAGTTCAAAATATTTCTAAATTTCTATTGAGATTTCTTCTTTGACTCATGTTATTTAGCAGTGTGCAATTTAATTTACAAGTATTTCAGGATATTCTACCTATCTTTCTGTCATTGATCTCTAATTTAATTCCCCTGTGATTTGACAGCAGACCCTATGTGATTTCTTTTATATTTGTTAAGGTGTATTTTATGGCTCATAATATGGTCTATCTTGGTAAATGTTCCATATGAGCTGGAGAAGAATGTGTTTTCTGCTGTTGTTGGGTGACGTGCTCAGTAAATAATCAATTGTATTTGGTTGATTAATGATGCTGTTGACTGCAATTATGTCTTTACTGATTTTTCTGCCTTCTGGACCTGTTCATTTCTGATAGAGGGATATTGACGTCTCCAATCATAATAATGGATTCGTCTTTCTCCTTGCAGTTCTATTTTTGCTTCGCGTATTTTGATGCTCCTTTGTTAGGTGCATACATATGAAGGATTTAATGTCTTGGAGAACTGTCCCCTTTATCCTCACGTAATGACCTTTGTTATCCCTGATAACTTTCCTTGCTCTGAAGTCGGCTGTCTGAAATTAATATAGCTACTCCTTTTTTTGTTTTGTTTTGTTTTTTGTCAGTGTTAGCATGGCGTATCTTTCTCCATGTCTTTAATTTATATATATATATGTTGCATATTTCAAGTTCATTTCTTGTAGGTGACATATAGTTGGGTCTTATTTTTTGATCCACTGTGACAATCTCTTTTAATTGATTGGTTTAGACCAATGATGTTTAAAGTGATTATTGATACAGTTTGATGCCCTTGTTCTTTGTCCCTATTTTTGTCTTCCACTCTTTTTGCCTTTTGGTTTTAACTGTTATATGATTCCATTTTCTCTTATCTTAGCATATCAGTTATTTTTTTTCTTACTTATTTTAATGGTTACCCTAGAGTTTGCAATATACATTTACAAACAATCCAGTCCACTTTCAAATGACACTCTAATACTTCATGGATAGTACAAATACCTTATAATAACAATAATCCCAATTTCTTCCTCCATTTCTTGTATCATTGCTGTCATTCATTCCACTTATACATAAGCAGATATATTGATATATGTGATATATATATGATATATATATATAAGCATAATCAAATACATTGGTGCTATTATTATTTTGAGCAACTGTTATCTGTTAGATCAATTAAGAATAAGAAAAAGAAAAGTTTTTATTCTAATGTCACATTCCTTCTTTGATACTCTTCCTTTCTTTATGTAGGTCTGAGTTTCTGACCTACATCATTTTCCTTCTCTCTGAAGAACTATTTTTTTAAAACATTTCTTGCAAGGCGTGTCTGTTAGTAACAATTCCCTCAATTTTTGTCAGAGACAACCTTTATTTCTCCTTCATTTTTGAAAGGTAATTATTAACATAATTCTATGTTGGTGTTTTTTTCTCTCAATACTTTTAAGTATTTCACTTCACTTTCCCCTTGTTTGCATGGTTTCTGAGGAGAAGTCAGATGTAATTTTTATCTTTACTCCTCTATAGGTAAGGTGTTATTTCTTTCTGGCTTCTTTCAAGAGTCTTTATCTTTGATTTCCTGCAGTTTATATATGATATGCTTAGGTGTACTTTGTTATTATTTGTGTATGTGTGTGTTTTGGTTTGCTTTTGTTTTGTTGTTGTTGTTATTTGTTTGGTTTTTTTGTTTTTTGGTTTTGGTCTTTTTTTCTCTTTGCTTTTCTGTTTTGGAAGTTTCTGTTGACATATCTTCAAGCTCAAAGATTATTTCCTCAGCTATGTGCATTCTACTAATGGGCCCATCAATGGCATTCTTCATATCTGTTACAGTGCTTTTGATCTCTAGCATTTCCTTTTGATTCTTTCTTAGAATATCCATCTCTCTGCTTACATTGCCCATCTGTATTTACCTGCTGTCTACTTTATTAATTAGAGCCCTTAACATATTAATCACAGTGGTCTTAAATTCCTGGTCTGATCATTCCAGCATCCCTGCCATATCAGGTTCTGATTCTGATGCTTGCTCTGTCTCTTCCAACTGTGTTTCTTGCCTTTTAGTGTTCCTTGTCATTTTTTCTTGATAGGCAGTCATGGGGTACTGTGTAAAAGGAACTGCAGTGAGTCGGCCTTTAGTGGTGTGGGTAGGTGTGGGGGGAGACACGTTCTATCCTCCTTTGATGAGATCTCAGTCTTGGCAGTGAGCCTGTGTCTCTGAACTATGAGCTTCCTAGTTCAGGTTTTTCTCCCCTCTGGGGTGGGACAGGATGACTAGAGTGGGCTGGAGTTGGGTATTTCCCTTCTCCCACGTGGAAGGTTAGAGCAGGCTGGCTTTGGGTAGTTTTATTCCGCCAGGTCGGTTAAGATCTATAAAACTATGATAGTTTAGGTTCTGTAAAATAGTTTCTCCTGATGGCAGGCCTTGTTAACAGAGTGCTCTGGTGCTTTAAAATGGTTCCCTTTTCCCTCCCTCTGCCAGAGCACAAGGGAATTTTTCTCCAATACTCACTATGAGAACCTGGTTGAACTCCTAGAAGTAAAACTCACAGGAGTGTGGAGGCCCCTATGACTGGGTCTGCCTAGAATTTTTGATGCTCAGACTTGTCTACTCTGAGACTCCAACAATTTGCCAATTTCAATTGAGATTTTTCTGACCCTGTAGTGGTTCCCGCAGAGGTTTCTGCTGGGGAGCTTCTGCTCCAATAAGTTGTGATTCACTGTAGTCACTCGTCTGTCTCTCCTAGTTTGGGGACAGCAGTTTGCCCTGGGGCCTTACCGCTCTGATAAATCTAAGAAGAGTTGTTGACTGTTCAGTTTGTTCAGCTTTTCACTTGTAAGGGCCAAGCCACGACTTCCAAGCTCTTTACATGCTGGACTGGAAACCAGAAGAGTTTGTTTCCTCCTTTGATGTCCTACACCAAGGACCACTAAGTGATGCGGGCGAAAGAAGACGTTCCAGGGTGGCCTTTGTTTCTTTGAAATTGGATTTTAGATTTGAAAGGTGCCTTGGAGGTCACTTCATTCAATCTCCTCATTTTCAGATGAGTATCTTGCTAGGTAGGCTCTAGTAGGGGCATTCTTCTCTGGGTAATATTCCCGCATTTTAGCAGAGTAATAGAGTAGACTGTATACCTGTGACCCATTTGGGTTCACAACTCAAATGAACTTTCTTCATATAAACCAATAAAGTTTTCCGGTAGTCAGTGTTCTGTTCCCTGAAAGGAAATTCAAGGATAACATTTATTTAATCAATAAACAGTGGTTATCTGTGTATAGTGGTTTGATGGATGATTTTAGTTCTGTGTGATGGAATGATGGATGATTTTTAGTTAGCTCTTGCGTTTTTCTGCATTTTCCAAATCCTATCAAATGAACACTTATGACTTTTACAATCAGAAAAAAATGTGGTACTCTTTTTGGCCTTACACATTGTGAAGTTTCTTCTCTGTGTCTCCTAACAGTCTGCAAGATGAATGTTCACCGACGCTGCGAGACCAACGTGGCTCCCAACTGTGGCGTGGACGCCAGGGGAATTGCCAAAGTGCTGGCTGACCTCGGCGTCACTCCAGACAAAATCACCAACAGTGGCCAGAGGAGGAAAAAGGTAACTGGCCATTTGGTGGTTTTCTGATAGTCTTCATGGGCCAGCATTTGAGCGTGTCCTGGAATGAGGTTATAAGATTGCTGGGCTTGAGACATTGGACTCAAAACACCATGTGCAAAAAAAAAAAAAATGAAAATCCAGGCTGGTAACATTACAGTCTCAAAAAATCCAGGCTGGTAACATTACAGTCTCCTTTAGTTCCAGAAGAGGGGGAAAAACAAAGCAAGTCTCAAGTGTTATGGTTCTCAGGGGAACATAAACTTTAAGATGAAGGCTGTGGAATTCCCTCTAGAAAAAGCAGGGCAACTCTAGACAAGGAAATAGACTTATCTCCTCCAGAACTGGCATGAAAGCAATGTCAGTGTTTGAACTTTGCTCCTGGTATCACTGTAATGAGGATAAATGGATGAAGAATTGGAACCACATTCTTTTCTAGGGAACAAGGCAAGAAGATTTGTGATAGTGCCGACATTCAGCTGCCCGAGGAATATTGTTAATGCCCCATGACATGAAACATCTGGGCCTTTTTTTTGGAGACCAAAGCCCTGTGTCTGTCCATGTGACATTCTGAATGTCAGTAGGAAGAGATCCATTTGCTAAAATGTTATTTTGGTACGTCAAGGCCCACAGATGTAAATAGGACTAAAGGCATCTTCAGCATTTTGTTTGAAGGCCCTTTTTATCCTTGGCTCCTAGCCTAGAAAAATTTAAGAGGTCTTTGAAAAATAAGTTATGAGAAAATCAGAACCAAGTTAGCTGGGCAAGAAATCTTGGCCGAGGTGGGGTGGGCAGTGGCCCTCATTGCCCAATGTCAGGCATTCTCAAGCTTTTACTAGAAATGCAAGTGTAATTCTGGATGCCTGTACAAACTTGACTCCTAAATATTTCCCCTAAATGTTGCCCTAAAATGCCTTCTGAAGGGCTCTGTTTCCCTTCTCATTTTGGAAGCTGCACGTGCCTCCCCACCCCCACTCCCCAGTGCCTCTCAACAGAGCGTTTTCCCATGAATGGGAAGGTGTGAATTGTTTCCGACTTCTTAAATTACGTCCTTTCTGTAATACCTTTCCAATAAACAAAGCTGTTTTGAAAGGGTTGCAGAGAAAAAGTCTTTTCCTGAGTGACTTCTGTGCTTCTGGTAGCTCTTCTTAGCTCTATAAATCCAGCTGGTGGAAACAGGACTTACGTTATTGACCCAGAAATTGCAAGCAGAATGTCAGCACCCAAGAATCCTAGGGCCCCACTGAACAGGTGGGTTGTGCAAACACCTGGTAGTGACGGTGTTGGATACACACATTGATGAGCTCTGGAGAGCATCCTTTTCAGGAGACTTCTTTTGTTTTTTTCTCCCTGCCTGAAGTAGTAAATTGAGACAGAATCTTTATTGTCAGGAAACACTTAAAGGAAAACTCAGTACTTGCCATCTCCCTCATGTTGACGTGGGTGATAATTCCAGTAGCCAAGCATTGTCTGTCCATCTTGGATTCGGGGAGCCAACATGGAGAAATTTAGAAAGGGGCAGAGTAAAAGACTAAGGGAGTTCAGTCCTGATAGTTTTATTGCTATAATGCTTCTGATGCAAAAGCTGGAAAAAGTCAAGTGAACCAAGTAGGAGCTCAAGTTACTAGGAGAGGATGGGAGAGAGATGCCCCTGGTCAGAAGCTGAAAGGGCTTTTTGGCAGGAGTGTCAGACTTGCTGGAGCTTTCGTTCCCTTCATGTTGCCCCTTGCAAGTAGGCAGTCCATCATCCAGAAGAGACGTGGGCACACAGCTGGTGGACCGAGAGTAAAAGGGAACAGAAATGCTTGCTGTCTCTTAGTCCAAACCTCCGACTTTAATGGGAACTTAAAATGTATATGCCAGCCTCTGTGCCAGGAAATAGACTTCACTGTGGGTGTTGTATTCAACTTTGCGAACAAATGTTGATACGTCTGAAAGTATTTCCTGAAGGTCTATTATGTGTATTACTCTGTGCAAGTCATTGGGAGCAGGACCAGCCAGTTCTGGGTAGACTCTTACCTTCAGAGAACCTATAGTCTACCTGAGTAGAGAGCCCCACACAATATACACATACAGATTTTATCAACTAAAGCTGAATAAGATAACGAATAAATGCCAAACAGGTGTTAGAGACAAGTGTCAAATTACATTGCATGAGGTGATTTGCGTTGCTTGGGTAGGCAAGGGAGGTTATATTGAAGGACTATGGTTGATCTTTGCTTAAAAAGGGCAGTTGTGTAAAGTCTCTTATATTCTTCCCTTTAATTGGCAAGTAAACCTTGAGTCTGCGCTTTCAGAATATCAATTCAGCAAGTGGTACTGTGCACCAGGCACTCCTTTGGTGCTTGATATAGTATCTTGATACCATTGACCTCAGGGAAACTCACAACCCTCCCTTCTGATGCCCTTCTCCCCCCTTTTTCTCTCACTCTCTCTAGCTCATTGCTGGTGCCGAGTCCCCGCAGCCTGCTTCTGGAAGCTCACCCTCTGAGGAAGATCGGTCCAAGTCAGCACCCACCTCCCCTTGCGACCAGGGTGAGACCCTCAGATTTGCTTCTTTACCTCTGAGCTTGCTCATTGGTGGGACGGGGGAGCTGAGGCCTCTCTACCCAAGAATGACCTTGTTAGCTGAAACAGCCAGAGGCCCCAAAAGGTCCTCAGACACTCTTTCCCTGTTGACTCGTTTGCTGTTTTTTCACTCTCCAAGGCTTTGATGGACAGCCACTAAATGGCCTTGCCTGCCTTAAATCCTTTCAGGGACAGAGGAAGAGAGGAAAAGCATGTGGTGCTCTTTTCCCTTTCTTTTCCCTGTCCTCTTCCCCTAGTTCTGAGTGTAGGAAAGGGAAGGGGTACAGCCCCGTCTCTTAGCCTTCTGCCCCAGTGGCTGCTCCCGGGCTTGCCAGTATCAGTTGGGTTTGACTTCCTTCCTTCCTTCCTTCCTGATTCTAATCATCATACCCAAAACCTGAGATCAGGGCAAGAGTTGGGTCATGGGTAGGGCATGATGTTGCCTCTTCTGGCTTGGGTGGGTGGGGATAGGATGGAACTGGGGAACAGCCTGCAAGAAGAAGTGGGGAGGAAGGCAGCTCTGGGCCTGACTCTCTGCCAAAGCTCAGCTCAGGCTGTCTCCTTCATCCTTGTAAGAAGATGCTTCAAGTCCTCAGTAGTTTCGGAATTCTGCAGGCAAGGGTGCTGAGGCTGAGGAGGGACTTGACATTGAAATCCTTCCCCTCTGGTGACCAGAACCAGAGTCGCTGGGAAGGGAGGTCTGCATCTGCAGAACAAGACTCATCACTGCACAACAATAGTGCCGTGATTGTTTGGCAGCCCCTTTCGTAGTCATTATCCAAATTTTATGCTCACACCAACCCTGTGTTGGTGCTCCGTTACTGTCCTGATATTACAGGGTGGAAAGTGGAAGGTCAGAGAGTTGAAAAAGTTTGTCCAAAGGTCAGGAAATCAATCAGTGGTATGGACAAGACCATACCCTTCTTGGCTTAGGGACCCCACTCTCAATCCATGTCATGAGACCCTCCCTGGAGGTCATCACTGTGACACAGCTCTTCTTACCCAGGAGTAAATCAAATAGCTGCAGGGGTGGCGTGCCAGTCCTGAAGCCACAAAATAATTGGTCTGAGTCTCTTCGTGCTGCTGATTAGCTCTCTGCATATGTATACTGTGCTTCATTCCGAAAGAGGTTTGACCCATTCGTAAGTTATCCGGCGTTACTTGTGACCTAGGTATTATCCTGGACCAGTGTGGGTATTTTCATGTTTCCGTTTCTAAGGCTGAGATCTCCTTTGAGAGCTTCAAGGAGACAGGATCATATGGTAAAGAGACCCCAAGTAAGAGTGAGGTGACCATGGTTTCTAGGCCTGGCTCCTGCCCAGTGTTCTGTGTAGCCTCGGCAGGATGCAGTGCCTCTCAGGACCCTCTGTCTGCCCCAAGTCAATGCAGGTACCAGTATTACCCAGCAGTGACGTGAGCACAAACGTAACTATGTGAAAACCCTCTTTGCAAGACACAGCATTACTACAGAAAAGAAATAAGATAGTTCCTCTTTCCTCCATTGTCAGAACACATAGAAAGACATTTTCTTCACACTGTAGTATCCCTAAACACCCAAGTTCTCTCTTCCAAAATCCATTTAATAACTTGCCTTGGAAACTGAGACTTTTCACTTTATGCTGAGACTAAAAGTTACATTTAGTTAAGTGATAGGAAACTGCTGACTTAATTGGGGGGAGAGCTAAGCTCTCCTTACCCCTCCGCTTTTCCCTTGAACACATGTCAGGAGAGCCAAACTCCAGATCTAAGAAAGATCTCCAGGCTCCTTGAGTGAGTTCTCATGGGCCTCAGTCCTTCTGAAAAAAAGCTGAATGTCTTTTTATGGCGTATGTCCAGCAGCCCCTGATCACTCATACCTGATTCTGATTCCCAAGGATTCGGAATCTATGTTCCCCTTCTGGAACCCCAGTTTTATTCATGAGCATCTTTCAAAATTGGATTATGCTCAAGATGCCCATTTCTACACTGAGGAGTGTGTGTCTGGGTGAATGAATTACTAACAATACAGCTTCCTCAAATAGAAAAGGTCAAAGGATCATCCCGCATCATCACCTCCAGGGAATTCAGGTCACATAGTCTGGAGGGGCGCAAGACTGTCTCACGGTTGTGAAATTGTACTGAGGAATCCCGGCCCCATCAGAGATAAATTTGTAACATGTTACTTTTGGGAAACAATTCTATGGTTAATGATCAGCCCATTCCTCGTGTTGTTAGAAACCTTGCGTGAGATGGGCATTTAGAATAAACCCAGCAACTAGGCTGAGTAAAGTCCTTGGGAAGGCGAAATAGTTTTATCACCAGTGGTTACTGTGATGATAGTTCTCAACTAGTCGTCACTCTCTTCAAAAGCAACTCAAAGGTTACCCGTTGCCTTTGGAACTCGGCAAGTTTCCAGGGAAGGCTGGGATTCTTGCCCTAACCAAGAATAATGGAATAGGCTACTGGCCAAGGGGGCTTCCAGGGAGGTGGCCGGGTCCCAATGTAATCAGAAGGAGTTAGTTGGTGGGGACTGTGTCGTCCTCCTCTTTGCACACCTAGTCCTCCTGTACATTACGTGCCAGTGAAAGTATGTAGAGCAAATGAAGAAACATAGAGGGATGCCACACTGAAGCTGTTGCTATGAAGAACCAAAATGAGTGTTATGAGCTGGGGCGGCGGGGGAGGGGGAGTCTGAGCATTGAGTCCTCATGGGAAGGGCTTGGGAGGTGTGTACTAATTCAATGTCTTGTCACCCTTGGCCCTAGAAATAAAAGAACTTGAAAACAACATCCGGAAGGCCTTGTCATTTGACAACCGAGGGGAGGAGCACAGGGCAGCGGCGTCCACAGACGGCCAGCTGGCGAGCCCCGGCGAGAATGGTGAAGTCCGGCAAGGCCAGGCCAAGCGTTTGGGCCTGGATGAGTTCAACTTCATCAAAGTGTTGGGCAAAGGCAGCTTTGGCAAGGTCTGTGGCATGTGTGGGTAGAACTGCTGATTTTCTCTACCCTCTGGCTGCCTTATCTCTTTGATCTAAGATGAAGCGATAAACCCTTCAGCCTGGTCTTGTTATATGTTCTTGCCTTGTGGAGTAGAAATAGCCTGAGGCCAAGCAGACAGGACCTGGGGTTCTGTTGCTAACAAGCAATGGGTCTTTAATGTAGTCATTTTACCTCTTTGGGACTCAGTTTTCCCCGCTTGTCATATGGGGACTGGAATCAAGTGACATAGCAGGAGAGAAAGCACTTTCAGAAGTTTAATTTGCTTTACATGTGCCTGGTGTTCCACTATCAATAATACTAACAGTGTATGTCTTCCCTTCAGAGATCTATCTGAAATTCTGGTTTTAATTCATTAGGAAGTCTGAAAATGAACTCTAGAGTCTCTGAACTCAGTGAACGTAGGGCTCCAAGCGAATCTTAGCATGTGTTACTTTGGAAGTTAACTATTATGTAACTGATTTTTCTGGCACTTACTAAATATTTGTTGATCTTCCACTTGTGGCAAGAGAATGGGAATAATTCTCTCATATCTTGGATCCGGGTCCTCTGCCCTTGGTGCCATTCGCGATCCCTATCCTGCTCCCCACTGAGACAGACACAGGGGTGTGGGGTATGGAGGCAGGCGCGCACAGTCAAGCATTCATGGCAATCCATTCTGAAGGTGCAGGTGGGGAATAATTCCTGTTCATTAGAAAAACATTTGGAAGGGCAGAGAGCCTGTGAAGCTGGTTAGCATTTCAGCAGAGGTCCCTGGTTATTCCCTGGCTCTTCACAAAGCCATGCCTGGGAGCGGATGGGAGTTGTATTTCTAGACCCTCCCGGAGCACAGAGGCCCTGCCCTGGGCCCAGGTGCCTATCTCTGGGAGCTCCCAGGGGTCACATGCCCTCACGTGTCTGGGACTCTTGAAAGTAGCATGTGGGTCAGTAAGCTTGCTGAGCTGCAGGGTGACTCCACTCTGAACAGCATGGCTCCGTAAGGCCCCCAGGGTACAGAGCCTGGTCCCTGGGCCATCTCACCTGCTCCATCTCACCTGCCCCATCTCACCCTGCGATCAGTGCGGCAGGATAGTAACTGGATTTACTTAAATAGCAAAAGCGGAAGTAGTCACATTCTTTTTTTAAATTTAATTTAATTTAATTTTTATTTTTTAAGATTTTTTTTGAATATTTTTAGTTTCAGGTGCACAAGACAAAGCAATACTTAGACGTTTATCATTTATATCCCTCACACTGTGTGAACCCCCCTTCCCCCCATCCACTACCCCTCTGACATCACACACAGCCATTACATTTCCACTGTCTCTATTCCTAATGTTGTACTCCGCCTCCTGTAACCATATACATACATATATAATACATATATATATATATACAATTATAGTTGGCATTCATTATTGTTCAGTTTCAGGTGTACAGTGCAGAGATCAGGCATCTACATCACCCCTGAGGTGGCCTCCCAAATGGGACACGTGTCCAGTCACATTCTTTAGAGACTGGCTAAATAAGAAGCAGACCCCAGTCCTCTGGCAGGTGTAACTCAGAGAGGTGAGCAGGTTTCGTGATGAGCAAGATGCAGGGGGAAAGAGCAGGCTCAGAGTGTCCAGGTTTCCATATGCAGATGAGAACTTGGATGACTCTGGAGCGTTTAGATTGTTTCTTAGGAAAAATCACAGCCAAAGTGAGCCAGTTTTGAAGAGTTTGCATTAAATGTGGGCAACAAAAGGTCTTCAGGTTCATACCCTTAATTCCCTTATTGAGCTTCTGAGTTACTGCTTTTTAGTTCTAACAGCTTACACTAAAACTGTACTTAGGATTCAGTTATTCAATGGGAGAAAGGCCTGTCACAATTGTAGAGAAATGAGTGCAAAAATATCAAATGATAGGAAAACTTTAAGAGATGGAAGTGTTCATTTGCTCTCTGGAGAAGGCGTCACATTCCCAGTTTTAAAGCTGTAGCAGAAACCATAAAGATAAACAAGGACAGACTTGACTACATAATGATAAATGATCCTGATCCCGTTTAACAGGAAAAAATAACAGAAAATCAGAAAGCAGGTTTGGAGAAACCTTTGCAGAAAGTGGAGTGTTAGTATCTTTATATACCAAGCTCATACAGATGTGTAAGAAAATAATATTATAAAACTGTAGATGACTAGACAGAGGAAACTGAAAAATAGTTCACACAAAAAGAAATATAATTAGAAAACAAATGTTTAAAAAGTTTCCGTGCAAGTTAAAACAGCATTAAGGTAACAATGCACACCCATGACTTGAGCAAAACAAGTTTTTGAAGTGAGAGCACCCAGCGCTGGTAAATTGCCATGAAACTAAAGCACTTCTCCATTGCTACTGGCAGAGGATAGTGTACATTCTCTTCGAAAACCAGGAATGTGCCGAATATTTAACCCCGTGATTCACTTCTAACACTTTCTATCTTAAGGATAGGACCCAAAAGAAAGAAAAAGATTATATGTACAAAAATACTTGGTGCAAGTTATATAAGACTTAATAATTACATGTAACCCAAGTATCTAATAGGTGGTAAATGGTTAGGTTAAATAAATTGTAATGTATTTAGTTGAACTGAGTATCAGAAACCATGATAATGATGGAGACTGTATAGACAAATGCTTATGAAATAGTGTTCAGTTAAAAATTCTGTACTTTATTTGCTGTACTATCATTGCAAGTATGGCAAATATATATAAACATATAAATAAGTATTTAACAGACATGCAGTGAAATTTTCCTTGCCTGGACACTGTGTTAGAGATTAACAATAAGTAAATAAACGGTAGCTGTCCTGGGATGGGTAGTTTTTCTATAACGGCATTTTTTAAATGCTGTTATCCTCTTGAAAATTTGTAAAAAGGGGTTAGTTTTTAAAACGCTTGGTATTGAGTTGTGTTTCGTCTTTAGATTCCCTACTTGTATAGACTGACAGAAGTGGTTTCGGTTGATTGCAGGTCATGTTGGCGGAGCTCAAAGGCAAAGATGAAGTATACGCTGTGAAAGTCCTCAAGAAGGACGTCATCCTTCAGGATGATGATGTGGACTGCACGATGACAGAGAAGAGGATCTTGGCTCTGGCGCGGAAACACCCGTACCTAACCCAACTCTATTGCTGCTTCCAGACCAAGGTAAGTTTAGGAAGAAACTGGTGGACCGCCATCTTGGGGTAGCACTGGAGGACATACGGTATCTTGACTGTCAGGTGAAAACTCAATTATAGACCTACATTCTTTCTCAAAGACCTTGTAAAGTTGAATGGGTTTGACCCTTGAAAAGATCAGCGTGTGTTTGAACAGCACCCTCTTTTTTAAGGGCAGGGAATTTTCCATTCAAGGTTGTGCTTGTGAAGGGATGAGCGAGTGATCGAATTCTCCCAGTATATCTGGACAAAGCCGAACAACTTTAAACCCAGTGTTTGCTCTTGAGAAAAACCAACAGTTGTTGTTAGTTCTTGCTCTGCTCCTAACTCTCTCTAGGCAAATCATTTAAGTTCCGTGTTGTCTTCAAGTCAAATGAAAAAGAATGATGGCCTCCCTAACTGCTCCTAACTTGTATAATGTCATACGAGGTAAAGGATGGGAACAAGTGCTTAAAATGCCATAGTGAACTATAAATATAAGTGGCATTTTAAATTTAGAAGAAGCCATGTAGAAGCCTGGGAACCAGAAGGTGGCAGTAAAGAAATGAAGATAATCAGTAACTACATTATGGAGTCTGACCTCTGAGTAGCACAACTGATTTGTTAGTAAGAGAAATGCCAACATTTGTTATAGAGCTCTTATTACCTTTTTGGGGGGAAAAAAAGGAAAGTTAAAGTCTTCTAGGATGCCTTATGGATTTGTAGCCCTTGGCTTCTTGAAAAGGCAAAGGCAGCCTCACCTAAACTTCTTACCTGTGCCCATCCGCAGCCCAGTGAATGGTACCGTTGTGGACAAGTCCTTGCTCCTTGGCACACTTTCACCTCTTGTCATTGAGAATGCCAGTCTTTCTACTTTCAAAATTCAACAATTACTCATTTGGCAAATTTTTATTTTATTACATGTTACTGACTCATTTTCTTGTGCCAGGTGCTTAGAGATCCCATAGTAAGCAAGGCCCAGTCCCTCTTGACTTCAGGGAATTGACCATCTCTTTGGCACACTATTTCCCAAAAGGTATTTCTCACAACCCTCCTCACTTGAGAAACTCTTAAGAATAAAGGACTTGTGGCCCATAGTTTGGGACACTGCAATCTTGACCTCTCTTGGAGTGTTTCAACATACGTTTGCTTACTAAAGTCCCTGAGGAGACCTGCAATGGAAAAAAAAGGGACTGCCTTTATTTAATCTACCGTTTCCCAATTATTTGATCCCAAACTCAGCCCCTGCCCATTCCACACTGAGAACCACTTATCTACTGGAATTTTTCCTAGCCCTCTAATGTCTGCAAATCTGAAAACCCTTTTTCTGAATAAGTACAGGACTTACAAGCTATCCTTATTTTTGATGTATGTTATGGAATGCCTCAGATTTGTGGGTCTGTGCATTTGTGTGTATATATACACATGCAAAGTCCAACATGATAATAGAGGGTCAATCTCAAGGTCAACTTTCTTCTTTTCTCCACTCAAGCATAATTCTAGATTAATGAGAAATGTATCTTACACATTTTTATTTTCTGTGGTGTCTATCCCAGGGCCTCATACCTGGTACGTGTTCACGATCAGAATCAGAAGGTTAAAAGACTTTTTTAAAAAATTTCTACTCTTTGCACCAGTGAGAAAATCAGATCTTAGAGAAGTAAGTCCTTTGCCCAGAGACATTCCATACTGGTTGAGTTAAACTTAACCATCTGGTCCCTGGGACTTCTAATCCAGTGGGTCCTTACTCTGATATGACGTTGCTAATCTCTTATGCCTGACCCAGCACAGTGTCCCCTCTGTGGGGAAATGTTCCTCTTCCCCTCCTCCTAGCAAGTGAACCATCTCTTTCACTGCCTGAGGTAGTTTCCTGGGTAGGATCCACGCGTGCGTTCTTTCTTTGGACACATTGCTAAGAGATCCAACATCTCAGGAGGGGTCTAGTCTAGTTGTAGGGACCCTGTCAAACCCCGGTGCATGGTAGAAAGTCATCATGGATAGTCAGCTTCCCTACACCTCTTGGTGAATGAATGAGGGAATGAGAATGGATGTCAGCAATATTCTCCTCGGTGCATTTTAGAATATCAAGGCTGACTTTCACCATCGTGTGGCAACTTTCAGAGCAGTAAGTGGTGCTGAATGGCACCATGGGCTTCCTTTATGGCAGAATAATACCCAAACTGACACAGAGATTGGCGTCTGGGTGGCTAGAGGGTACGGTTGGGGAGTGAAGAGACTTTCCTGTGTATTTTGGGGATTTAGTAACTCTTTTCTCAGGCCATTGTCAGGTAGCCACAGTTACAGGAGCAACTTTGCTCCACCTCTCCCGTGCCGCCATTACTCGGTAGAACACAGCACAGCTCACTTTACATAATAGAGGTATGTTCATCTAATTTTTCTAAAGCAAATCATATTTAACCTGACTGAAGCTTACTAATGAAAAGAATCTTACAAAGAATCATTTTATAAACCCGCAACTTAACTTTTAGAAAATATGACTTTTTTTTTATGACAACCAGTACTCTTGGTTTTAAAGAGTAGTTATTATTCACTTGACTCTGAGGTAGGTGTTAGGTGTGGGGTTATCAGCAAGAAGGAATATGATTCTCAAGTGGAGGGGTTTATTCAGTAAGGAATGGGAAGGTTATACTAATTTCCATACACACACAGGGCAGCAAACAGCATTGCATAGTTACATCTAGGTGGGGGTGTTCAAACCAGGAGGGCTCGGAAAGAGGGTCCTCTTTAGGCTCTAGAGAGGGGAAGGCTTCAAAGAGTGGGGAGGATTGGGACAGGGTTGGGGTCGGAATGGGAGTTGGGTTCCATAGCCATAGTTCAGTTCTGCTTTAGTTTTACTTTTCCTGAAAAGAAAGGACAGTTTATCTGAGCTATCACGAACCCTGGTTTCAAAGAAGACTCTAGACAGGATTAAGGAACACAAGACCTGATTGCAATCCTATTAAGATTTCTTGCATTCTTGTTTAATTTAGGCACACAGAGCATCAACAATATTAAGTCAGGTTTAATTATTTTTAGGTGAGCCTTTATTTTTCAGTATGTAGGAATAAATAGCCCCTATGGAAACATTCCTTTGAGAAGTTCCTGATAGATTGCACAGGGCTTCTGGGCATGCACTAGACAGGTTGCCGGCAGGACCTGAAGTGTGTGAGGTACGGGTGGCCAGACTGGTAGGATGACCAATGGCAATGATTGTGTAAACCCATTGGCATCAATCGTGAAGTCAGGTCACAAGTTAGTTCTGGTCACCATAGCCCACCGAATGACCAAGTTACAGCTAAAGAGTGATTTGGCCTTTTCTGTACCGAGCCCACCTGCCCTTGGCTCATGTACCCTCATCACTCTCTGTGGGATATGGAAGGAAGAAAGCAGATGCTATGGCTCCGGCTTTCCACTGCTAGTGAGAAGTGGCAGACAGGCCAATAAGCTAAACCTGTAACTTTAATTTTAATCAAACTCGAACTAGTGTTTGATAAGTATACTCTTTGAGATGCTAGAATAACCTGAAACAACTAGGGAAAGCTACAAAACCTGTATTTAACTATCAAACATATGGTATGAAAAGAGGTAAAGGGACTTCTGACTCCATCCAAGATGGAGTAGCCTCATTCCTCTCAGGTCCTCTCTCTTACAACTGAAAATCCCTGGGCATAATTCTTATTTTTATAAAGGCATTATGGTCATCGAGACTGACATAGCCATGAAGCATTATAGAAATTATACTATCTGTTGATGGGTATAAGAAACTAAATTTTCATATTTAAAACTTCCAGATTACTTAATGGATGGTGTCAAATTAGCAGCTGTGTTTAATATTTACATACACACACACACACACACACACACACACACACACACACAAATTATTCCTTGGTTTACAAAGGGATGGCTTGTAAGTATTTCAATAAATGTACAAGTATTTATTGAGCATCTGTTACATGCCAGGTATTGCTAGATTCTGAGGCTAAAAAGCTCAAAAGATACCAACTCTAAAGTCATGGAGGTTACTATCTAGTGGGGAGAAAGAAATGCAAATTGGGATATTATATAGCACAGTAGCTCTTCTGATGGAGCCATTTAGGTGATTCTATTTTTTTTTTTCATTATTATTACTTGATTCTTTTGAAGCTTTGCAGAAGGTAGTTTGGAAGGCTTCCTGGAAGAGATAGAACCTAACCTGGACCTTGAAGCATAGGTAGCATTTAGAAGAGGATAAAGGCAAAGAGATGGCTGATGAGACCTAGAACTTATCCCCAAATCTCATTTTGATTATTTTTCCAACGCTAGAACCCCCAACTCGTTCTGTATCCTGCTTCTTCCAAGGAAATGACAATGACTGAACAACAGCAAGGAAGGAGAGGAAGAAAGAGAGGGTATTGGGACATAAAGAAGAAGTTGCTGCATCTGTAAGACCAGATGCTGATGGGTAGAGCGGGGAAGGTAGTACTTGTGAGCCTGCTTCAGTGGGCTCAGCACTCCACTGGGTCCTGCAAGTTTAAGGCTTGGTCAAAGTCAAGGCTTAGGGCCCGGAGTGACTTCAGGAATTGCCTCTTTTGGGTTCCCATTCATCCATGGACGTCTAGGGATAGGAGAGCTACTAAGTGGTAGGTTTATTTTGCTTTTGTTTTTGTAGTTACAGGGAATAAAGTTCTCAGGCATTTTTAGATTCTGTGTATGATCCCCACTGTGAAATCATGTCTTCCAACTGGATCCCAAAAAATTTGACTTGAATAAATTCACCCATGATTTTTCCTCTTTAATGTTAATCTCTCCCTAATTGTGTCCATCCCCCACCCTTTGGCATTTCCTGCCAGGCCTGGGGAGCTAACTCAAGGAGAGCTGTGCCTGTGTGAGCTGCTGTGAAGGAAACTGAGGGTAAACTCCTAGAGAATCTCCCTTGGCCAGCCTCCCTTGCTGCCCTGAGGGAAATGCAGAATGGAAAAATCCTTAAAAAAACAATTGGAGACAATTTTCAAATGAGTTTTAATAATCGGTGTGAGCAGAGGGTGAGAACAGCTGAGGACGAGTGCTGACAATGTAGGGGCAACAATATAGTTTCAAGGAACTGTGGTGTGCATTTTGACCATTAACTCTGAGGCACAGCAAACATGAAAGAAAAGAAAAAAACTGAAAAATTAGGCTTTTGGTAGATTTTGGTTAAAACGTGATGGTGTCAGATTAAATCTAAAAGAGCCAGAAAACCAACTGCATGAAATATGAGTCTCTTTCCTACTAAAATACACAGTCTGAGGCAGTATGACATCGCAGGGGCTGGAGGGGTTTTGTTGGATTTGGTGAGTGTCTCACAAGAGTGGGCTGAGCTGTTTAATAGCAAGAGTTTGCCCGTGGGTCAGGCAGCCATCTGGGAATCAGTAGGATTGCCAGTTAATGGTTTTGAATGGAGATGGGTTCAGTCATTTTTAACAGATTTCAATGAAAATGAAGTCCGTGGTAGAGGATCCAAGGCTTAATTGTGGCAGAATCAGTTGTCAAAGTGATCAGACTCTAGCAAACGCCATCCCTTACTCCTGAAGACCATCCTTGCCTGAGCGTGGATTGGTCAACAATGCCATTTCTTTTATTCAGCCAATGTAGACATCTGCAGTGAGGGCTATAGCTTGCAAATCACTGCAGGGCACATAACAAGACTTTTACAGTAGGGCCTTCTGTCAAATTCGTGGGGTTATAAAGGTCTGTTCATGTGAGGAGGGGTGGTGTGAGGGCATGGAGGGCTGGTAGGAAATGAGAGAGACAGTGTAGGTGTGTCTGTGAGTGTGGCAGTGTGTCTATGTGTGGACAGGCCCGGTGTGCCCAAGCCAGTCAGAGATCACGGTTTTCACAATCAAGCAAGGCTTCATGGAGGAGAAAGACCAAGTCTGAAAGCATAACAGGAAGCATTCTGTGTGATGAAACAAAAGGTTGTAGAGTTCATTTATGCTCACATGCCCCCAGGGCAGAGAGGTCTGCATGTTGGCTCTTAGTCTAAAATGGCTGCTGCCTTATGTAACTTCTTTGCCTCTAAGGAAACCTTGCGTTTGAGTAGGACAGGTGCTTTTCAGAATGCCTTCACTTATTTCAGCCATCCCACCTGTTCCTAACCATGTCTCTGTGAGGCAAAGGCAGTCACTTCACTTTAGGGATGAGAAATCTGAGGCCCAACGGTCTTACAGCCTCTCTGTGACAGCACCGGCACTGGAACTGAGGTTTCCCGACAGCCGTTGTTCACGGGACATTATTTTGTCTCCAACCTCTCCCTCCAGTCCCAATTCTCTACTTCAAATGTCCTCCCCTCCAAATCCCCTCTCCCCAGGCCTCACTTGCTGTCATACACATGAGAAAGCATCTGAGGGTGACAGCTCTGTTTTCACTTGCACTCAATGAGAATGGAATTAAAAAAAAAAAAAAAATGAATGCCCTTTAAGCTGGTGAGAGTAGCAGGATCTGTCAGCCTGTTTCCAGAAATGTTTGTGTTTTGTGCAAGTGCAAGAGAGAAGGGAGGAGAAAGGGGCGTGGGCACAGGAATTATATCCAAAATGGGCTGTAGCGAGACGTGGCCCTCACACTTGTCCATTCAGCCATTGTTTATTGAGCACCTACTAGGTACCATGCCGTGGGTGTCATGGGGTGTCACGCTACCTGCTGAGGGATTTAGTGGTGAACAAGGCAGTGTTTCCTGGCCTCACGGAACTGGAAGCCTCATAGCAACGTGTTTATTGCTCCACAATGTGATAAATGCTGGCTTCTTTCTAGTGCCCAGAACTCACTGCTTTGTTCTCCTTCAGAAACTGTTGGCCTTGGCTTTTAAAAAACTAATAATATTTAAGTTTTCATCACAAAGAATATTGGTTTACTGTAGGAAATTTTGAAAATTCAGAAAGGACAAAAAAGAAACTAAGAATGTTTTTCATGACTACGAACATTCTGATGTGTATATTGCCAATTCAAAAATACATATCTGTTCATATATATATATATATATATATATATATATATATATATATATATATATATGCAGAGAAACCCTGCATTTGGGAGTTACAGGTCGCCCGTAAATCCCTGGCTTCCTGTGGAGCTGATGTTAGCAGCAAGTGAACTAGAACATCCTACCCCGTGTTGCTCAGAGATGGCTTTAGCCTTTGCAACAGAACCACCTCCTGTTTATAGTTCTCTCTTTCTATAGCATAAACTTGAGTACAATTTATACAGAATGTGACATTGACGTATTGTAGAACAAGATTTAAATTCCTTTGACATTATATTATGTATCTCCACATGTTTGTCTCGTTGTTTTTTTCACCAGTGAGTAGTACAGTTAGCCCATTCTCCTAAACTATTAGTTTAGTCTTCTGAGCTGTAGTTTTTGAGTTAGGTTTTTGTGGAGGTGTCTCAGGATTGTCATGTGTGCACACACACACATCTGGACACGTACACCCTGTGTGTGCTGTGACGAGAGGATGTTCATATTCCTTCTTCTACTCCATTCAGCGTAGTCCCGCTTTCAGCTTCTTCACATGTTAGTATTCCAAGTAGAATAGCATTTGAAGAAAGGATTACACTTTGGGGAAAAAATTATTAAAACCACTGTAACTTCTGCTGAGAGTTTGGAGTAAGTCTTGAATTTTACCTACTCAAATGTAATCTGATTTATGTATGCAGGCATCACTTCCTGAAGGTTTCCATTACAAATGCCCTTCTGTTATTAATATGGGCATATTTCTGAGACTTGAGTTGAGGTGGAATTTTGGAGGCAGATTCAAAACTTAATCTCAAGCATTCTCTCTGAGTGCTGTCTCTGATTTGGTTGGATCATTACTAGAAGTGCCCATGAAAGGAATACCTAAAAGCATGTGTTTAAACCACTTTGGCTCACTGAGGAAGGTTTTCCATCACAGAAAGAGAGAGATAGAGAGCATGTGACTGGGGTGTGACATGACTCCAGTGACAAACATGAGAATCTGCTCTGTGCTAGAACCTTATTAGGTGCCTGTGGGAATAACAGGGACTACAACTCTTATGTTCAAGGAGAGATGACATCATATACATATATATATATACACACATACATGTATATATACACATATGTAATAGTAGCTTCTACAATATAGGTAGTGTGGGATAGAGAGCGAGAGATTTAGTGAGCAATTATGATGTGGCAAGTCTTGTGCAAGAACTAATTTCATAAATCTTACACAAGTCCCTTCTGGTATAGGGATTGTTGTCATTTCTTTGGGCAGGTGAAGAAACTGAGGCTCTGGGATGCTTAGCTCACTTTGGGAGGGTGTGAGAAAGTCAACAACTTCATAAGCAGAGTCTGGCTAAGCTATGGAGTTCTTACAATGCTCGACAAGGGGTTTGGACTTATTGTGGAAGGAAAGGATTGCTGGAAGGTGCTATAGGAAGTGATGTCATAGAAAATGCAATGTGGCAGCTCCTGTGTGGTGTGGATTAAAGGGAAAAATAAAAATCAGAGATGTGGGTGAGGAGGCTGTTCCAATAACCCACAAGTCCAGAGGCAGGGGGGAAGAACTTCTGAAACAAAATTGTCATAGGCCATTGAATCTCCCCTCTGCACCTGGGAAGGCTGGCCTGCCTGTGATGAAAGTAGAGCACTCTATTTAATACTCTAGAAAATATCGATTGTGCAACCCTGGACTAATTAGAAACAAGAACTTAGATTGCTGCCAATTGGGTTACATGACCTATACACTTTTATGGTGTCATTTGCCCACAGTTCAATGGGTACATAAAGGTAGAATTTAAATAAAAGGTTTCATCTTGAAATCTAAAACCAGAGGTTTAAGTTATCTACCTCGTTCACCAAACAAAGTCAGTTTCTTCATTGGTTGACATCAGGCCTCCCATATCCCTCCCCAATGACATCTATTAGATTTCAGGATTTACCTTGTTGTCAGTGTGTCTATTTTTAGATTCATGTTGAATTTTAATAGTAGACTGATGTTGTTTTCCTCATGGGGCTTTTTGTAGAGATGCTTCTACCCAGTTTATTGAGATCTTTCAGCTTAAACGATGGGCTTTCCTCAGATAACGTGAACTTTTTTGTTCTAATGGTCTCAGGCACTTCAGATAACCCTGCTGACCCTTAATGCTTTGACTTTGAAGATCTTGCAAGGTGGTGGGTACATCCCATTTGGCTAGTTGTGTTCATGTGTGCCATAATGATTTGTAGGAAACGCGGGATGCAGGAAAGAGGGCACCCGGAGTCAAGAAACTGTGGTTCTAACTCTGGCTTCTGCCACTGATGCTTGCTTTGAGACAGTTCTGTGAACATTGATTTCTTTACTTATAATAAAAGATGGGGGAAGGCACAGAGAGGGGAGTTAAATAACATGATCTGTAAGATACCTAAATCTGATTCTAAAGACCTATGAATTTGCAACTCATTGGGAACAGTCCATGGGGCCATTACAGACTTGTTTCTAATGCATGAGTGAGAAAAGAACAATGATAAATTCAACTGAACAGTGCTTCTGTCTAGGTTCCTTTTTCAAAGCTCAATTCAGGAGATGCTCCTACGTTGATCAAAGCCTCTATGTTCACAGGCTGTTGTTCTACATAAGGGTTCCAAATTCAAATACACTTTCAATGACTAATTGTCCTACATCAGAAGATCTACCAGGAAGTGTTATAGTTGTTTTATTAAAGCTCAGCACAGTTTCTAGCACACAGCAGGTGCATTTTAGCTTTTGTCTTATTCAGGGAATACTTTCAATGTGCTTTATATAGATAGACACCCTAAGCTGGACTGAGAGCTTTGCCACATTTCTATTCGCCTATAAGGCTGACTTTTCCTGACCAGTTTGCCAAATGTTCATGAAACAGACTTGAGAAACCATTATTGGTAGGTTTGACCCTTTAGGCACGTTAGCTTAATAAAGAGAATGTATATATTACCTATCCTCTCTCCTGATTCCAGATTGTCCTTAAATACAGCGAGGGCCCAACCTCTCAACCTGTCCTAGTCATTCCACAAATAGATCAGGAGGGCATCGAGCAAAAGATGACTGAGAGCCATCCTTTCTTCCAGAAGTCTATGCCCAACTAGAAGATACATGCTCTGTTACATCATTTTTGTTGCTTATTATAAACTCAACTCTTAAATCTTAATTATAGAATCTAATAAATTTAGACTGTAACTAATTAATGTGAGGAGCACGTCTTTGGTTGTGTGTCTCTAGGAGTGAGGTAGCTTGTCCTTCTGACTGACTGACCCATAGCTTGAACTAGGGACAGCGTAAGTGGGTCACCATGACTTTGGCTTCTACATGGTTCCTCTGAATGCTTTTCTTCATCCACAAGATTTCAGTGAATTCTTGCTGGACCTTCCTTTGTCTCCTTCTTGTCACTGAGGGTGGGAAGGGGATGACTCCCCAGTGTGAGAGGCAAAGGTTACTGGTTCCAATAAAGAACAGCTTGGACACAACTGCCTGCCTGGTGGTGTGTCTTTGGAGGCTGCTGTCATAGTCTAAGAAAGGAAAGAGACAGATGGGCCATCTACCTGGGCTAGTCATCACCTTCCACTTCAGGGTCATCCTGGGCTCAATAATAACAATAAAAGCAAAAATGTGTATAGTACTCATGATATGCCAGGTTTAATTTCAAGCATTTTACATGTGCTAACTCATTTAGTCTTCACATCAACCCTCTATTATTCCAAAGAAAGGTTACACAGCTGGAAGTGGCAGGTCCTGGATTCAAACCCAAGTACAGCAATCATCCCTCATCCAAAAGGGATATGTTCCAAGACCTCCAGTGGACGCCTGAAGCCACGGAGAGTACTGAACCCTATATATACTATGTTTTTTCCCATACATACACAACTATAATAAAGTTTCATTTATAAATTAGGCTCAGTAAAAGATTAACAATGATAACTAATAATCAACTAGAACATTATAACAAGATATTGTAATAAAAGTTATGTGAGCGTGGGTCTCTCAAAATATCTTCTTGTACTGTGCTCACTCTTCTTATGATGATGGGAGATGATATAATGCCTACATGGTGAGATGAAGTGAGGTAAATGACGTAGGCATTGTGACATAACATTAGGCTACTATAAGGGTGCCTTGAACACAAGCACTGGGATTCTGTGACAGTCGATCTGATGACGCAGACGACTACTAGGTGAATAATGGGCAGATAGCATCTACAGCATGGATGCTCTGGGCAAAGGATGATTCACATCCCACCCAGGATGGAGCGGGAAGGCATGAGATTTCATCATGCTACTCAGAATGGCACACAATTTAAAACTTATGAATTGTTTATTTCTGGAATTTTTCATTGAATATTTTCAAACCATGGTTGACTGCGGGTAGCTGAAATCACGGAAAGTGAAACCATGAATGAGGGACTTCTGTAGTTGGCTCCTGGAAATTTCATTTTGTCTGAATTCCCAGGGGAGATTAGGCTTTGGGGGATTGATGAACTCCCAAGAGACCAAGGTGTAAATAAAATGGCAATGGATTGATTTATAGTAGGGTGACCAGACGACTTATGTCTGTTGCCCAGGGCCCCCTGGAATAACTCTTTGGAGGTAGTAGTTTAGGCAATCTGAATTGTCTTGGGAACGTAATAGAAGGAAAAACAGACCCTCTTCTTCCTGTTAAGAGAACCTTTTGCCGAGGCAATAGGAAGTTTAAACATCCACTTTTGACCCCACGAGAACATTTTATTTTTACCATGCCATTCCAGGGAGAATGCCAGGAGGGATCACAGGCAAAAAGAATTTTCTTAGTTGACCCCTGTGGTGTGGCAGGAGGTGCAGATTAACTTCATTGCTGTGTCAATATGATCTTCAGCTGTGATTGCCCAGCAGTATGGAATCCATTTTATCGGGTCACTTGTGTGCAGGTTGTTAGGGAACTAAACTCAGTATTTAGCACTTGCTCTAAGACTCCATTTGGGCTTGACTGACTGATAGTTACATGGTAGCAATAGGATTACTGGCCTTCCTTTGTCGTCCAAAAGCATTATGGAAGGTATAGTATAGTTCGAGTTCAAGGATGGGAGTAGTGGGGAAAATTATCTTTGTTCTCAATGCTTCTTCCATCATTTATCCAACCCATGCCCATGTTGTCCAGATAATAGCTTAAATCAATCTCCTTTGTCAAACCCTAGTTTATGATGATTTTCTAGATTCACCAATGCTAACACTAAAGACACATAACCACATGAAACACATTGCCATTAAAGTTGAAATACTTCCATAGTCACATGCACTGTTGTTCCTTTGGGGGAGTTTATTAGAGATACAGGAAGTATTTCTTGATGTAGTAAATCGGAAATGAACTTCAAAAAGAAGTATAAGTAGGTCCAATAGAAGAAAACTTGAAAATAAAATCTGACTTTAAAAAAATAAATCAATCAATGTAGGTGTGATTGTTCACCTTAGAGAAGCTAACTAACTCCTTTTATAAAATGTTTACCGAAGAATTCACTAGAAAACATGGTGGGTTTGGCAAGATCCATTTGGATTGCGGATGGAGTGGCTGATGTGTAGAAGTAATTTGCCAGAGTAATTTAAACCTTAAGCATTGAAAACAGCAGTAATGAAGGAGCAGCACCAGGGAAGGGAAGACATGTGAAACACATACCATCAGGGAGAAAGGGTTCTGCTTTAGTATATATTAGTATATATTAGATTAGTATTTTTTCAATGTCTGGTATGTCTTCAGCTTAGTACCAGGAATGCCTGGGACGGAAAAAGACAACCTAGTTTACCTAGGTAAGTAAGACTAGCACTGGTGAGCTAGAAAATGAAATATGATTCTGTGCAAAAATGAGTGGTGCAGAAATTAGAAAGTCCGAGGAAGAAGAGAGATGAGTAGCCTGGAGTAGTAGGCATACTCTTACAGATTGGAGGAACACTTTCTTCTCACACATGAAGGGCTTTGTCACAGAGAGAGAACCATGGGTGGTGAGCACAGTTGTGAGAGCTCATTTGAATAAATGGGATTGGCTCTGTGCTGTCATGACATTGTGTGAAAAGCAACAAATCCCATCTGAGACAGGTCTTGATGTTTTTGTTCAGATCCTCCCCTCCAGCTGCCTGGACCAGTGTTGATCTCTGCAGCTTTAAACCACATTAATCTGGGGGTTGGGGAGTGGGGGAGTCAGCCCATCACCATGGGAACTGAAGAGAGCCTGGTGTCCTGGGTAACTAGGCAAACATAGGAAGTCAGTATTTTGTGGCTGCCACAGGCAGGAACAAACTGGGTCCTTCCAAAAACTTTTAAGTGATAGGTAGATGCTTCCAGCTCAAAAACTGTGATTCCAATGCCTCTGGGTCCCCAGAAGGGTGGGTTCTGTTTAGCTCTTTGAGCTGCTTGTGAATTCCTGAATCTTGAGACACTAACTTGAGCATAAAATGCAGACGTTCAGATGCTCCTTCCTCCTCTGTAGGATGATGAGAGTAAAAAGCCCATTTGATCCAAACAGGCATTTTTGTGTGAGGGAAACATATAAGGTTAGAGGGCTTTTTGAAAATCTATACAAATTGTTCCAAGGTTATGGTAAAAATGTATAACTTAAAATCCCAATTCCATAACAAGGGACATTTAGACATCATAGGTAAAGGGCAGGAATACGAAGCAGTTGGACAAGACTGGAAAGAAACATAGAAGATGCAAAAATGTTAATAACGTAGTGCTTGGGGGGAAAATGTCTCTTTTTTGGAAGGCAATATCACTGGGAAGTTCTGAATGCATTTCTTTGATCTTTAAATCTACAAAAATGTCACTTTGATGTAAGGAAATAATATTTGAATGGAAAAGGTGAGGAACTGGCCCCCGCCTACCTAAATGTGGTGAACAATTTGCATCCAAGGGAACAGAATGAATTGGTTCAGTGGCTGTGTGGTGACAATGTAGGGTGAACTTTGGAGGAACTTTTTTTTAAGGACACTTTTAAAATGGAGGGAGTGATACCCCTTAAGAACGGAGACCTGAGCTTTGAGAGCTGGTGATTAAAAAGGAAAAGGAGGCTACACGGATAAAAG
The DNA here is from genome assembly GCF_036562045.2 of Rhinolophus sinicus. NCBI lineage: Eukaryota > Metazoa > Chordata > Mammalia > Chiroptera > Rhinolophidae > Rhinolophus > Rhinolophus sinicus. The sequence goes on from NC_133755.1 coordinate 31,607,654, forward strand.
ATGCAAGTCCTTGAAAGTTACATGCAGCATGACTGCATTTATACACAGTCTTCTATATACAGTTTTTTGCCTTTATATACAGTTTTTCCAAATAGGAAAAACTAAACCATGTATTGTTTAGAGATAAACACATAGGTGATGAGACTATAAAGTAAAACAAGGCAGTGATTACCCGGAAAATCACATGGTGACCCCCCTTCCCCCTGGATGGGGAGGGAGGGAGGAGAGTCAATCAGAGAGCTTTAAAGGAGTTTCTGAGGACCTGCAATCAACTACTATTTGTCAAGATGCATCAAGGCTAAAAGGAGTTTGCTTTATTAGAGTATTCTTTAAAGTATGTATGTATATTTTATACATTCTTCTGTAGGTATATTTTATAATAAAAAATGGGGGAGAGGAGAACAAGACTATGAAGGTATCCAGACTGCCATGGATATTAGCATTTTAAATTATGCTAGCCCCTCCAAAAACAATTCTCACTGTAGTCAGATCTGAGCTTGAGGACAATTTCTGCACATCATTATTTTGCCACAAAACTCTTGATTTTCCTGTTGTCTTTGGCAGTGAGGTCTGTCTCAAGGACAGGAAGTAGAGCAACTGGTCACGTGGTCTGTTTAGCTGGAAGGATATAGCTTAGTCCCCATCTCCTGACCCGACACCAAGGCCAAGACCAAGACCAAGAGGCTGAAATCTAGGGGTTATCCACAGAAAAGCTGGCCCACCTTCAGCCCAGCCTGGGGTCTCCCTTTCACACGTTGAGACTTCTTAAGGAATAACCTAGCCCAGCCTCACTCTTTTAGCCTGCAACTCTCGTTAGGGGAGTAATCTTTCCTAGTGTCCACAACTCTGGTGTTTTTCCACATTTTTAAAGCCATGTCTTACAGCCAAGAAGACGCAGCCAAACATTTCACTTGGCAATTTATATTATGAAAACCATAGACATCTTTCCATTTTCCACCTACAAAATTATAAATGAACTCGGCTTTTAAGCTGTATACATACATGTTCTTTCCAGATTCTGACATCTCCTCTGTGGGGGACATGCCCCTTCCTGGGCCACCCTCCTCCATACCTGCCACCAGTTGAAAATAGCTTTCCTTGCTGCCATCACCAGCAGCAAACATTTATAGAACGTTTTCTATAAGCCAAAAATAATAGCAGCTGACATTTTTACAGCACTGACTATGTACCAGTGATTTTTAAAGCTCTTTACAATTATTAATTAGTATAATCCTTGCAAAGACCCTGTGAGGTAGGTCTCCTAAGACACGGGGAGGTAGAATGCCTTCCCCATATCACACAGCTGGTAAGTGGTGGAACTGAGATTTGAACCCAGGGGATTCGCTACTGACTTGATCCTAGGGCTCACCATTCTGCTGTGCTGCCTCAGAGAACATGCTAACCACATTATAGGTGTGATTTACTACACCTTTGACAGTTTTATTACTCCCCCATTTTAGGGCTAAGCATACTGAGGTTGAGAATTTCATTTCACAAAGGATTGAATAGAGGGACCCATGAAAGTGGCTTGGGGTGGGATCAATGAAGATCTCATTGGGTCGTTGTCCCCCACTCCTTCACCGCCCCCAACTCAAACCAACCCTCCTACCCCCACCTCTCCTCAATGGAATGAAAAGTCCTCTCTGTGTCCCTCCATCGCAGCGTGGGTGGCTCCTGTGACCAGAGGAAGGAGCAGATCCTCAAGCAAGCCTGTTCACGTATTGCTAATTGCTTAAACATCATGGACAGGAGTTTGTCTTTATTATGGGTTTTTTTGTGGGAAAGCTTTTCATACAATGCTGGCTGACTCCTGAGCTTTAAAGTAAACAACTACATCATCCTGTACAGAGAGAGTCAGGAAAAAGGAAATTGTAAGAAAATGTCAAACTCCTCCAGTGTTCTCTCTCTCTCTTTTTAATAGACGTGAAGTAAATGACATTTAGGAGGGTTTGCTAGAGTCCTTGTACCACAAGGCTCCATGAATAATGACCCCCTTCTCTAGCTGCATATTTGGGTAAATGTTTCCCACACCACGCTTTCTTCTCAGTGCCCTCGCTACGATATAAGAAGGAAAGCCCACCCGCAAAGCATGGTAGAAGATTCTATAAATGCACTAGAAAGTTAAGCTACTTCTCAGGGAGTGGCGAGTCCTCACTTTCAAAACTGCTGGGTGGCCGAGCAGGGTGACTGAGCTGACAGCTCTTTGTGATCCCACGTCCTGGGGGGTGAACATGTTCACTTCTGTGTCTGTCATCTAAGCATGCAGACAGTGTTCTAGGTATCCCCTTTGCAAAGGAGAAGACAGCACTGGAGAACCTTCTGAATAAGGATACACCCAGAAACACTGCAGACTGGCTGAGAAAATGCGAGTACCATAGCCATAAACCTTGTCTCATATCCACATCTTTTAAATGCATGCTAGGACTTTCTGGAGGGCCTTCCTGGTTGCTTGCCAGATTTACACTTTTTCTGTTTTCCCATCACCTTTAAAACAGCAGTATTTGGAGTGGGGGAGACAAGAAGGACAGAAGACGCAATTATCAAAATCACCTTTGGGCTTTTCCAACCACGCACCCACCCTGAAGATTCTGAAGTGCTGTCCCATCTCCCCCATCAACGTTATTTCTGAAAAGCAATTGCCTCTTTCAGAGGTAATTGAGAGTATGTATAAGATGTAAGGCTGCTGCCTTAAGGATCTCTGAAATGAAAGACTCCTAGGGTTGTTGCTATAGTAACACTTTCCTATAGCAAATTGTAAGTATGTCCTAGCAGAAAGGAATTATCCACTTAAACAATTTTGCCAGTTCCCCCTCCCAATCCACTACCCGTTTCTCCTAGTCCCGCGTGATATGAGATGGTCCCTTTCTTCCTGCCCCACAAACTCGAGGATCCTTGCCATCTTTGTCATCCTTAGAGTAAGTCAGTCTCTTCTCCCGGAAAATAGTCGTTTTCATTTTGTGTTTCGTTTCAGGATAGGTGGGAGCTTCTCTGAGATGTGTATTTTGCACTTGTCCTTGAATCCATTACCTGTAGGGCATCCGATTTTTGTACAGCTTCCTTGTGAGTGATGTAGTAAGTGCTCAGGAAATACATCCTGTGGTACCCTGTTTCCCCGAAAATAAGACCTAGCCAGACAATCAGCTCTAATGAATCTTTTGGAGCAAAAATTAATATAAGACCTGGTATTATATTTATTATGTATATGATATGATATGATATGATATGATATGATATGACCCGGCCTTATATTATAGTAAAATAACACTGGGTCTTATATTATTTTTTGCTCCAAATGACGCATTAGAGCTGATTGTCTGGCTAGGTCTTATTTTCGGGGAAACACGGTAGTAATGGTAGCGAAAGCTAGTGTGATTACACCCAGCAGGAATCATTTCAGGACTTAAAATCAGCTGATTTATTAGCTACTGTCTTACAGCTAACCCATCGTTCTCCCACTTTCAGCTCGTGGCTGCGGAATCATGACTAGGATTCTATACTATTCTGTTCACACATCGTCCCTCACAGCCCTGTACTAATGGATTGCAGTTGGCATGGGAGAGAATCCAAACTTTTTTCAAACCACCTCTCACCTTAGACCAACTCAACTCACAGCCACTTAAGAATATGGTATCTCATTTTGAACCGGCATTTAGTTTTCAGAGACCTGTTGTTTTGTCTGTTTTGTTTTGACTTTCAGCCAGTATTAAGGATGCCCTTGAGTTTTGGTTTCCTCCTCCACAAAGTGGACGTAATAATGCTCCCCTCAAAGGGTGGCCATGAGGATTCAGTGGTGACATAGACGGCCGTTAGCACAGTGCCTGACAAGTGGCATACATACAACTCACTGCTTTTCAGAGTCCTTTGCACATTATTGCCTCCCTGTATCCTCACAGCACCTATGAGGTGGGCAGGATGGTAGTATATTTTCCTTTGATAGATGAGGAAACGGGTGCAAATCAGTGAGGGGACATGCTCAAGGGCCCATGATTCATGATCCAGGCGTGCACTGGCGCCCCACCTTCTGGCAGCATTCATTTTAGGGGCGATGGGGAGAGAGAGAAGCCAGACTTCGCCGATGGCACCAAGCTTCTGCCTGAGAAAACTACCATCCCTCTCTCAAAATGGACATGAGTGCACCCTCATTATGTTCAGGTGACCTCCTCACCCGCCGCCTTCCGGAACCTTCTCCTCTGCTTGCCTGCGGTAGGAGGATTTGTTAAAGGTTATCATGTATTTTTCTTGCATCCCAGTTATCCTGGAAAGTTCCATAATGATCTTGGAGTTTTTATTGGCTGGGCTGAAAACTACCCAAGCAGTGATAGTGTGTTGATGCTTGGATTCCGACTGGCGAAGCCAGCGGTGAATTATGAAAAGCCCAGTAACCTGAGAAGTGCCTCATCAGGAGAAGGAGAGAAAGAGATGAAGGGTTTTAGTCCCCTCCATTATGTCCTCATTAAGAGTGATTTTCTAATTGCTCATGGGTAAAGGTTCTCTTCCAAGGTGTGTGCTTTGGGGAATCTTAATGAAATTTCATGTTTCCCAGCTGAGACTTCCACATCTGTGGCCAGCCAGTGTTTTCGGCTGTGAGAAACAACCTCTTTGCCAAGAATTCACCATGTACTGGAAACAGGAAAGTATGGAAAATGAAGTAGCTATCATCAGTGCTGCTTCTAAAGGTCAAGGTTTCATTTATAGAACTGGAGCCATCCAGTTGAAGGAGAAAGGCCCATTTTTGTCTGTAATCAGTGTGAAAGGTGTGGAAGCATGAATCGGATGGCCTCTGCTCCTGATGCAATGGCAAGAAATCCACATGTAGTATTTACTAAGATCAGTCATGTCTGGGAGGAGAAGAAAGAAGAAAGGGTGACCCGAGCATTAGCTATGGACTTAGGCATATCATTTTATCTACAAGAATGACACCACATCCGCATTTGGGGAGCAGGAGAGGGGTCAGTCAGATAGCCATCGCTCCTCATCTTTTTTACTGGGCGTGGAGGTGGAAAGTCCTGGGTTTCCTGGGTCTGCACAGCAGACCCCCACACCCTGCTCCTGATCACCCTCAGACATTGATCTTGCTGTCTAAGTAGATTATCGCTTTGTCCCTTGTGGCAGTGTTCTCAAACACTAGTATGCATTGCAACTCTGGAGCTGGAGAAATGGCAGATTATAGGTTCCACCCCTGGAGATTCTGATTCAGTGGGGCTCGGGATTTGCATTTCTGAGTGTAGGGTGGTCACCAGCCACACTTTGAGAAACACTGCCCAATAGTGGCATAGCCACCTCCTGTTGGATTGAGCTGGCTTTAAAGTCAGTCAGCAAGTGACTGTCCCAGGCACTGCCCTACACCTCCCGGGATTTGCAAAAGATTCACATGCTATGAGCCTTGTCCTTATGAAGCGTATACATGAAATGGAGTAGACAGTGCAGGGTTTGACAGAATCAGATGCTGGGCTGCTGAAGGAGTCCCTAGAGGACCCACTAGCCGTGGGAGATGGGGTTCCCGCTGAGCCCGGACGACTGTAGCATTTGCACTGATGACTCAGAGGAAACAGAGGACATTTCTGATGAGGGGCCACCAGTGTGAGGGCAGCCTTGAGCTTCATACTTCACCAGCCTGAGAAATGTCTCCGTTTCAAGAACGGAGGCTCAGTGGGCAAGGGCCAAGGCTCCCTGGGATCTGGTGTTAACCTGGAATGGGTACCAAGCCTGGTCAGTGGCCCAGCAAGTGAGGACTTAGCTGACACCTTGCTGGAGACGGCAAACAACACGCTGGGCTTTTAGAGATTTTGCTCTGAAATAAAGTGTGCCTTGGGCCACCACACACTGTGGTCTGTGAGAGCTCAGTATTTGTACCTTGATGCGGCTTGTAAAGTATGTTCCAAATTTCTGATGCACTCACTTTTGTGTGAGCCTTAGTGCAACTTAGGAGTGTCACCTTTAATGGATATAAACCTAGGTGGGGTGTTCTCGAAATTCCACAATAATGTGGGTGGCATTGGATCTTCTGTGCAGGCCCTCTGACCCTCAGCTGAGATTCTCTTATCACCTCACACCAGGAAAGTTTGCATGTGAGCTCTTAGAGTCATGTTTAAGGCTCTGTCTCTGTAAATAATGTAATTTCCTCTCCTACCATTCTTCAAGATCCATCCAAAATGTCTCTTACTTTGCTACCAGCTGTGTGACATTCAACCCTCCCCCACCCCCGCACCTTCTAAACAGGTCGGATTTCTTTTTCCTTTAATCCCCCTAAGATGTTATTACTCTGGGACACTACACACCTTATGCTTCTTTGTATTTTAGTCATGTATGTGACAGTATTTCCCACCAAACTAGAGCATAAAAACACGAGGTGAGGAATTAGATGGTACTCAGACATTTTTTTCTCTTCCATCTGCTTTCGCTCATAGGCATAGGGGCCTAGTGGAAGAAAAAGCTGAACGCAGAGATGGGTGCTGTGTGTGGAGGGCCTCAGAGGGTGATGAGAACATTGCGAAAAATCAGTGGAAGCCTGGCTGCCCCACATTCCGTTCCACCAAGCAGGCAGCTTGGCCCAGGCCAGTCAAGATGCCAGCTCTCAGAAGCTTCCCAAACCCTGCCAGGTCCAGGCCCATCACCCTGCCTTGGGTTCAATGCCCCCATTGATGACTCAAACTTTCCTGTATCCCTTCCAGTGATGACTATCGCTCTGCCAGGGAAACAGACCGGGTCCTCTCCCCAGACATAAATCTCTGAGGTCTACAGGAATTCTCTTTCCATCTTTCTGGAACCGCTGGAATCCCACAGGCAAGGGGTAGGCAGCTCCTCTTATGAAAAGCGTTGCTCAGTTTCTGGACTAAAAAGGCACGTGAGAGCTGAAGATAAGGATCTCCAATTCCAAGTCTGGCTTACCTGCAAGCAAACCCTGAGACTTGCTTACCTCTTTCCTTCCATCCGTAATTACCCATGTGTGAGAAAAGTAGGGTGGCATCGCTGCCATAAGGCATGGCAAAAAGGGATTACCCGCTAATGCCATTTGGTTTAGAGATGCATTGTTACATAAAATACTCTGGAGGAGTTCAAATGTCCCTCAGGCTAATGCTTACACCCCCAGGTTCGTAACACTATAGCTGAGTATTGTTTTACTTGCCATTTTTCAAAAGAAGGAGAAAAATACCCGAGCCATTATTCAGCCTTGCAATAATACCTTTGAAAAAAATAACCACAACTCCCAAACCTTACTTCTGCGGGCAGGATGTTGTGGGGCTATTGTTCCTTCGGAGGCCACCCTTCAACCTGCAGAAAATGGTCTGGGTTACAGTCAGGTTACAGGGGGTATTCAGAGGCCTTTGGGAGTTGGAAGGAAAGTCGTAATGATGCCAGCTTAGCTCTAGCAAAAAGGAAGTGAATACTGACTTCAAAGCCAGACACACGTGTCGTCAATTTAGGGGACTGCTTGATTTGGGGCAAAATATTGAAACTTCTTGAACCTTAGTTTTCTCATCTTAAAAAAATAAACAGGGCTGGTGTTAGCTAACACTATGGTTTTGCATGATACAAGCGTATCAAATCAACACACTGTACACCTTAAATTTACACAATGTTGTATGTCAACTATGTCTTAATAAAGCTGGGGGGGGTGGAGTGATAACAGCCATCTCCTGCAGTTGTTTCAGGGTTAGATGTGATTTTGTGAAGTGCCTAGCATGGTGACTTAATAGCAGTTTCCTACTTTCCCGCCCAGGGTCAGCTGGGGAGTCAAGGAGACCAGCTGGGTGTGGTACTGAATGGCTAGAGGCCCTTCCTCTATATTTATCTTCTTTATAAGCCAATTATACTTGGTATAATTTTGAGAAAAAAAATTCAAGAGGCTACATAGCATTTAAAATTCTTTTTAAAAAAACAAAACAAAACAAAACATACTGGCAGCAATTGCCAAATTATTGAAGTTCCCAGACAAGGGAGCAAATGTCGGGTCTTGGCAAAGTGGGATGGGGAATTTCTGTGTGATAGTTGAATAAAGAAATCTAAACTAGGGGAAAAAAAGTTTCCCCAGATCTTATCATAGTACAATGAAGAGCAGTATAAAAACTGTTTGTCCCCACTGCGTGTTTACTTCCCAATGGGCAGGATATCTTACAGGCCAAAAGTTCAAACTACTGTTAGCTCCCAAGTGATGTGTGAACTTGAAATGAACCGGCTTCAGCAGAGGCTCGAAAAATATTTTGACCCACAAATGTTCCTGCCTCCCAAATGTTTCCCACTACTTGCCACAGCCCTTGGTGATAGGGTGTTAAATATCTGGAAGGATGAAATGAAGGCATAGTGATAGCAACTTCCCCCGGAATACATGTGCTGTCACACACAACACTTTTTGCAGTTATTTCCTTGTGATGTGCTTGTTCCATTACATCAAGCTTCCAGTCTTAGCCATTCTGCATAATGATAAACACAGCTTCTCTACCAACTCCAAACGGTAGAATGACAGAAATAGATAATTTATTTTGATTTTTTAATGCTGGTTTGCTTTGAATGTTTGTACTTTTTGCTATAGGACCGATGAATGTCTTCAAGTTGGAAACTAGATCTTACTAAGCAACCTGTGAAGTTCCAGCACAGTTCCTGGCTTAGTGTGTATTCAGAAAATGTCTTTCAAGTGCAATTTATCTAGTTCCTTAGGCCTGATACCCACTGTTAAAATCCAGGTTAGGGTGATGGTGAGATCATGGCCTTGGTGTACATTCCACCTCTGTTTTAACTGGCTGGGTGATTTTAGTCAAACAGCTTAACCTCTCTGTGCTTCAGTGTCTTTATCTACAAAATGAGAATAGTAATTAATTAGGAACATTTTGAGGATTAAATGAGTGAATATAAGGTGAAGTCTTCAGTAAACTATATGGTACATAATTTGCTCTGCTATGATTTTTATTACTATTCACTTAAAGTTTACCATCTCTTGCTCCCCTGCCTCCTGCCCAGTTTCTCTGTGTCTCACACACCTTCCTCCTGTGAGAGCAGCAGTTCCAGGAGCTTGGAAACCAGTGGTCAGTTCTGCCACCATTTTCTTTTCACAATTGCCCTTGACCTGTCAGAGCTTCAGGTCCCCATACTGATGTTCCACAAAATTGTTGCAAAATAAACCTCAACCTAAGCTGTCCCTTTCATCTATCCTGACTATGTTTTCCTGACTGCATATTAGTTCATGTTATTTAAAAAAAAAAAGCTTAGCTCGCAGGGTCTGAGTTGGATCTCTGGATCAACTCAGACTTCCAAAGCAAGCTAATATTCTTTCAAGTATTTTTCTCTTACTTACTGTTTATTCAATAAACAGTTAAGGATGGCAGTATTGACAGATGGGATACAGCTCCCTTGATTAGACTCAAGTCTCTGCTTGCTAGTTGTCTCTATGGCTCATGTTTACCGCGGGTCTAGGAGGAAGATGTTAAGGGCACCACCACCATCTGCTCTCATCGGGGTTCTTTGTGGGTCTCCGTGGCATCCTAGCTTGATTCATCCTCTACTTGAATTAACTGTGGTTGTGCTTCTGGACCACCACACTGCCAGGCCTGTGCTATATGTAGAATTGTCCTTTTTACCTACCGAGGGTAGGACATTTGATTTGGGCTGGTATCTCAGAAAATCTTGACTTCTCAACCATGACTAGAAGCCCCCTGAAGGCAGGTCTTGTTCCTTGGGCAGGTTTCCGTATTCTCTGAGCTGAGCACAGTGTCTGGCCCATAGTGAGTGCCAGGAGAATGTTAACTAAATGGCACTGAACTGGACCTTGAAGGATGGCTTGGATTGTAGCTGTGAGACCTGGAGAGCTAGGGGCATTCCAGGGAGAGGGTTCTACATGAATGAGGACGCAGGTGGGAGCAGGAATTGGGAAGGGTCAGCAGAATGTGGACTGCAATCTAGTTCTATACAGCAGGCATTGGAGGCCATGCAGGAGGCCGCATGCTCTGAACACCTTAGCACAGCACTGTCTACTCTGGCTTCAGGTGAGAATCACTTGGTCTGCTTGAAAAACATACCCCCGCCTGGCCTCACCTTAGTTCAACTGAAACTGGGGCCTGGGGCATATTTGGGGAATGGGTTGAGAATGACTGACTTAGGACTTACAGGAAAACTACAGAATGTGGTGAGGGTCCCACACCAGGAGGTCTCTTTTACTATAAATTGCTAACAATCTTGGGGAAATGGCAAAATCTGCCTCTAAGTCTTCCAAGCTGAACTTTAACATCCTAGAGTGAACCTAGAAAGAACTGGATAAAAACCAATGAAAGAAATATGTTCCTGACACGGAATTAACCATAAGGACTAATAACAAGTAGGGTGGGAGATATGAAAGACTTACTAAGACTTCACTACCCCTACTTTTCCTTAATTGTAACCCTTGCACTCTGAAAATTGCTGATTTCCTGAGTGCTTGCAAACTGACTAATCTCAATTTTAAACGTAGTTCAGACTTCACCCTTTATCTAGGTCACAGTGAAAGCCGCCATATGTACCAGGAATGAGAAGTTTGCAAGTTAATTAGGGCACTGTTTATATTTCCAGTATTCAAAATAAATTATTCGGTTTAACCGTCATATCCTGACTTTTTGAAAATCATTTCTGTTCATGAGTAAGTGACATGATTCATAAGTAGCTTTATGTTCCATAGGTCTTCAAGTTCATGGCAAGAGCATAGTCTCAAGCGTTTCTCATATTGGTACCAGTAATTAAGCCATAGGACTTGAACAAATAATTACTCTTGATAGTAGAATACTGGGTATGCCCATCTCCTATGTAAGAATTTTAAAGCAGTATTAACACAGAACAAAATGCTTTTCATAGAGGGACTGGTTTATTAGTCTTTCCTTATCTGATGCTTGGGCTTTCATCAACTCACTTACAGAGCATGTATATCCCCGTAGGAACATATTGGGTTTTAAAGAGAGAAAAATCACATATCCATATTTCTCCCTACGCCTATCCAAACTCAGGTCACATGCATGCTGGTTTCTAGAAGAAAGGCAAAAAACAAAATAAAACAAAACAAAAAACAACTAATTCACAGTGCAGAAAGGTGCAGCATTTGCAGGAACTAGGAGAATCTTGGCACATAGTCTTGGACAGGTTTCACATGTGTTGGCCTGAGTACCCGTGAAGGCAGTGACTTTGGGTTTGTTTACCAAACTAACGGCCATGACACAAATAATAGCTTTTTGCTTAATGTGGAATGCACAACATATTACTAAAGTGTTTCCTTGTGAATACCTTTCCATGTGCATCATGGCAAAGTATAGATCAATTTACATTACATTACTTAGTGAAATTTAAAATTCTTTGGGCTGGAGGAATTTACCCTAAAACTGCACAGCACTGCCAACAATGTGATACTGAAAATGCCAGTCTCCATTTTAACACTTCCGCTTGAATACTCTTATTTTCTACACTGAAGACGTTGTATGAGCTTTTCTCTTCTGTGGTTTTTAGTTATCACAGCATATGACTTCTGTATTACAGGTTGTAATATCATTTTATGTAGGTGTCCCCTTTCCAGCCACCCCCCGCCCCACCTCCTTTGGTGTACATTTTTTATACGTGAGTTGTAGCTGACTATTGGGAATACCAGCTGTTAATACTAACATTTATGGAAAATAGTAAGTTAATGTGAAAAGGAAAAGTCAAAATGGGTAAATTAGCAGTGCATTAAGGACCAGTACCTGCTGGTCTTTGTAGGTGTGGATCTTACTGATTCCCCAACTAAGAAGGGTGGTAGCTTCCAATGGCCGACTGACATTCTGTCTCCATGAGTTCCCCCTTCCTATAAATTAAATAATGTTGCCCTTTTTTATTCTTACTGAAATGAGGAAAATGTTTTTCCTACTTGTTTACTGCCTAAACCCATTGGAGGAGTTTTTCAAAAGGAACACTGGTAAGAAGGGAAAATAAACAAAAGTAAACAGGAGAGGTTAGAGTCCACGATTCTGTTCCCAATTTAAATAAGGGCTAGCCACAGAGTAGAATGGCCAGCCCGCTAAACAGGTGTGTAAGCCAGCCTGTGGCTCTTGTCCCTTTGCCTCTGGAGAACCAGGGCCGAGGCCCCTCTTTAAAGCCCATGGTTTAACCCCTCTGATCCTTCTGTTTAATTTCAACCAGTGGCTTTAGCCTTGAGCAGCATATTGTTAAGTAACTAATGGGAGAAGAGTTGTCCTCGGGCCCTTCTCCGCAGAAGTCTTCTGCCCATGTTATAAAATACCAGAAGCGATGGGGACGGGCTCACTCCCTACAGCCCAGCGGTAGAGCCCTCTCCCAGTTCTCCCAGGTTACTCCAATCTGGTTACTCCAGTCTGACTCGGCTTCTCCACAGGCTCTGGCTTGCTCAGTATTTTAATTTTCAGACATCACTATACCACCACTATTGTTTTGTGTGTAGCATTTTTTACTAGAAGGAGAACATAGTAAATTTCAGAAGCGACACTGACCTCTCTGTAGCTCCTGCCTTTTCAAGCCCTTTTACAGTTGTGGTGGTTTCCTGAGAGACCCTCTTTGTTTTATAACTTCATTCTAAACTCACAAGCCAATTTCCCATCCAAATTAAACATTTGAGGTGGGAAAACTTTGTGGGGCCTTCAGAAAAACAGTTTCTAAAAGGTGTTCTGTAAATAAGGGATTATTACTGCACTTTGTGCCAAAAATCACTTTAAATAAAACAGTTTCAGATCTGCACTTTCACTGACCCAAGGCCCTCTTTCATCACAATTATGTCCTTAATCTATCCTAGGATCATTGCCATAATTTTACCACTCTAATTATAGCCCCCCAAAATGCAAAATATGTTATATAACACAGAGCTTGTTTGGACTTCTTATAGACATGCTTACATGGCAAGAAAAACAACTTTCAGTCCAACAGTGAAGCATAAGAGTCATACAGGTGGTAATTATTCCAATTTTTTAAAAGTAATATTAGAAATGCCCAGTTGATATCATTTGTAATATATTACATTAAAAAGTTTTTAACGCAAAGGGCATTTACATAGTGTACTCCTAGAGATATATGGGTCTGAAGGCAGTTGTTGTCTATAAGGTGTAATGGTAAATAATGGAAAGACCCACTGAACTTCTTCCTTAGTAAAATAAACAATGAGTCCTTGGTTGTGTGTGTGGGGAGTGGGGATGTGGTGAAGGTGGAGGGCATGGGGCAGGGTTTTAGGCAACTGAAATGATACCTCAGAGAAAGGAAGGTGAGCGAGGGTTCTGTCACTTCTGATTATTCCTCTCCATCTCCACTATGGAACTCCAGATGGAAGGAATCAGGGAGTTCTGCTTCTATGTCCTTGAATCTTTATAGCTATTATCAGTTGGTCTGAAAATGTGGGTGTTTTTGTGAGTGAAATAGTGGCTTTTTATGTAGGAGTCTCTCATTTATTCCTGTGATAACCATCTGCAAGCAGATGCAGAATTCCAAAGGGGGGAGACCTTCATGTGTAGGAAGGACCATGAGTGTCTGGGTACATTCACTTGGGTGCCATGAGCATAGCAGCGATGGGTGACGCCCTGGGCTGGGTTCTCATGAGGATTTCATGCCAGCCACCTTAGATCTGAGACCAAAGTAACATCTAATCCTGGTCACCACTTTTACACATTAAATTCATTCCATATAATAAGTATAGACTGGAGACTCTGTAAAAGCCTAGTTTAGAGACTGAGAATATAAGAGAAGGGTAATTTGGTGTTTAGTGATACAAATATTTATTGACTGACTGACTGGGGAAACATCTGGGCTTGGTCCGTAAGGAACTTACGTTCTTAGTTAGCAAGGAAGATTTAGCTGCATGAATTAATTAAAGATCACTTTAAGTCCCAGTTATATAACATCTTTTGTTAGAGAAAAGGGATATTGATGGAATCCAGTCTAGGACAGTCAGGGAAGGCATTGGTCAAGGAGGTGGAATGGCAGGCTTTGAATTCTCCGAGATGAGAATTGGGGACGCCACAGGCCAGGTATCAGCATAAAGTCTTGAAGGAAGGTGTAAGCAGAGAGACAGGGAGAATGGGGGGGCAGCTTTAGGGTTAGGGAGGACAGTGAGGACCCTCACCTGACCAGAGAGGGGGCAGGAAAAAGAATTTGGGTAGGTAGGCGAACCAGATGATGGAGAGCTGTGGACCCCACTGTGAGAAAAGGCTGCCTCACTGGATGACATGGGCCAAAGCAGGGATGTATTTGATCCTGCCTTCCTCTGGCTGGAGGAGGAAGGTGAATCGAGTGGGCTTAGAACTCCATCTCTGACTGAGTCGTGGCCCCACAGCTATGTATACTTGAGGGTGTAGGGCACCACGTAATGGTGGTATCATTCTCATAGGGGGGTTCAAGTATCTTCCTTTACCTACTACTTGGGCCAGTGGCTGCATCCGTTCTTCCTCCCAGCAGCCACTGTTCCCTACCCTGTTAGGTTTCACCGTCGGCCAGCAGTGGCCTTAGATGTGCTCACATGATGCTTTGGGTAATTGCGTTCAAATGTGACAGCTTAATTTTTAGCCGGAGATAGTCCATATAATAAATACTGTTGTATTTAGCTGTGATGTGGTGCCATTTTTTTGTGCCAGTGCTCAGAATTTTCATATTCTCACTCCTAAGTGGAGGGGTCTGCTGATTTAGCATGCCATTGTTCCACTTGGGGTTTGTGTGATTTAACATGTTCAGTGCAGAGTCCTGAAGACCTGGAACACCCCACAGCTCCTGACAGCAATAGGAATGCCCATAGAGTCACCACACACAGCTTTCCTTTATGCTAACGTAATCATAGGTGGTTGGTAAATAAATAAATTAGGGTGAGCGAGCTACGGACCTGCTCAGTGCTCAGGTGCTCTCCGCTCCGCCCGCCTCTCCAAGCAAGGGACTCTCCCGAGGACGGCATCACTCTGTGCTGCGTGTAATTCTAGTAGATGTTCAGTCGTGAGCTTGTACCTTATGAACCTATGGTGTACTTTACTGTATATGTTATGTATTTGTACTCACATTTATGTATAGCACAGTATACCCAGAACCATGTATCCGATACTCTACAGGCCAGTGAAAGCAGCCTTTTTCAAACTCCGGGTTGTGTTTGACTAGTGGGTCACAACATTCATTTTGTGTATCTCCATGAGAGTTTTTTCTTAATGAAATAGAATAGGATAGAAAATATGAGCATACCCCCATATTTTCTACATGTTGTAAAGATAATAGTCATTTTGGGAAACAATTTCAGTTACTTGTGTGTATATACATGTACGTATGTGTGTGTAAAAAATATGGGTGCCCTGTCATATTTGCTACCCTCATGTGTGAATAAGTTGGCCACATATGTGTTTATACACATGTTTGCCGGGTCATCAGTACTGTGCATTGTTGTTAAAAAACAAAAGTGATTTAAGGGATGTTCAGAGAAATTCTGACCATACTCTTTGACATACACGATTTTGCCTTGTGTGCTGACTTATCCCTCACTCCTGCCTAAGACAGATTGTCACTGCGTTCCAAGTTGTGTTCCAACCTGCAGAGACATTTCGGTTTGTCATACTGGAGGGACTTCTCAGGCTCTGATGAAGAGGGCCTGCATGTGTTTCATTCCTCCTCTCGTCTTCCTCTGGAGTGTCAAGGGTGTCCACTCTGTTAGATTGTAAGTCTTGGCGTGTGGTGCATGGCCCTGGCAGAGGAAACTGAGTCAGCAGGTGAGAGACCAAAATAGCATCTTGGGAGGGCAAAGACAACACCCGGAAGGAGGCCTGAATCACAGAGGACATCCTCTGCTGTCATGGAAGATGGTGTCTGATGGTAAATGAAATGCCTCCCCTTCTGGAGAGATCAGGGTCCCCATTCACCCAGCAAGCTATGGCTGGAATTCTTTCCTGGTGGAAGTCCTGGGGTGAGGGGCACAGGAGCAGACCCAGGTCCTAAAGGGTCAGCTGCCGTCCTTTGTTCTGAGCAAACTGGCTGCTCCCAGGTTGGCTGAGCAGCCAGTCTTCCTCTCCAGCGTGGTCTGGTGTTGTCCAGCCCTCTCGCAGAGCTCTGGGCCTTGTCTCACCTCTGGAGCTGTAGAGGTGATTTTTCCTAGCAGTCCATGACACCTAGCTCCGCAGGGCAGCGTTTCTCAAAGAGCGGTCCAGAGAACTTTTGCTTCACATCAAAATCACCTGCTGAAGCCGAAGCTCGGACATGAGTCCCAGGTGATTTTCACAAGCCTTCCAGGGGATTCTTCTGCACATTAAAGCATGAGAACCTCAGCTTTAGGGGTTTTTTTGATCTGTATATTACATTGAAAGATGGAAACACTTAAGCTTATAGGGTGTATTGTTTTATAATGAAAAAATGTTTAAGGTGGCTGTGGGGACAGAGCCCCAGAAAGTAGTTTCTAGGCTCTCGGCCTCTCATAGACAGGTGCTGGCTCAGGTAGTAAATGGCCATCAACTGTGATTGCATGGCCATCAACTGTAGCTAGTTGGCCGTCAGCTGTAACCAGTGAGCCATTGGCCACTAATATAACTGCTGTGACTACGCTAGCAGAAAATGGGGGCTAGCAAGAAGATGGTGGCCGAGCTAAGAAGAGCGGATTGCAGAGAGGCAGATGCCGCCAGAGAGAGTACGGTGGTGTGACTCCCCCATCTGTGGCTCCCTGGGTGTTCCTTTTTGGCCTCACCATGTCCTGCGTTCTCTTGTGGGGGGCGGGGGCAGAGACCCCGCCTGGCATCCCGCACGGCAATGGCTTAATTTTGTTCCTTCTTGGTCACAGTTTTTCCATAGCTGGTTCAAAATTTAAAAGAGCATCAGGGATCAACTGTCCATTATAGAAGCAACAGTATAGCACTGCCCTGAGGGTCTCCACCTTGAGAAAGACCCCTTCAGGAATCCTCTTAAAAATACTGTCTTATAAACAAGGGCTTGGGTGGGATACAAGAGGTGTACTCCATTTATTTCTGATAATGAGTGAACTTTGTGAGAATAGCCCTATTTCCATTTTCATCTACCATTTAACAAGCGCTCTTAACAGCTTGCCATGGGCCTGACATTGAACTTTCCACTGCTTTCCTCATCAGGGAACATTCTCAGCCTTATTCTCTGTCCTGTCTCCTGAAGTGAATTCTTAGGTCAGGAGAGATGTGTCTGATATCCAAGAACGTTTTGGCTTTCTTATCCAAGAAACCCTATGGCTTTCCCTCCCTGCCCCTGCTCCCCCTCCCCACCCCAGATACCCAGCCTTTCTGGATATATTTATCCCTAGTTAGAGAAGTTTCAAGGCACAGGATTCAGAGCAGCCTGGGCCAGGTGCGCTGATGGCCAAGGATTCTTACTGATTCTTACTTACTTGTCTGATAACTCTTTGCTAAACTGTTTTCTAAGAACTCATGGGGAAAACAGTACAGAAATCTCATCTCCAGTTGGCCAAGGGAACCTCAGGGGCTTGAACTTGAGAAGGTCTCATTAGGGGTTGGTAAATACAACTGATATCTAGTGATGCACGTGTTCTTTCATAGAGCAATGAAGGTATGTGGCTGGAACAAGGAAAAAGCACAGTGTGTCATGGAGGATGTTGTTCTGGGAGGTCATCACCCCCTTAGCCCACCCAGCAGGCCGCGAGCTCGCAGTGCCATGTGTCCCACACAAGGAGGGCTTTAGAGGGCATATCCCTGGTAACTTGCTGAGTTAGAGATCACCATGACTTTCAAGCCATTGATCGTAGTTTAGATGTGAGATGTTTGAGAAGCTATGCATTTCAAAACACTGAAGTGGATCAGGACAAACCTGACAATGTCAGTTGTTTCATTTGTTCAGAGCTTCAAATCAAAGCAGTTCCCTTTCTCCCCTCATCTTATCTGCTTACTTAATTAACTCATTTGTTTTTGAGTGAGATTGCTAAATGACTCAAAAGCAAAAACTTGGGGGGGAAAATGTTTAAAAGAGAGGATATCTTGGCCTAAAAAAGTCCTATCAAAGTGTTTCCACTTTGATCGCTGGCCTTTGACCTACACACAGGATGTTTTCTTTCAAGTACCAAGCAAATCCTGGAAAATTGAACTTGACTTTAAAATGCAATGCCCTCTCTTTGTTTCACCAAGACCAGCTGGGTAGCTCATTAAATGTAGAAAGTGCTTTGAAAATTGGAAGGCCAACATAACCTGTTAACTTTTATCAACAGTCACAAAATCAGTGTCATTTAATTTAATTCTTATGCTTCCGCACAGCAGGCAAGAATTCCACAGATAAGTCCACCTGCCAACACTGTAAGGTTTAGTGACTTGCTTAAGGACACATGGGGAAAACACGGAGAAGTAAGTTGTCGTTTCTGTTCTTCTGACAGACTAGGTCCTTTGGGTAACTACATAATGATCCCTTTGAGCCTCAGTTCCCTCATCTGTGAAATGGGGACAACACTGCCTGCTTCACTCACAGGGCTGTCCTGAGGCTTACAGGACAGTATTTTGAAAAGTCCTAACTAAGGATATTAGTAAAATGGAAAAGTCCTGCCATGTGTTCTTTCTGTATTCTGTATTTCCACATCAATTTCCCTCTTCCAGGGATTTCTCACCTTCAACAAAGACCCACGTGAGGCTCACTGCATTCAATGTCCCACCAGCACTTCTCTGCTAGTACCTCCCAGATGACTTTTTGAGCTAGAGCCTGGATCTCAGCACACGAGTGGGGCAGGTTTGCCCAGTTTTAGAGATTAACCCGGTCGTCCTTGATCCCTTTTTTTTGAACACTTGGCCTTTCTCCAGAGAGATGCAGGTGATAGAGGAAAATGACTTGCTCTGCATGGGGATTTTGGTGGCTGTGAAGGAAACCAGTGTCTGATGGGTGATGCTTTGGGCTTTGAATGTGAAAGGGCCTGGTCAGTGAGCTCAGAGCCTTCTCCACCTGGGGAAATTCTGCTTATCCTGCAAGACCCAACTCATTGTGACGCTAGCCTTCCTCGTCTTTCTCAGAGAGACTGTACTCTCCCCTCTTACACTTCCATGTGGCACGAATCAGAGTGTAATAGTTGGGCCTGGGTCACATAACTCTCCAATGGTGCCTGATGTCTGACCTTTATAGGATGAACTCAATAGAGGTTCTAAAAACAACTTAGTTGGCTCTTCCCTGAAGTCTAGCGTCCAAAGGTCTTCCTTGGAGTCCCCTAACGGAGACAACTTGACCTTTATAGTCAGAGTTGGAAAGGCAGAAGGATGAGAAAAAGCCCTTCTTTCCCTTTCTGGACTGAGATTGGGGCAGGATTGTCGGTCCAGGCCTATCCTTCCTGAGCTTTTACTCGCCCAATCCTTTGCTTAGTTAGTGGTCTCCACAGGTCTCAGGGTCTCTGTTTAGAAGCTCCCAACCAGTCACTAGTTGCAGAATGGACTGGGAGTGTGATGGGAGGCCCCCACCCCTGCATTAGTGCTGCCCTGGTTTCCTTCCATCCGGACAATGCACATGGCCCAGCCCTCTCTTAGGCCTTTAGATCCCTTAAGCGTCTGTTGACTTAAAGTGGTCTGAGATGGGACAGCATGCACCAGCTTGGTGCAAAGCCCTTTACGTACACATTTTGCAATTACCTGTGAGCTCAGATCAGAGTCCAGGCCTTGAGGAATCAAGCTGGTTTAAGCCTGAATTGTTCCTAAGAAGTTCTCTGGTCAGGGGCAAGCATCTGTAAGTTTTATACCTGCTTCAGGGAATACCTCCTGGTTTCCTTTCAGCTGTGAGAAATACTCTCACTTCATTCCACACGTCACCAAGTATTGAGGGACCTCACCTCCACTTTTCTGCTGTGAACTCTCATTAAGTCCCGCCTGCTCTCGAAAGCCTAGCTTGATCTCCCCTATTGGTTTCGCTCTGCCCAACTCCTCATGCTTTGCATCAACTTAGCTCTTGAGGACATACCATCTTATGTCCTGTGATTCATTTCCTGTGGTGTATATTTCCCCATCTTGACTATAAGACCATTGGGGAAAGACCAGGTCCTTCTGTCTACTGAACACAACACAGTGCAGGCCCCAGTGAGTGCCGGGAGTGTGGTTCTCACAGCCAGTGCTGAAGGCTGCAGGGTAAGGACCAAGCCCAATCCTGGTGGGGAAACTGCGAGCCCTTGCAGTCCTGGAGGCTTGGCATTTCTTCCATTGACCTCCTCTTGCTCCCTCCCCTGCTTGTTCATGGGAGTGGCTTGGGTGAGGCCCAGCCGTGGATGCACATGCCCAAAACCTGTAGTCACTTCCCTTAGATCATGTTTACCTTTCACAGGAAAAGGGCTGAAGCAGGAAAGCTTAACAGAAGCAGTGCCACCAAGACTCGAGCACTGGTAATTTCTTACGAGCCTTTGTGATTGTACAGTTTATGAAATTTAAGTCAACAGTCTTTCTCCTAATCCCTGAGCCAGCCGTGAGAAGCTGTCTGAGCTGCCCCTGCATGCCTGTCCTGGGGCACGCCTAGGCTCCAGTGTCCCACTCCTTAAAAGGTGTCCAATTTCTCTAATCACCTCAGAGTTTAATGGCTTTCAACCATGTGGGTTGTAATGAAGAGGAAACATTATTTCTAGTCTTTTGGTTTCCTTTTCTGCTTTCCCCACCTCCTCTCTCTTCTCCTTGCCCCTCCCTTGTGAGTTGAATGGATTATAAAATCTTAGGTGTGACCTTGGGGGTTGAGAAGGAACAAAGATTTTGTTTCTCTCTCCCTCCTGCTCCCCCAGCACTGGCCTTTTGATGAAGTTCCAGAGGTAACTGGGGGCAATATCAGGATACTGCCACCATGGAAAGAACACAGCTTGGTAGAGCTTTGATTTTTTTCCCCCCAATTATGTCCTGGGAGTAACTTGGTGGCAGGTTGGCACATTTTGGATGTGTCTTCTCCCATTTCTCTTCCTTTTTGTCAAAACCTCACTCTTTTTCAGAATTAAAAACAAACAAACAAAAAATGACTTTTCTCGATGCCCACCATGGGAAGAAACATCTCCTATGCTGTCATCTGAGACGTCTCACAAAGGCCCTGATTGATTCTCAATGATTCCCTTCTCTGCTCCCCTCCCCTCACTTCCAATTGGGGCAGGAAGAGGAAAGACAATTTAGGTATCATCAGGTTGGATGCTGCTGTCTTAGGCAAGCACACACGTAAGCACTGAGATGATTTTAGGTCTCCCACAGGAACTAAGCTGATAAGTTCTCATTTCTACTGCAATTCTCAATGCTTTCAGCGGATGTCATTTGATGTTCACATCTGACCTTCCCAGGCAGGGTACTATGAGTGGGTTACAGGAGCGCTGTGATGTGGCTTCTCCTGTCCGCTCTGGGGACGGCCCTGGGGACCCTGGGCTAGTGGGTCTTGGTGGCGACGAGCTATCTACATACCTCAGCAAACCATCACTTTCTTTCTGAGCCGTAATTGTAAAGGTTGATAGCTGTGAGCAGGGCAGGTTTTGACAGATGAGGAAACCGAGTTTCAGAGAAGTTACGTAGCCTGAGTGTGAGGCAGTGCCATTGCCATTCTTCTCAGCAGCTGCGGATTTTCAGGTGGCTCGGATCTCTTCGGGGAAACCTGGAAGCGGTTTCCTGGTTCCAGCACCTCTTTGAGGTCAGGCCTGACACCCTGCAGTCAGGGTATCAGTGCCCTAGGGCTTGTTCCATCTCTTTGGTGCTTTACGACTTGCAGGTATTGTTTTCTCTACTTTTTTTTTTTTAAGGCTTCACTGAAATAAAGTGAGAAACAAATACTCAGGGATGATTTCGAGTGCATAGAAAGCGAGGAGAAAAGCGATATACTCTAAGGTAGTGTCACTTTCGACAGGATGCCCCCTTTGTTCTAGTAGTTGAGTATATCTACAGTTTGAGCCTCTTTCCAAAGTCAGTGTGTACAGACAACATGATCCTGTATGTAGAAAATATTAATGTGCGCGCGCGCGCGCGCACACACACACACACACACACACACACACACACACACACTCTGCGTGAAGGAAAGCCACAGGATGCAAGATCAGTATACGGAAATCAGTTGCATATCTACATATGAGCAGTGAACAATCCAAAAATGAAATATAAAAAAGTTTTATTCACCATGGCATCATAAAGAATTACAGGCATACCTCCGAGATATGGCGGGTTCCATTCCAGACCACCGTAATAAAGCGAGTATCGCAATAAAGTGAGTCAGAATCGTTTGGCTGGTGGAGGTTCTTGCCACAATTTGTAAAACACGCAACCTCGGTGAAGCACAGTCAAGTGAATCCCAGTAAAATGAGGTGTGCTTTAAATACCCAGGAATAAATTTAACAAAAGAAGCTGAAGATTTATATGCTAAAAAATACGAAACATTGCTGAGAGGAATTAAGGAAGAGCTAAATTAGTGGAGAAATGGTCTATGTTTATGTATTAGAAGACTCGATATTATTAAAATGGTATTTCTCCCTAAATTGGTCTACAGATTCAACACAGTTCCTGTCAAAACTCCAGTAGGCTTCTTTGCAGACACTGACAAGCAGGTCTTAAAATTCATATGGAAAGTCAAAGGACTGAGAATAGCCAAAGGAATCTTGAAAAAGAAGAACAAAGTTGGAGGATGCATACTTCCTGATTTCAAAACTTTCTATAAAGCTCTAGTAATCCAAACGGTGCAGTACTAGCATAAGGACGGGCATCTAGATTAATGGAAAAGAATTGAGAGTCCAGAAACAAGCCCTGACATTTACGGTCAATTGGTTTTTCAGCAAGAGTGACAAGGCCATTCCATGGAGGAAAGGATGGCCTTTTCATAAATGGTGGACACTTAGGTCATTCTCCCCACACCTTACACTACCATTAACTCAAAGTGGATTAACCTAAATGTAAGCTTGTCATACAACTTCCTCCTGAGTTATGAGGATGAGAAAGCGGACGGCAGGGTGGGGGCCCTGACAAGAGGTATAAGCAGGAGTGTAAGCTTATCTTTTTGTCAAGAACTTCAGTGAGTTCAGAGAAATAACGGGATGTGAGACAAGAAGTGGTGAAAACATGGCGAGAAGCCCTGCTCTGAGGAGGAAACATCCTTCTTTCACTGTTTGGACTTTACGACTCATTTGCAGCCTAGAAAGTTGGACCTGACAAGGGACCTTACTATGTTATAGGGGAGATTACCTTTAACCATAAAACAGCTACTTATTTCAAATTCTTCTTATTTCTCATTTCCTAAGTGTAGCTCTCTTCCCCGTCCCCGCCTCCCCACAATCCCCTGGTGCATGAGGAAAAGAGTTACCATCACCTTCCTTTTATCTAACACTTACTTCATGCTTGCTGTGTGCCAGGCTCTGCTCCCAGCACTTTACAAATTACATACTCACTGAATTCTCACAGTAGCCCTAGGAGGTGGGAAAGGTTATTTGACAGATGAGGAAACTGAGGCACAAGTGGTTTTGTGACTTGCAGGTAGTAAGATGCAGAGCTGGGGTACAGAAGCAAGCAGTGTGGCCAGAGGACTGGCCCCTCACCACGCCAGGATGGCCTCTGCTCACTTGCATTTGATCGTGGAGGAAACTGCAATTCAGAGACATTCAGTGATTGTTCAAGGTTGTATAAGTCCCGTATTGCTTCATCTGGTGCTTTCCTACTGTAGCATACACTCACCAGCCCCTGCCCACAAAGAGCACACATCCCACATATGTAAGGTGTTAGGCAGAGCAGACTTGCAGGAGAATGAAATCCAAATTTAGAATCTCTGCAATTTCACCCATGCACAGAATCCCAGGGTTCAAAGACTTCCCTTCGCAATCCTCTAGTTTGGTCTCCATCTGAGCGAAAATTCATCAAAAGCTTGTTATAGAGCTTCTGCTTGTGCACTTTTTCTGCAAGAGGAAGCTCACTACCTTGTAGCTGCCAGTTATTCAATACTCCTGATAGATAGGAAATGCTTCTGCTTTTTGAGCCCCAGTTGGCACTGACCTTGCTGTGACTTCCATTCTCAACCCTGGTTCTTCTCTCTGTAACAATGCTCAGTGAGTCTAATTTTTACATGCCGGTCCTTTGTAGTTAAAAGCAGGACTCAGCAGGACTTGGTAGTTAAAATCAGGAGTTTGATTTCCTGAGTTTGAATCCTGACTGTACCACAAATATGCTCTGTAACCTTAGGCCTCGGTCTCCTCACCTGTAAAATGGAAAGAAGCTGCTTAGAGGAGAGGGTCATGTAGCTGTTCACTGTTACAGTGTTTGGAAACAATAATTACATTTTGTCTGAATCTTCCTCACACTAGTATCGCTGGTTGTTTAACCTATTCTTTCACTACCTGGTGACTTTCAGGCCCATCACTTTCAGATCTGGCTTTTCTGCGTGTCCTTTATCTTCAAATATCTGTCCCAAAAGACAGAAGCCAGAGCTGAGCTCAGTGCCCCCTGACTGCTCACACAGTAACTTTTAGGTGGGTTCATTTGTCCTGGTGAGGCCTTCTGATACAGTTGTTCATTTCATGTGTTACCCGGAGGGATTGTGTGGCACTTCCCCCAGATCCTCTGTTTTTCTTCTCAGAAGGTATTGTGTTGATTAAGACAGAAATTTGCAGTAATTAATGAATTTAGGTGTTTCCAGATTTTAGATCTTTTCCTCTTGAATACCTATTCATTAAGAACTTCTCTATGCATTGTGACTCTCTCTCTCTTTATCTAAAAATAAGTATTGGATGCGAGTCAAGCCTGGAGTTACATTTTGTCCTCATCACTCCATCCTTCCCGTGTGTGGTGGCAGGGCTGAAATTATCTTCTTCCATTCTTAAAGATAGCTTTCAAACACTTTTTTTTTTTAAGTGGTGGAATTCATAGTTTTAATGATATTGAGAAACGGTTCTAGTAATAATGAGAAAACCCAAGTTTATAAAACAGATGAAAGCACTTCTGCTCTGATTGACAGGCAGGACTTGGAGCTGTTCTGATGGTTATTGCTAACACAAGAGATCACGTGGAAAGGTGGAGGCTCAGCTGGTTGGTTCTGGCTCAGGGCAGTCAGCTGGTGGTTTGAACAGTGGGGGCTGAAGCTGGGAGCTGGCTGGGCATCTGTGTCTCTTCGGGAGTCTCAGAGCCTCTCCATGCGTTCTGTCTGCATGGGCTGGCTTGGGTGTCCTCATAGCATGGTGACCTTAGGGCAGCAGACTGCTTCTGTGGTAGCTAAAGACTTCCAAAGGGAATCTTCCAGTCAACAATGTGGACGCTGCATTGTCCTCTATGCCTTAACCCTGAGAGTCACATGGCATATTACTGCCCCCAAAGCCCACCCAGTCTCAAGGAGCGTGTAGAATGAGAGATACTGTTGCAATGATCTGGAAAACACAATCTTCTTCCCACCCAATTCCTTCCAGTAATAAGACTGTAAAACATAATTGATGACAACACTGGTGTCAAGTATTAGAAAGAGAGCGAGATGTAGGATAAGAAAAGATTCTCTTTTGAAATTCTTCCTTTAATTTGCTAAATGGCTCGACTCTACAGACTTGCATTTTTTGTTTTGTTTTGTTTGTGTTTGTGTTTTTTACTTGAGCAGCCAGGAGTTCAATTTGTTCCTCCACAGAAATGGGAATTTAGATATAGCGACCCAGTCCCCCTGGGGAAGCTGTTGTGAAGATCAGAAGGTCAACCACTTGTGAAAAGAGCTGAGTATAAACATCTCCGTTAGGATTTTTCATAGTGACTCTCCTTACACTAGCCGAAACACAGAAGAGGCAAAAAGCCACCCCCCAGTCTATTGACTGATGAAATGCAAAAGTTTAGGTTTAGACCTCAAGAGTTACCTTCTAACCCAGTTTCCTTTCCTTTGGCCCCAGTTTGCCCTCGGTTTTCAGTTTACAGCAGCAAAATAAGGGATGAATTCGTGCCTTTTTCAGCGCTTTGCAGTTTGAGCTGGAAGGAACCTCAGTGACCATCTAGTTCAACTCCTGTGAGGTGAAGTGGTCTGCTCCAAATCACACAGAAGTTAGACCAGGGTTTGCAGCTTCTGCGGGGAGCAGGTGACTTTGGCTGTCTCTCCTGACAGGACACAAATGTTCTGGGCAGGTCAGGACAAGAGGAGGTCAGCTGGCCACGCTGTTCATCCAGCCTCTGGAAAGCTGGAAAAGAACTGGCTAGGGGCCAGGTGCTCATTGTGTGGGGATGGAATGAAATGTTTCCAAAGGAACTGGCTCATTGTTTAAGATGCTAAATATTTATTTGATCAAACCAAACTCCAACTGAAGAAGCCAAAGCGTCTGGATTTTAAATCCCACAAACCTGTCTTGGAGGGAACAGGCAGTGGGGAAGGGGAGGTGAGAGTTGTATCCACTCAGAAAATTGTGGTAAAGATGTTACGGCAGGACACGCTCTGCGTGTCACCTGGGGAGAGGAAGGTCGGGCTCCCACTGAAGTAGGACAACCCAGGTGCTTCCAGTTTTCCAGATGTTCCAAAAGGCTCACCAAATGCCATGGGTTCAGTCACATTGAATGACCCTTTATTATTTAAAGTGACACTTTTAAGTAAGATAAAATAGTATTAATACCTATTTGCCTGCACTTTAGTTGTTTTCCTTTGATCGGTCAAGTTCTCTTCAGCAACTTCTTGGGTACAATGGTCTCCACTCACAGACCATTGCACCAGCCATGGTGATCCTTGTTACTTGGCACCTTTAAGTAACCAGTGAGGCTATAAGTCATTGGTTAGACCTTGCGGAATGACAAACCGGGAATCTGATGCAGAAAAATTCATCTTCGAGACTACTGGGATTTCTCTTGCTTTTGCAGGGATCAGTGAGTTTGCTGTTTCCAAGCAGATGTGAGAGGCATTCCAGCATTTTGGTTATTCCCTCCATGCCTGTGTATCTTGATGTTCCCTAAACCCCGTGTCTGGTTTGGGTCATCTGCTTGCCACATGTAATGTGCTTATTTAAGACAATATCCGAAATATATTTTTTTAATAAGCTAAAATTTAAGAGATGTTGAACATTTTAGATATTAGCCAGCAAGAGTGTTTTCTTATTGCTTTATGTTCAGGGTCGTGCGTTTACACTATTACCACATATATGGTAAAAATGAAAACCAAACAAAATAAAAAACTTTAAAGGACTAAAGAAAAAAATAGTCATTGAATTAATTGAACACGAATTATTCTGTATTTTTATTAGAGAATAGCAGAGCCTACTTTTGGCTTTGCATGACGTGCTATTAAGGGTTGGGAGAAGAATAGTTTTGCCATAGATCTTTTCTCTAAAGAACGTACGATTTCAAATTAGGAATGCATTTTCAGACCCCCAAAACTGAAGTTAACAAGAAGAATCCCTGAGGAAGCAGGTTCATGGGTAATCACCGCACATAAGGTCAGACAGCCCTTCCCTTCCGAGAGCACTGCCTGGACTGTCCAAAAACCGGTACCACTTAACAGAAGACTCTGTCCAAGGCTTCATGATGCCTGTTGTGATTGAGACGTTTGGGTGGGCAAAGCAGTAGAGGGTTAAGTCTCAGAGCTCTGCTGCCCTGGGGGGTCCACATACACACTGAGACAGAAGTGACATCCACAGGGAAATGGGAAAGACCAGAGAAGGCAACCAGTACCCACTCGCATTAGCTACACAAAGCCGTCCTGCCCTCCAGTGCCGCCGAGTCACCGTGGGCCAGTGGTAACAGGGCTCGGAAGAGTTCTGTGAGCTTATGAGGTGTCCTCCCCTGCACACACCGAAGGTGTCTGCATGTGTGTGTGCACCCCAGTACCCCAAAGACTACTCTGTCTCAGCCTGTCAATCTTACAGTCAAGTTTGATTTTTTTCCTTTAACTGTGTCTTACTCTATTTTTTTTTTTCTTGAATTTATTTAGTGTTGTTCTTTCTGGTTTGTTGTCATTCTGCTGAGGCCAGTGTCCTAGAGCAATAGTTTCAGGCTGTTGATAGTAATGGAATCCTTCCTTAAAATGCAACCTGCAGAGCAGCTCACTCTATAAAATGATAAAAGGGAATCCCCTTTTATTCAAGTGAGCTGGGGAACTTGGCTGCCTGGTAGATGGCCCCAGTGTCCCTTCTTGGCATCTGTGATTCCTGGAGTAGTTTAAATCTCCTCTTTTGGTTGTTGGCGGGGGACATCAGGGCTGGTCATCAGTCTCCTGGAGAGCAGCATCACACTTGCTTTCTCGAGCACCCTTTCAGCATCTTGCTCTCATTCATGCATAAACTGAATATTCCTTGCTCTCCTACTAGGTCCATAGCACTGTGTCAGATGCTGGTGATGTGGAAATGAAGGAGATAGACATGGCCCCATCCTCTTGCTGAGGAGAAGGTTTTGGACTTTCAGGAGCAAAGCCTGTCCCAATGCATGGGCTACTTTGTGTTCTGGTGACAGCTCACTCCTGTCCTGCCAGGGTGCTCCCTGGGTGGATGTGCCTTACCCAGTCTAGTCAGCCTCTTCATGCAAAGTGTTCCCCTTAGGAAGCCATGAGAAGCCCAACATGCCAAGAAAGCCCTGCTGTGATTCTGAAACTCTCCCTGAAGATTAGGGACTGGACCCAGACTGTGGGGACTAAGAGGTACCCTGTTTCCCCGAAAATAAGACCTAGCCGGACAATCAGCTCTAATGCGTCTTTTGGAGCAAAAATTAATGTAAGACCCAGTATATTATATTATGTTATGTTATATTGTATTATATATTATATTATTTTTTATATTATATTATATTATATTTTTTTATATTATATTATATTATATTATATTATATTATATTATATTATATTATATTATATTATATTATATTATATTATGGTTTCTTTTCTATTCTATTCTATTCTATTACATTATATTATAGACCTGGTCTTATATTATGGAAAAATAAGACCGGGTCTTATATTAATCTTTTCTCCAAAAGACCCATTAGAGCTGATTGTCCGGCTAGGTATTATTTTCGGGAAAACATGGTAGATGGGAAAGTTGGACAGAGGATGGCTGAGGTTCTCTGCAATAACTCTGTTTTCTTTATTTTGGATTGAGTACCCCTCCTCACCACCCATAATCTTTTAACTAGAAGTTGAAAGATAAAAAAAAACTCAGCTTATTAATGTAAGGTTTCCCACATTAAAAAAAAAATAGCACAAAATCTTCAAGAATGTCTCTCATTTTACTAAGTATGTTCTTGGAAATCGTATTAGAAAGCAATAGAGAAAAGCTGGTCATTTTTTTCTCTACTATTCAGTGGCTGAGTAGCTTGCAGTTAACTGCTTTTACCACTAGAGGGTGATCATAGTTGGAAAGGTAGAGCTGAGAGGGTCAAAATTGAATCAGCAGATATTGATGAAATAGCTACTGGTTATTGTATTTGATTGATCCAGGACCGGAAAAAGAAGACTGAAGACCTAAAATGCCTTAGGCTGAGCTGGGTGAGAGAATATGTGATATTCTGGGAGAAGAAATTTTGGAATTGCTCCCTTTGCCAACAGTGCAGTTTATTTTTTTATGAGCAAGATCTTGAAGTTGAGCAAAAAAAAGATGGACAAAGAGTCAAGGGCAGAGCTGTGCTTTTCTTTTAAAAATAGATACATAGAAGCATGTGTTTGTTTCTACTTGATGTTTTTGTTTGACTACTAAAATGAGAACAGCTGAAATAATTTCTGAATTGTTTCTGGACTTTTAAGCACAGACTCCCAGACAGTGTCTGTGTTCTGGGTCCTCAAAAGCCCACCTGACAACAGATGAAGCCCGTTTTTGAGAAAAGCTTTTTGAGGATATGTGAAGCAGCCCAAGTTTGTTTGTTTTCCCCTTCATTTGAAAATGAAAAGTCCAGCTTGCTCCCAGGACACAATTCTGCAACTATGACCATCTTGCAAGGGGCAGGGAAGGATTTGCACAGCATTTTGCTCAACAAAACCTCATCTCCATTCTTTCTGCTGTAATAATCCTTGCTAGTGAGTCCTCTTCTGCCTCAACTGGAGTAGCATTTTGCTATCAAACTCATTGAAGGTGCACACTATTAAATAACCTGGGAAGAGGGTGGGAGATTCATTTCTGATGACTTCACAGAATCCCAGTCCTCTCTAAGTCCCAAGAGTTGTTGACTATAATGAGGTTTTAATCTTCACGTCCTTCCTTAGCTCATTTTTGCTGTATATAAGAAGGGTGAACTGCCTTTCACATATAGTTTTATTCCTTTGACCCCCAAAGATCATCTACATATATTTGCAAATGAAGTTCACATGAATTTCAGTTAATGATGTGTTTTTTTAATACTGACTAATTGGCAACCCCAAATTGGTTAGATTTCCTTGCACTGATTGTTTCTTTAAAAACTGGTATTGGATGCTAATGGAAAGGACAGTCTTGGCAACAAAGGCTTAAACCATCGCCCAAGGGATTTAGATTATCATCAGCAGCCTGCACCAGAAGCAAAGTCTTACTGAATGCTATCTCTTTTCTAGATTAGATAGAAAGAAGAATTAGGGAGATACAAGGAAACAGTTTCTAAGGCTGGTCCCACTCTGATCTGGGTGACAATACAAACTGTGGGAATTAGAAAGTGCCTCCTGAGTCTAAAACTGGCAGCTCGATAAACTACGGGAGGCAGAGTCAGAGTTACAGAATATTTCCTAATTCGCTTGGGCTTCTTCGAAGTATAGAATGTTGCTACTTTGTGCTTACTTGTCTCTCTTTGCTTGTCCGTGTCCCTGGTCTGTGGTCCAGAGTTTATCTCCCTTTGCGTGCGTGCGTGCGTGTACGGGTGTTGTTGCTGACAGTGAGCTTAAGCTTTCTACAGATGTTGCTCTTCATTTTTAACCAGAATATGAAGGGGAAAGTGTTGACTTTCTAAATTGTAAGACCATGCTCTAAAGTTATTTGACCCTTGCACATTCTGGACTTCGAAATATTTAAATTCTTCCATACTTCCAGAGCTAGATGATAGAGTGTATGATAGTAAGAAATTCTCCAAGCTTCTTTTATTCAGACAGGTAAAGGAGTGGAGGGTTGATGTAATTCCTGGTTGTTTGAAATCTAAAAGCCTACTATTAAGGAAAGAGAAAAGGGGGAAGCAACTGTTCAGATCCTGTTCCTTGAAAGAATGCTGTTTATCTAGTATCCAAAGGGGCAGGGAATGTGTCTGTGGGTGAACTAACTCCTCCAATAATCTCATTGAGAAACTGTTTTGGGTTTGTCGCAGTTTCTAATATACTCTTAAGACAGTCTGTTTTCCAACAAGTGAAAGCAGATGTCATTCCATGCTAAGACTTTCTCCGACTCCAACAGACCTTCCATCTTATCGTCTGTCCAGTTAAGCTGCACAGTCCAAAAAAGAACACAGACATTTTAGTAAATGATTCGCTGTTCTTTCCATCTGAATAGTCAAATATTATTTGTGGGTGAGGAGCACAGTTCAGATACGATCAGTTGTAATGAAATTTGACAAAATTACTTCTCACGTTTTAGCAGAATCCTTTCTACCTTCCTATTTTAGGATCAACTTCCTCTGACAGATCTTTGCTTTACATTAAGGTTCAAGATGTGATATCGTTAGAGGTCAGAAACATCCAAAAAAAAAAAAAAAAGGAAAATTTAACTATTTTCCAATAGGAAATATTTGTATTATATTTTCAAGCCGTAAATGATCACTGGTGCTTTGAGTCCTGTTGCTGACTCTGGGAAAGTGTTTGTGCAAGTTTAGAAAATAGAACAGACCAGTAGATTTATGCTTAAAGTGATGGCATTGTCTTCTGGGGTGCTAAGGCACCCTTGCCTCACACATATGAGGCTTGTGGAATGCTGCTCTTTAATTTGTCTTAACTATCTCTTCTGAAACTGAATTGCTCCCTGCACCACCACCACCGCTCCCCCTCCCCCCCACGCATACACACACACACACACCACCACCACCACCACCACCACCACCACCACCACCACCACCCTATTTGCAAAGATCCAGCAGCAGCAGCAGCCCTCCAGAGGTTACTGTTTCAAACATTCCACAGGGCTGGATGCTGATAGCTCAGCAGCCATGTTACCTCCCTTGGCATGTCCCTTGAGAGAATGTAGGAGTAGCAGGCTGTGCCCTAGAGGAAGGACGCGGAAGTGGTAAGGGGCGTCCGCGTTCTGTGGGAAGGTGAGACAGCCCTGTGCAATATCAGGTGAAGGGAACGTGTTTATAAACTTCCTTTCCTGTGTTTTGTTATTTCCCCTGTTTCTGCCAACACACCCATTTGAGTGCCGGCTGGGCTAAAGTCACCCCAAAGGAAATATTAAAGTAATAAGAGTCAAGTACTTTATTTAGATCTTGCCTTCCTTCCCTTCCTTTCTTTGCCCCCAAATTTACTACTGGAAATAGGTAAACAGAGGTTGAATTAGGGCTAAGTCTGTAGGTTGCATCTTGATTTTTCCAGTCTCTGGGGAAGGGAGTAGAGAACCACCTCCTCCAATTAGAAATCCTAGACTTCTATTCATTTAACAACTTCGTATTACCCAGTACATTTTGTTCAAATAAATTGTGAAAATAAGTTATTTCTAGTGCTTGGGGCATAGTCTGTGAACTGATCTGTCTGTATCTCATAAATTTTCCATTTGGATGATCAGAAAAGGGCAGAAGTTTCTTGCTGTGCTGTTAGGCTACAAGCAACTGTTGTCACTGGCTGACCCTGGGTTGTAAGTACGTGGGAACTTTGTCAAGGGCTTCACAGAAAGGGGAAGAGTTAGTTCTATGGTGAGGTCTGCCTTTGGGTTGGTGGGAAGCTCTTACTAATTATTCTTTGTCAGTGCTTGTGTTTTAAACAAGTTGGCAGAGTTTTATCTTATCCAAACAGAGATACACGGCAAAAGAAAACTAATTTGGGCAATTAGAATTGGTGGTAACTCTGAATTGTATGGAATATGTTCAAAAAGATGACATCATATTACTTCAGTGTATGGACAGGAATTAGAACTGCTAACAAATTATTGCCAGGTAGAGGTTCCTCAGAACCTTCCATTATAAAAAGATAAGGGTAATTTTAATGAGCACATTTGCTAAATAGGTGGGTACTGTTGAATACTTAAAACATTTGTGTTCTTAAATTAGTTACAAATTTTTATGCATTTGAATTGGCTATTAAGTGGCCAAGCAATGCATTTCTTAATAAAGATAAATTTTCAGTTTGCTTTTGTGCAAGATAACACAATATCATATTTGAACAAATGCCAGATGGGTGAAGTGAGTTCTTGCCCATCAAAATAATGTTTTTCAAACAGTTTGGTTTCATGGGGGCGGGGATAATTGTATTAAAGCAGTGGTTTAAAGCCGGGACAGACAGCCTGAGATGGCCTCTGAGAGGCAGTTTCTGCCATGCCTGAGAGGCAGAGGTGAGGGGATACCTGTCAGCCCAGGGAAGTGAGCTTTTGCTCACTCGCAGTTTTGCTCCCCTCTTCTACATATTTATTGCATATTCAGACTTAGGCCCAGCCTAAATGATACAAAATGAAACCAAGTATAATTTCAAGGATAGACCTGTCTTGGGAGTTCACACAGAAAGATAGTGAATGAGCAGCTTACATGTTGGAGGCAACACTGCTTTGCATCTAGTAGATGCTCGAAAGATGCCTGCCAAAGACTGAATGGCACTTAGGAAATTAATGCACCAAATTTCCAGTTAGTGTAGCAGAGTCTGGGGGGCCAAAGCTGGGTGATTGCCCATCCTTATGAAGCCGATACACTTCATAGTAGTTACTTAGCTCTCCTCCTACTTGGCAAACCAAGAATCTGATGCAAAGTAGAGAAACAGTAAAAGTCATGTGAATCTGGAAATACATCCCTTTTACAGGCATTTGTTTAGAGTTTCCTGGCATTGGATTGTTTGCAGGTCAGTATTGCAAGAGAATACACATTTTTTACACAATACTGTGGTTAAAAGCAGGGTTTCCGCACCAGCTCACTGATTATTTCACTAAGCAAGGGATTAGTCAGAAGGCAATTGAAGTATCTTTTGTTATCATTGTTCATGAGAGACTCTGGTGGTTTGCCTATACTTTACATCATTGGTGGGTAGATTCCCCCTGTGGAATTCTTACAGGAAAGGTCATGAATGTGTATAAACCTTAGCTGGTCTGTATCCAGGATAAAGAGAAGTAATCTATTTGGATGAGACACCTAAGTAATTAGCCATCTAATTTATGAGCATGGCTACTCTGTTAGGTCCAGTAAAGGGATTCAGAAAGAGACCTCAGGGGCTGCTCTGGGAACCAAGATCATGAAACAGTGTTGGATCGGGTTGTCTAAAGTAATGGCGCTCCCCCACCTTGGCAATTATCTTAGCTGAGCAAAACCATAATTATATTAAATATATTGATGGATAAGTCTAATTCATCACTCATTGTTTATTGATTGACTGTTATAGGCGAGGTATACTTCTTGCTCCCAAGGACTGAGAAAAGTCCAATCGAAGAAGTAGGGTAGAAAAATAACACCGAGTTCAATAACCCTCTCTGCCTTCATAATATAAGCCAATGGCATAAGGTTATAATGTATAGGAGATGGTTCATTATCATGTGGGTGGTTTAAGTACTACTATGAATTCACAAGAGGAAGAGTTCTCGAAATGCTGTCTTCATTGGAAAAGGTGTGACCAAAGCGGAGAAGAATAGGAACAGGAAGTGTTTGATGTGTGGAGAGGCGGGACTTGGAGCAGAGTTGCCTGGATGCTTCAGAAGTGACCAAGAGTAAGGAGTGGTTGTGATATGAAAAGAAATCAATTCAAGTAGGAAGTAATGAGATAGGCTGAAATTTAGATGACCCCCGGACTGGGGGAGATGCTAACCTGAACTACTGAAAGTGTGACCCCCCAGCCTAACAGCATGGCACCACCTGAAAACTTGTTAGAAATGCAGGATCTCAGGTCCCAACCTAGACCTACAGACTCAGAATTTTGGAGTATGGGATCCAGGAATCTTTATTAAAAAGTGCCCAGTTGATTCTTTATGGATGCTAAAGTTTGAAAAGCATTACTACTGGTAAATTGGGCTTTATTCCAAATGACAGTGAAGACCCTTTGGAGGCTCTTGAGTGGAGATGTGGCATGTTCTTCAGTGAGCTGACCAGCCAGGGCACGTAGGAAACCAGTTCGTACATGGAAGCCTCTTCAGTGTTCTCACTCACAATTCTCACTTACTTGTGCCCACCATCTGCAAAGTGAAATCTCTCCAAATTGCCAGTCATGTAACTGTTGAAGCTAAAGTCAGATAACTGTTCTTTGAAGTGGTTTCTCAAGGCTGAGGGTATGTCTTGTCTGGGTAATGGGTGTGGTATGCATCTATAGGAAGTGTATTTCTATAAGTAGGGATTTTTTTAAGTGTGGGTGAGGCGCTCTGAGTGTGTTTGGTGGCACACATTTTATTATCTGGCAATTATAACTCTGCCTTGGCCTTTACTTTCCACTGTTAGAGTCTCACGGTCATCAGAAAAAAAAGACATGATTTCATACTCACCTAGACTCTAGATTGACTCTAGAGAGGACCAAAGGTCCCAGACTGAAGACCAGATCTCTATTATGTTCCTTCAAAAAGCAGCAGAGATTTTGTCCTAGAGACTCAAAACCATCTCTATAAATACAGCCTGAGCAAAGGGTTAATGTGCAGAGCCGCACACGTAGTCGTGAACCTTAGCCCCTAAGCACCTTTGTTTTTGATGCATAAAATGTGAGCTCTATTGTCAGCTTTCTGGAATGATGGAGAGGGCGACTCTTGGTGTAATGGAGAGAACCTTGGCTTTGGGACAAACAGACTTGGGTTCAAATTCTGGCTGTATTACTTACCAGCTCTGTGGCCTTGAGTGAATCAACTAACTCTTCTAAGCCTCTGTTTCTTTGTGGAAAATGCAGGTATTAACACCTGCTTTCAAGATCCTTTCATCAGTAAAAAGGTAGCTCATACCTCACCTGTAGTAGGTGTTCAATAAATGATAGCCATTATTAATCTCTCCTTGTTAATTATGTCTCACATTAGCATTAGATTGTAATTTAAAAAAAAAAAAAAAAAAGCCAAGATGGAGGTGGTTTCCTTCAAACAGCTAGGTCTCCTCACTGTTCCTTAAGAATACCAAAAGCATCCCTCTCTCTAAGCCTTCATGGTTTTCCTGCACTTGGAAGATTCAAAGCCTTTCTCATTCTGATGCGCCCCCCGCCCCCTTCTTTAAGTCCCAGCTCTTCCATGGATGGAGCTTTCCTTCATTATCTCTTCATCACAAATCCACACGTAATAAAATACCATCCTGTGATGTTAAGCCTTATGTCATTGGAATTTCTCATTCCTCCAAATAGATTGTAGCCTTTTTGAAAGCTCTCTATAAATACAAGCTAATTGACTGATTTGACATTTGTCCATCACCACACCATATGCAGCCACCAAAGGGAGGCTTGTGAATGAAAAATTGCAACCAATATTTTCCTGAGCAGTTGTTTGTTTGTTTGTTTGTTTGTTTGTTTGTTTGTTTTAAGCCAGGCACTTACAATGAAGGATACTCTATTTTAATTTTCCATGAAGTAGCTACTATTGAATCTCAATTTTGCAGATGGGGACACCAATACCTCTGTCCAAGTTCACACAGCCAGTAAGTAGCTGAGCTAGGCAGACTGGGTACAGAGGCTGAGTTTAGACTATATATAGGTGAGGATATTGATGGAGAAAGTTATCAGAATGTTAAAAAACACCCACTGACAGAGTTCCACTAACAGGGATTGGTACAGTCAAGTCATGAAGTGTTTCAGTGGAGGTTCTCAAGCGCCCAGGTCTTTTTTCTCATTCCTGGCCTTAACAAGTCTGTTTAGATAATGGATATCTGCATTTAGAGAAACCAGCCTCCTTTCCGAATTGTTGGCCAGTTCATATCAGAGCTGAGAATGGGTCCTGAAACTCTCACTTGCCTTGTCTGTATCACCACCTTTCCAGGTCATTAAGAACAAAAGGTTTGTGGACAGATGAAACACAGGCTGTTTTTGTTCTGCTTCTACAAACACCTACGCCTGCTTAATGCGGACTGGATGGCGTTGATTGGAGTCTGTGCGCTTAGATTTTTATAAAACAGCACATGCCAGAATCTAGCACCTTCTTACAATAGCACAACCATGATTAAGCAATTCCTTGGAGAGGACCCTGTGCTATTACACCAAATATTTATAAGTTTATCTCACCACACTGCTTGGCATTCAGAGTAAATCTGAGCAGAAGTATGGAGATCAAAGAATTTAATAATCAGAAAATTTCCTTTCACGCTCTATCTGTCATCAAATGAAAGTATTAGTGAAGTGGTATGGAAATCCTCTTCAGCATGCCTGCAACCACCAGCCATGCCACTGAAGATTTAAAACAATGTGATCAAGTGTTCAAAATTCACCGGATGTAGTTGTATCCGTCTGTTAGTATATTATTTCCAAGTTGCCAATTTCCCCGAGATTAGCACATTTTCATTTCGGCTTATTAAAGGAGTCAGAACATGAAGGGGGATTTAGCACAGTGATGATGTCAGCTATGCTTGCTTGCTATCATGGCTTATTTGGTTCGGGGTAGCCATGCATATGAACCCCACAAAGCGTCTATAGGACGAAAAGTCAAGCCAAGTGCAATTGATAGAAAGGAAAAGATAAGAAATACAATTATGTGTGAAACCACAGCTCTCTGGCCATGGGTAGGAATTTCAGGCCTTTGATTTGATGTCATCTGGCCCTATAGTTGCAAAAACACATTAAGTACAGTATCAGCTACACAGTAAGTGCTTTTTTATGGCATTACTGGAATGGCTTGGATAAACCCAGCATGATGTGAAGCATTGTAGGGACTCAGCCCAGTGCAGGAGACAGGGCCCTGGTCACCCCAGGAGCTACCTCCTGTTGTGGAAAGCCATAGTTTTCATGAGAACTTGTCCATCAGAGTGCTGGGATGGAGGAAGGCTAGAAACCAGTGGCCCAAGAATTTGCACTCTAGTTGGATTGACCAACACATGGAATTCTCACAGAAAGATGTAGAACAAAATGTAACATCCCCAAATACTGATGTTAGAAAGAGCCGGACAAATTGCCTCATCTAGTAGTTCCCCAGCCTCACTGATCATTAGGAGCTGTCTGGGGAATTTCAAACTAAATGAACATTCCCAGGAGCCATCCCAGAGTTCGAAGTTCTGAGAGAGGGGCCTGGAAATCTGTATGCTTTAAAATGCCCCCAAGGGATTCTGCTGCTCAGCCAGCTTATTCGGTCCATCCCTTCCATGAACAAAGAGTGTTTCTGTAATATTAACAACCCTGCAAAGTTATCATCCAGCCACGGCTGGCAACCTCAGGTTGGAAGGAACTCACTGCAAAAGTAGGCAGCAGGACCCAATGTTGGACAGAGGGCTGGAGTTCTTAGAAGTCTTTCCTAGATTGTAATAAAAGGAGACTCACTGTATCTTCCACCTGTTGGTCTTGTTGGACCGTCTGTAGTAAAAGATTGAATTTACCAACATTGTAATCCTTCCATTGGTTACCAACATGGCAATCCTTGAAATGTTTTTGAGAGAGTCCCTCTTCAATTTGTTCCTTTGTTTGATAGTTCATTCATTCATTCGTTCATTCAGTTCGGACCATCAGCATCTTTAGGAGTAGATTTATTGAGGCTGACCATTGCCACTTCCTTCCGCCACTCTTCATAGGTCCCAGCTTGTTCTCTCCCCCATTTGCCTTACTCTAGATCAACTCTAGTTTGTCCAATATGGTGCCCAGAAGCAGCTACCACACTGACCATGTGGTCTGACCAACCATGTCCAACAAGAGCTACAGGAGTGCTTTGTCACCTGTGTCCTGCTTCAATTAAAGAGTGTTATAAGGATAACCAAGGGCCCAAACTGGTGCAGATGGAAAGCTTCATAGCTGATCAGGAAGGGAAAAGGTCAGCGTTGGCTGAACTTACCAGGCATGACTCAGGTTCTAGAAAATGAGTACACTTTGGAGTGGAAGAGAAGTAACATCTTTCCAGTATTCTGAGTAGAGAAATAAAGTTTCATTGAATACCTGGAAAATTGCTGCACAGACCTCAGTGTACACGTATTATTTAGCCTCTAGGCTAACTAGAGGCTCTCCCCACATCTCTGCTCTTTACGTGTAGGATCAGCTCTGACTGCCACACTGACCACGGGGGTATGAGGAGGCATTTTGCTTTCTTCTCTGTGTAGTGTGATCGACCTAAATAGTTCCATCTAAAGCAGGTTATATTTTCTTCCCACAATTGAAGGGAAATATTGATGTATCTTCTCTACTTAGGGTCAGCTACCTGGTATTTGCTTTTCTTTAAAATTGTCACTAGAACTTTGCATATTCTTTGGAAAGAAAAGAAAAGGTAAGAAAATAGAGACTATTGTGATGTTGACAGGTAAAGTGAACAATTCAGTTCACCGATCAGTTGTATGTAGACAAGATTGAAAAAAGTTTCCTTGATTGCTTTGCACTGAATAGACGGGTCATTTTAACATTAATGTAGGTGCATTCTAATCCCCCGATTGGTTAGCAGGATTTATTTCTAAATAGAATTTAGCGAGCAGGCAAAGAAACAGAAAGCAAAGAGAAAGCAGCAACAACAATAGCAGCAGCAATAACATGGTCCAGCATTGACCAGGACTACAGGCTTTATTTACACCACGAGTAGGTACGTGAGCCTCCTGGAAATCAGACCTCAAATGTGTGACCTCTGTAGGTGATTCTTTTTGTGCTGGGCACCGGAAATAATAAGATGATGTCTGAGTTTCAAGAGGAAGCCAGAGGTGACTGAGGTACCAGACACGCTCTGAGGATACCATGTACACAATGTATGCAGCGATAATGCAAAAGTACTTTTCATTGGCAAAGTTCCCCATCTAAACCCTCTTGATTCTCTAATTTCAAAGAGGAAACTAACGTCAAGTTGTTATTCCTAAGTAACTTTAGATGCTGCTCTTATGGCAGGAGGTCACTCTGGTGGTCAGTATTGTCAAGATATCGCCTGTTGGGGGGCTATACCTTGTATGATGTGATAGAAACTTCATAAAATGTTGATGACTCCTATAAAAGGAAAGTGTTCTGTGTTGTATTGAACCAAAACTTTTCCCTTACCCCTGGCTTTCATGCACAGATGGCAGGAACTTAAAGTTGTTCCCTGGGCTAAATGCAGCTCTAACAAGAGGCAGGAAGTGTTAGAGCTTTATTGGGTAAGTCAGTTTGGTACAACTTTAGGTCACTTGAAACTTGGGGCCTGCTGTCAAATAATCATAGTTTTAAACAATTGGAAACAAATATCAGGTATACATGAATGAAGTGTATACCATCTCAGCCAGCAGAATGTCAGGTGGAATTTTTATTATTTGAGCAAATGTGGTAAAGTTAAATCTTTCCCACAAGAAAATAAGCATTCCTCTTTTACCCACAGTAGAGTGGACTCCACTCTCTGTGTCTCATAGACGATCATTATGAGAAACTGCCATCTAAGAACCCATTCTGTGTTTTCCATATGACTATTTGTGTTGATGTAATTGGTCATTGTGATAGGAATTTAATTGAGATAAATCTTAATTTGGGGAAAGACCACAGAAAGGTCATTACACTTATGTAAGGCCTTGAACAATGGGAGTTAAAGGGAGGAGAAGTCCTATTAAAAGAAAGGCTGAGAATGTGTGAAAATGACTTTAAAAAAACACACAAAAAAACAAACATTATTCAAGCAGTAATTATTATTGTATAGGAAAATTTACATTATTAATCATAATTATTATTCAGCTGAGACTCTCATTTTCTGTTAATCGACAAGTAAGCTTCCAATAAGAACAAAAAGATCTTTTTTATTATCCCTCCCTTTCAACAATACATAGTTGACAGGTCAGTGACACCAATGAAATAAGGCTCTGCCTATCACCCACGTGTGGTATGTCTACTTAAGGGCTAGAAAGTCCCACTCATTGTTGACTGTTTTTAGTTTATTGTAATGATTGCTGTGCTTTTTTGTGTGGGGAAATAGAACTGATTTAGTTAAGTTTCTCAAAGTAGTTGATCTTTCCCTTGGTTCTACCAAGGAAGTGTAATGGAAAGGGAGGGTTGCTTGTTCTTCTTCAAAGATAACAAGACATTAAGACAGTGGAACTAGGGAAGAGATGGAATAACTTCAGGCCACCTTTTTTCCAGTCCATCTTGAACTCTGTTTCTAGAGTAGTTTTTCTTAACATTGGCTTTCATCATGCCATTATATAACTCAAAAGATTTCTAGAATTCTTTACGTCCCACCTGTGTATTCAGAACCACCTCCCCGCTGCCCCACTGCCACCCAACCTGTCTCCTTTCTACCTACATCCAAAGTTTATGCACTGCTTTCTAGATAGCAAGTTGATTCACTGGGTCACTCCTACCCACTCATCCCCACATGCAATGTTCATTTTTGCTTACCACTACCCAAGGGGTTCTCAGCCTCCCACCTCCCACTGTTCAAGACCTTAGTCAAGTGTGGTCTTTCCCCTAATTCAGATTTATGTCAACCAGATTCCTATAGCAATGGCTAGTTCCATCAATACCAATTGTATTATGGAAAATAAAATATAGCAAGTGTTTTCATATGACTATTTCTTATGATCTTCTAAGCTAAGGCCTGGCTGACATAGTTATTCTTTAGCAGGGGCTAAGAAATGACCCAGATACAGAGGTATTACGATCTGATTAGCTACAGAAGAGTTCAGCACATAATGAGAGATTATTTTGTGTTGCTTTCTATGGTTTCCTGTCTTTAATTCGTAGCTCCTGCAGACTAAAGCCATGGCTTATGTCATCTTCCATATCCCCAAGCACCTACCCAAGGGCTGGGTATCCAGAACATACCTATTGAGTTGATAGGTTAAAAGATGTAGATATGGAGGGGAAAGGAGATGCTACAGAGTGTGGAGTGAGGACCCATAATACCCTCAGATGGCATGTTGGAAAAATGGTTCATCCTGTCACTGGCACATCTAAAGCAAACTGTTCCAAGTCCCGTCTTTTGTTGGACATTCATGTGAAATTGATTCAAAAGCGATAGAATCTTCGCACATATAAACAGCTAACAAATAATGGAGAATGTGTGTCCAAACAAACCCAATTGGCAGGACATGCAGTGCTGCTGAGAGGAAGCCTCTGGCTATCCATCACACCTTGAAAGATGAACAGGGCGGGCCTAGTTTTCCCTTCAAAGGCAGGAAAGTTTAGCGCTCTGGGAAAATGGAGCCCAATAGGAATTTCTAACACACGGTGTGGCCCTTCCGGCTTATAAGTCATTATTACCTATTCTTGCCCTAAATAGCCATGACATATAATCTCTTTCCCAATTTTATTATTTTACTTGGTATCGCAAGACCGTAACTTTTTAGACATTCAGGTGAGATTAAAGTAGGAGGAGGTGGAATAAGGCTTTTAAAATCTTTGATTACCTCAGAAAACATATTTGCTTACTTTACCAGGAAGCTGGGGTTCTGTTTTGTTTTGTTTTCTGCCGATGCCAAGAGGGGATTAATGAGTAGCTGCTGGATTTGCCAGCTTTCTTTTGATTTCAGTTTACGTAATTAAGCAGTTCCCAGAATGACTTAAGGTTCTCACTCTGCATCAAAACATGCTTCTCAAATTTGTTAGGTGTGGAGGTCAGAAACAATCCAGACTCACTGAATGGAGGGAGGGGAAGTGAAAAACTTATCTTGCTTTAAAATGCCCCTAACTATATAAAAAAAGGTTGACTATGCTTTGGGCCGTGCATGTGGAGATGTATGAATAGAAAACCACTTAAAACTGAAGTTCAACATGGGCTAAAGTTAGAATAACTCAAAATGAGGTTAACAAGAGAAATAATACAGGGAAACCAACTTTAGTTTACTATTGACTGTCCAGCATCTAAAGCCTCATGCATAGTGGGTGTTCAAACACTCATCTATTCAACAAAGACATACCAGAAGCCCACTGTATGCCAGGCTCAGTTCTAGTTGCTGGAGATACAGTAAGGATCTAAACCAACAAAAATCCCTCCCTCCGGATGCTTGCATAGAATGAGTGTTGAATGAGCAGATTTTTATCGAGTGCCTCCTTAGGTACAGAGTTCAGAGCCAGTGGTGATGTGGGAAGAATAAGGCATGCTCCTCAAGAAACTGACAGTCTCACTGGGAAGTGAAGACATCTGTCCATGGAACAAAAGTGCTGTCCAAAGCCCTAACTATATACGGGATGCTGATACAGACAGACCCCATGAGGGTGAAATGGTCAGAGGAGGTACCCATCTCCACATTCCACAAGGCAAGAGGCTCACTGCAGCAAACTGACTTGTCTTCAACTCCCTAAGCAGAAAGAATTTGCAGACACAAATATCAGAACACCCTTTGGTTTCATTTCTCTCTTATATCCCCCTAACCTTGTTTATTCTTCTACCAAGAGGATGCTTATTTTTTAAGGGAATTATAGCAGCTTTTCTTTGGGGTTAGGCTAATTCCCTTACAGCCTCACAGCTGCAAATCACCTTGGCAGAAAGCAGATGAAAGGCTGGAAAGGGCAGAATTACCCACAGTTCCAGCCCTCATAAAGCCTACAGTCAGAAAGACATGCATCAA
Organism: Rhinolophus sinicus; assembly: GCF_036562045.2. Classification (NCBI taxonomy): domain Eukaryota; kingdom Metazoa; phylum Chordata; class Mammalia; order Chiroptera; family Rhinolophidae; genus Rhinolophus; species Rhinolophus sinicus. The sequence goes on from NC_133755.1 coordinate 31,651,129, forward strand.
TTATACAAATAAAACCTCCACTGTGCTAAATGCTACGGTGGAGAGCATAGCACATACTAGGGGGATTTGACCTTGTCAGAGAAGTCAAGGACAGCTTCCTAGAAGAAAAGATGGCTGCACTGAAATCTGAAGGATGAGGAAGGATTAATCAGGTAAAGCAAGAGGGGAAAATGTTCTCAGCAGGGGATACAGCATGAGCAAAGTCCCTGTGGTAGGAAGGAGTTTGCTCTTGGGACAGAGTGAGATGACACAAAAGAGGTGGGTAGGGCAAGACCATACAGGCCATATGGCATATTTATTCCATCAGGAGGCCTTTAAAAGAAATCAGTAGAATGAGGGAGGAAGGGAGATGGGTTACAATCAGATTTTCATTTCCGCAGGGTAACTGTCTGTATTGTGATCAGCATTTGGTGGGGGAATTGGAGTCAATGTGGGGATCACTAATTAATAAAGGACAATTGGAAGAATCTAGACAAGAGATGATAATTGCTTGGGCCAGAATGGTGGCCATGGTGATGGTGGAAATGAACAGAAGTAGACAGATGTAACAGGTACAAAACAATAAGCACAAAGGCACAACGGGTCAAAGCAACAGCGTTTGATGATGCACGTCAGGGACGAAGGACAGGAGGGATTAGGAATGACGTTCAGGTTTCTGACTGGTACGGTTGGCTCAGTGGTGAAGCCCTGCCCTGAGACAGGCACCCTGGCCAAGGACCAGTTTGCGGGGGGTGGGGGAGATGATGAAATCAGTTTTGAATATGTTGGGTTTGAGTGCCTTTGGGGCATCTAGCGGGAGATGTCAGAAACGCAGGTGCATAAATGGGTCTGAGCTTAGAGGAGAGGCTTGGGATGGAGGTAGGCATTTGTGAGTCATTTGCGTCAAGGTGCATTACACACTGCAGGGGTGGATGAGATCACTCAGAGAGTACAGGATGTACGGAGAGTACAGCTCTGTGGGATTCCAACACCCAATGGCTGGGGAGAGGAGAGGCCTAACAAGAGCAGGTGGGGGAAAAAACCCTGCCAGGAACATACGGAGAAAAACCAGCCTGAAAGCCAAGGGAGGCAAGTATTTGTTGGGAGAGGCCATGATCAGGGAAAAACACTGCTGAAAGGACAGGAAAAATGAAGCCTTGATAATGATAATGATAGCTATAATGCCGTCAGTAACAGTAATAATGGACAATGTGCATAGAGTACCAATTATGAGCCAGGCATTTTAACTATAATTTAATCCTCATAAGAGGATTAAATCCATAAGGCAGGTCCTGTTATCACCCTCATTTTTACAGATGAGAAAACGGAGCACAGAGAAATGAAGTTATTTGCCTGAATCACATGGTCAGTACATGATGAAATCAGGTTGGGAGCTCTTTTTTCTCGCTCCACAGCCGCTATCTTTAAATGCTGTGTGTCTAGTGTTGGAGAATAAAAAGCAGCCAGGGAGGGAGAGTGGGAAGGGGAAGTTTTTCCTCATTAAAGATCTGGATTCTTTCAAACATAGCCAAGGAAATCCTCTATGGTTGCTGAAGCCCAAGTCAAGTCGGTGACTCTGGAATGGCATTGCCGTGACAATTTCTGATGGTTCAGCTGGCATAAGGCAGTACTGACTGCATGACACAGCTGTACTTGCCGTGTGAAACGCTTTCCTCGAGTGCTCTAGGCGGCGCTTCTCAAAGTGGGGCCCCAGGCCAGCAGCATCAACATCACCTGGGAACTAGGTGATACAGATTCTTAGGCTCCATGCCTCATCTTCTGAAGCAGCAACTCGGCGGGGGACCCCGGAATCTGTGTTCTAACAAGCCTCTGTGTGATTTTATTGTACAAGTTTGAGAACCCTTGTTCTTGGGGAATCCTTGAAAAGAAAAAAAGGAAAATTCAAATAACTTATTCATATATCTCACAGCTGCAAATCACCTTGGCAGAAAGCAGATGAAAGAGCCAGTGGTTCTCAACCCTCGCTGCTCATTGGAATCCCAGGAGGAGCTTTGAAAGCGACTGATGCCTGAGTCCCACCCTCAGAAATTCTGGTTTCATGGGGCTGGCGTCAGCCTGAGCATTCGGTTTTTGAAATGAGGGTTTGAATGAGGAATGGAGGATTGACTGAATATTCGGTCGGCAAGGCAGCCTCTGTACTTCTCAGGACAAAATTGTGCTCGGGAGAGAAAGCGAGGCAGGCCTTGAAGGGGAGGAGCAGGATAAATGGAAGAGAAGCTAGACCTTGGGTCCTTTGTGAACACCAGTAAAGTTTGGAGATAATGCTGGAGATTGTGGTGCGTGCGGGAGAAAGCTGTCTGAATTTGTAACAATTCCTAATGATGGACTTATTTTCAAAGAATTGCCAATAATAAAGCAGATACACTATCAAGACTGCTTCATGAATAAAGAAATATTATTGTGACTTGTACTGTCTTACTGGAAACGATTCTATGAATTTTGATTGACAACAATATGCTAATATTCTCCTGGGAGCTTCATTTAGGCTCTACATGTTAAGAATGTACTCTGCTCCGCTGGCCTGTCAAACATCACTGTTTCCCCTTTGCTCCATGAACCTTCATCCCCAGCTGACCTGCTCAGTTTACTGGTTGATCCCTAAGCATTCTCACTGTTCCTACATCCAGGCATTTGTTCCTGTTCCCCCACCCCACCTCCTCTTTGTCTCACGGCCTCGTTTCACCTAGAACCCTCCATGACTCCCCAGTTCAGAGAGCTCACCTAATTCTTTCAACACCCAGTATCCTTAAAGCACTCTGCTCCTGTTTTGATTTCATCATTCTGCCCATTTCCCATCTCTACTCCTAAATCGTAAGCCCCCCAAGGACAGTGATGGCTTATGATTTTTGCCTCCTGTCTAGCATAGCATCCCACTCTCTGCAGGCTTAGAAAACAGTACTCAAGAAACTGCGCAAAGGTGAATTTGAGTCCATCTGCTTCCCCTAGCATCATGGATGTGCGTTAGAAGGCACCAACCCCAATGCGATGTTACGCTGGTTTGGCCATTCTGAAGGCTGAGGCAGGAATCCCAGAAGGAACGTCGTCCAAAGTGAAAAGTGGCCCTCATGGGAAGGGGCTCTCACAGTCCCATTATTCCATGCTACTTTGTATTACTTTCATAGGCCTGCCTTAACAAATTACCACAAACGTGTTGGCTTAAAACAATAGAAATGTATTCTCTCACAGTTCTGGAGGCCAGAAATCTGAAACCAGTGACGTTGGGCCAAAAGAAGGTGTCACCTAGGCCATGTTCACTCCAAAGGCTCTAGGAGAGTCCTTTCTTCTTCCAGCTTCTGGTGGCAGCTGCATTCCTTGGCTTGTGGCCACATCACTCCGATCTCTGCCTCTGTGGTCACATTGCCTTCTCCCTTCTCAAATCTCCCTGTTGTTCTGAGGGCATTTGTGATTGCATTTAAGGCCCACCCTGGCGATGCCGGGTAACCTCCCATCTCACAATCCTTAGTATCTCACCTGCAAGTCTTTGTTTTGTTTTGTTTTTTTGGTGTTTTTTTTTTGGTGCCATCAAAGGGAGCGTTCACATGTTAAGGGATTAGGACATGGATATCTTTTGGAGAGGTCGTTATTCAACCTACCACACAGATAAAGGTAACTGGAGCCTCCAAAGGCACAGACACATACCTGCCCAAGGCATTACTTCAAGGTCATGACAGAAATCAGACAGACCCAGGTCTCCTTTCTGTCAACTTTGGGCTTCTTCCACTAGACTGGGCTGATGCCCATAAATGTAAGACAAGATTTTAAAATAATACCTCAGATCTTCATTCATGTGCTGTATCCACTCTCTTCTTTCTGGATTATGTTGTGGCTTCCGGAATTCATCCACCTTCGTCCCCGTTAGTCCCAGTTCTATTATGTTAGGCTCACGGTGCACTGGCTTGTGTGGGCAGCTGCAGTAGAATTAGCTAAGTAACATTTGTGCCTCTCCTTTCAGGACCGCCTCTTTTTCGTCATGGAGTATGTAAATGGTGGAGACCTCATGTTCCAGATTCAGCGCTCCCGAAAATTCGATGAGCCTCGTTCCCGGTTCTATGCTGCAGAAGTTACGTCAGCCCTCATGTTCCTCCATCAACATGGAGTCATCTACAGGTAGCTCTTCTCTCCTCCTCTCTTTCCTCAGAGTGAAAAAATGAATTCTCCAGACACTTGAACTGACTTTGGCTCCTGCCCAGCTGGTCTCTTAGCAATCCGCTTTAGATTAGTTGTTTGTTCCAGTTTGCTTACAGAGGACTTTTGGGGGTTCGTTTTATCACTGTGAATGTTAGTATTTGAATAGCCCCAGGAGACCCACTGTTTGTGCCAGATTTGATTGAAAGCCCAGAACGACATTTTAAAGGCCTGGCGCCCAACGACCTTGGGGTGACCTTCTTTTCTGTCTCTCCCCACCCTCTTCCTTCAACATCAGGGCATTCTTTTTACTTTTTCCTCTGTGCCATGAACTTCCTCCCCTTCCCAACATCTTGCCACTTCCTGAGTTTGTTTGGCTTCGTTGTCTCTAGCAGATAGAATCAGAGAAGCAAGAGTTGCTTGGGGGTCTCAGGGTTTATGGTCCGGGTGGAGGAGGGAAAGGGAACTAGACAATATCCAACAGGAAGTGACTCTTTGCAGATCATCTAGTCCCCTATTACTGCCCTGTCCCTCTTCCAAGAAAACATAGGACACACACACACACACACACACACACACACACACACTAATTTTCCAGTAAGGGAGCAGGACTATTTACGCAGGCTCTTCTGTGAGGTCAGGAATTCTGGGAGGAGTAAATATTTATAATTAGCAACAAGGACACTAAAGTTCCTTAAGGTTTTTTTCAAGGACTGTGAATTTCTTTACTTGGTTTTTGCTTCCTACTTTCTCTCTCTTTTTTCTTTTTCTTTTTCTTTTTTTTTTTTCAGTTGGATAGACAAATAGCTGTCTTGGTTCAATACTGAATGTAGTCACTTACCAGAACTTTACTGACCTTCTCCTGAAAACAATGCCCAAATCTTATTCGAGGGGCTCTGACCAACCCCCACCCCAGGCTTCCCTTCCTACTGACATCGCTTAGCTTCCAAAAGGATGCGTCTCTGTGCTCAAAAATAGTCAGTGGTTCCCTATGGGCTGCATAATAAAGCCCATACTTTTTAGCCTGCTTCATGGCCCTCCATGTTGACTTCATGTATTTATTTCCCATTACTGTGTAACAAATTACCACAAGCTTAGTGGCTTAAACAACACCCATTTATTATCTCAGTTTCCATGGGTCAGGAGTCCAGGCATGGTGTACCTGGGCCCTCTGCTCAGGGTCTCGCTGCTGTGACCGAGGTGTTTAGCCAGGCTGCTGCCTGTCTGAAGTGTGAGGTTCTCTTCCAAGCTCACATAGTGGTGGGCAGAATTCATTTCCTTGCAGCTATAGAATTCTTGTGGCTTCCTTCTTCAAGGCCAGCAGGAGAGAAAAATCTTTTCTGCTTTGAGCCTCTAACTTCAGGTAAGGCCTGGACCGCCCTGCCCTCCCCCCTTTAAAAGGACCACTTGGTTAAATCAGGCATAGCCAGGCTAATCTCCCTTTTGTTTAACTCAAAGTCAGATGATTACAAATATATGGTGATGGAAGGAGAACTGACTCTGGGTGATGAACACACAATGGGATTTATAGATGATGTAGTACAGAATTGCACACCTGAAATCTATGTAATTTTACTAACAATTGTCACCCCAACAAATTTAAAAAAAAAAAGTCAGATGATTAGGGACCTTAATTATATCTACAAAATCCCTTTGCCCTATAATGTCTCATACTCATGATAGTGATATCACATCATCTTTTTCCACATTCTTTTGGTTAGAGGTAAGTCACAGTTTCCACCAAACTCAAGAGAAGGGAGTGATGGAATTATGCCAGAACATGACTCATTGGGGATCATCTCAGGTTTTGTCTGCTCCAGGCCAGTGCACCTTTCTCTCCTTCACTTCCCACAGCATCTTGTTTTGAACCCACTAAGGTTCTTAGCTTTCCTCAAACTCACCTGCCAATTCCAAATGCTCATGTGCGTCTGTACCTCCTCTCCACCTGCTATGTCCAGCCCAGGAGCCTCACGCAATACCACCTGCCTGCACGAAGCCTGGTCCCACCAGCCAGAGTGAGTCTCTCCATTGCCCACACCTTCCTCTGCAATTTGGGGATGAATTGCAGTTCGAGACCTGCATGGCCTCCCCTACCACTGTCCACCTGGTGTGAGGAGTAGGCATCCAAGTGGATCCTTCTCTAAGTTGCACACTCTTAAGGGCCATTCCTTCTTCTTCGTTTTAACCTCTCAATCTTCTTATTCTGCACGCTCTTCTGTCTTGTACGAAGTAAATAGTCCACAAATGACCATTGACTTCAGTTAGATTAAAACCCTCATCTCTGCCCCAAAGCAATTTACAAGCTAGTCAGAGATACAGGAGTTAGATATATGAAAAGATCCCCCATGCTGCAAGGCAGTGCATTGTTAGGTGCCATGACATAAAGAAGAATTGTCACTCTTTGACATGTTATCCCATATTATTCCTGTTGGGGGGGTATAATCATCCACAACTTACTAGCACGGATTCAGAGACTCACCTTAAATAATTTGCCTGAGGTCGTACTTGGTAAGTGGCAGATGTAGGAAGTATAACTGACCAGTAGACTCCTGCTGTACCCCCGTGACACGTGTTGTCCTGCCTTTTGAAGCCTAAGGACAAACTCTTTAGCTTGTCATTCCAGGTATTCCAGAACTTAACTTCCCCTTACATTTCTAGTTTTCTTCTCCTTTCTCCTTTCCTAAATGAAGGCTTCCCTCTCACGCCTCCTGTGAACATGTTTGCTTTACTGGCTTCTATGAGCCATACTTTCTGCCTCTCCTTCCCACCTCCCTGACCATTTCTCCTCAATCTTTCTATCACCTGGCCTGGCTCCTTCTTTTCCGTTCTCTGAATGCTGGTTTTCCCTGGGGCCTTCATCCCACTTTATTCTTCACCTAAACCCTCTCTCTGAGCATTGGCACATTGGCATTGGCATGCCTTCAAATGCCTCCTATGTGCCAGCAACCCCATATCACTATATCCAGCCCTCAGTTATCTCTAGAACCCCAAACAAGATCTTTCTCTCAAAACTCTCTCTCGAGACTTGTCCTTCAAAACCTTTTCACTTCTTCCCTGGCTGGTTTGCAATACTTGACTTGACTCACTGCTTCTCGGTTTTCTGCCCTTCTATCTATCCACCTCCCCTCCATTATTTAGTAGTCTTTCAACAAATCAGCACAGGCTGATTGTTACATGTTCCCCTTCTTCTCACCCTACCACCCTTATAAGATAAAGCACCATCCCATTTGCTGGCCTTCAGACCCCCTCGTGCCCTGGCCCTGGGGCTGCTGTGCACAGTTCTGTGGTTTGGACCCCACACACAGGTGTGAAGAGCACAGGCAGTGAGTGGAAGGTGGAGCCCACCCTGCTTGCGTGGGTGGCTCCTACCCAAGAAACGAGATGTCTTTTTGTGTTTCTGACAGAGACACCATGCGCGCTAACAGGGCTCTGGTGGCCCGCAACGATCTTTGACCCTTATTATTATTCCCCCAACCACATATCCCACCCTCCAGGTACTCTCAATTATTTGACATTCTCCCCCAAATACCATTCTCTTTCATTTCTCTGTGCATTTGTCCCCACAGTTCCTTGATTACCCTTGATCCTGTTCTGTGTCTTGATCAGTGAGTAGTTCCCAGTGCACGTCCTTGGTCTTTACTGCCTCAGAGCTCCTGGCTTTCAAAATATGTAGATTCCATAGTACTGGGGGAGGGGGGATAGATAAGCATCTAGGCAAGAAAAGAGTGGTCGTGACTTGATGATTGCTGACACTGGTGATGCATACATGTGGGCTCACTGTTTTGTCTACTTTCGTGTATGTTTTAAATTTTCCATAATAATATTGTAACATTTTTAAAGAGAATAGTGATTCCAGAGTAACCTTCCTAGAGCTTTTGATTCAGGTCTTGGTATGGGGTTTAGGAATCTGTATTTTTTTTAAAAGCGTTCCGCAGGTGATTTAGGGACCACAGGTCTAGATAAATTCCATTCTGCCTTCAGGACTATGTCAAGTGTCCCTGTTCTGTGAGGCTTTTTCTGACCACCCAGCCTGTCATGGAGATTGTTTGCCTTCCCTGAATGACATAACATCTCTCTCTACCAGGTACTTAGCTGGTGCCCTTTGCTGACCTTGTATTTTTATTTGAGATGCCTATTGTGTGATTGAGAACTCCACATGAGAGTGCTCACCTAGTTAGCCTGGGACAGTATCTTCCTTGTAGTAGGTGTTCACTCATATTTGTTCTTGTAACTCCAGAGCTTTCTAGTCCAATGCATTGCTATGCCATAGGTATACTTCTTAAAAGTCTGTGTTGGAAGTATTCCTAGAACACAATTTTTTCCCTGACCCTAAAAGGCCCCTCATTCCTTCATATCTCTCATTTTATGGGTTGATGGGGACCATGTGGTCTTTATGTCCTGTGATGCTTTGCTTTAAGCTGCGAGCAGAAGGGCTATTCAGGGTAGTTAGTCTGCAGCTGACCTAAGAGGCTATGAGTATGTGTCCTTGCCTATTGGCTGTTCTGAAGCCCAGGCAGAGATCATATTTTGTGTGATACAGGGGCTTATTTGAGAGATTGACAAAACCAGGTTTTGGAGGAGAACTTCATTGCTAAAGCTGAAACTGAATTATCCAGCCTTCCTTCTGGAATTCACACATAAACTAATTAGCGGTTATTTGGCCAGTATGAGAACTTAGGTAAGAAGTCATTTCTGTGGCTGGTGGCTCACACTTGAAGGAGAGTCCAAGCTGACAGGCGTGACCCCCTTTCCTCTGGTACCTTACTGGGTCAGGTTCCCCACACCAGGCTGCACAGGGCACTGTCTCTTGTCCCCTGCCCATTGTTCCTGGGACTCTTCTGTGTACTATGGCAGAAAAAGACATGAGCTCACGGTGTGTCCACTCTTCCCAACCATGGCTTTTAAAAATCTCTTCCTCTCCCTTACTCATTCACACACACCGTACGAAGTGGAGGTTTTGAAGGGCAGGCCTTCTTTCTAACGTTGATTCAGGGAACTCTCTCCTCCTCTACCTCATGCTCAGTGCATCTGTTTTTCACTGAGCTGCTCAATAGCAGCTGCTGACTCTGAGAGCATTCCTCCATCCCTGCGACACGAAAAAGGGGAAATTGTGTGATCTGCCTCAGAAAGAGGGCAGCCAGAGGCCCTGGGAAGACAGCCGAAGGCTTGGCAGACAGGAATGTATCTTACTCTTTCCCAGTCCGGAAGCTAGGAGTACAGTCGCAGAACGTGGTGAATGTGGCCTGTGCCCCTCTGGCTCGTTGTCTTAACATTTTATGCCTCAGTTTCCTAGTCTATAAAGTAGAAATAATTGTTGTCCCTGTCTCATGAGGTTGTAGGGATTTAGGGAGTTGATAGATCTAAATAATTTTGAATAATGCCTGCTCTAAGCACACTGTAATTCCTCAATAAAGGTTAGTTAATCTTATTGTATCCTGAATTGCTTTTTATGAAGATATATTGAAAGAACATTGGAGATCTTTTATCCAACCCAGTCTCCAAAAGGGAATCTATACAGGAATTAATTTCTTCCTTCCTTCTTATAGAACTGAACTCCTTTTTTTATTATTTTAATTATAATAGTAGAGATTATAGGATAAATCAAAATTTAAGCGGCAAAGAAATGTGTAAAATCAGTTTGTCCTTCACCAGCCTTTTAGCTCCCCAGGGTAAAACCGTTTCTAGAAAATTTGAGCAATCTTGTTGAGCAAGTGATTGAACCACTCTTTAAGACTGGCTTCCATTTGTGAAGTTCAGATGATGTTTATCTTGTCTCCTTCATGTGGTACTGGAAGTCAGATTATAGAGGTAGAGGAGAGGGATATGAAAGCACCTGGGAAATGACAAGGTATTTTATTCCTGTAAAGTATTATTAATGATTAGCATTTGTCACTTTGAGCACTAAACTTTGGTCATTATCCAGCAGAGAAGGAAGTTGTAAGTTATAAAGCTCTCCTTCTCTTAAATTCACCAAGACATTCTATCTTTAACGATCAGTCTTCATCATTCCCCAAGAGTCAGTCTGCCCTAGGTGCTTTTGTGGGCCCCTGGCCAGAATTGGGTGGGCAGTGGAGAGACAGGAGGGAGCGCACGTCTCTGTTTTGGCTGCGCCTACCTCACTCTGTACTCAAGAGGTACTTAGAAAAGGCTTACCTTGTTGATGACAATGGTTATAAAAAGTCAAATAAAAATTAAGAGCAGGAAACAGAGATCTAGTCAAATCTCAGAGCACCTAATAAACCTGAGTCTTAAGTGTCTTGTCCTCTCCAGGGCTGGGGGACAGAGCCCAAAAGGAGGGGCTTGGAAGGGGTTTCTCTTGAAAAAGTTGGAGACATCCTGACGTCTCTAGCTGTGTTCTCCAAGCCGGTCCTCCATGGAAAATACATACAGAGTGCGGTGTGATGTAGATTCTCATCTTCTTTCAATACATTTTCAGTTTACCTAATGCTAATACAAGGCAGGGGAGGAGGAAGAATTGGGGGGATCCCTTCCTTTTTCCTTCCCAATCTTCTAGGAGGACCTGACCATTAGAAAATCACTTAGGGTACTTGGAGCTCTATTTCCTCACAGAGTGTTCTCAGCTGTCAGCATTCCTCAACCCATTATAGAAAATGATTAATTAATTAATTAGAACAGTTGATTTTATTTCCATCTTCTTACAGTCCCCAGTATCACATCTGCAAGCATCTTCATCTTCTGCCATCTTCACCGGAAGTAGAACATGATATTTTAATATAAAACTCCCAAGGACCTAAAGGCTGAGTGTATCATACTAGGAGGGTACCATCTGCCATAGCCAGAATCTCAAGTCCGAATGCTAGATCAACGAGGGCCTCAAAGACTATCTAATCCAACTCCATTTTATAGATGGAACTTGGAAACCAAAATTGGGCAGTAACTCACCCAAGTTTACACAGGGAGGTATTATAAAGCTCAGATGTTATTTTAATCAAAGATATACATATAGATAAAGAGTCAAACTCTTCTACCATGTGTTTAAAGAACTAAAAAGCCATTTTCTGCCCTCCCTCCCTGCTGCCCCCAGTTTCCCCTTCCACAGAGACAACCACTTTCAATTCTTTTAGCTGATACTTTCGGTATGGAATTATGTATTTCTAAATAACAAGCATTTATTATTACTTTTTAAAAAAACTTTATTTTAGGCATCAGCTAGTAACTTTCCACTATGGAAGCGAGAATTTAGTTCTTTGTCCCCCCATTCACTCACCACCCCACCACATCTGCGCATTCTTTACAACTTTCCATTTTTCCATCCCCTCAATAGCATTTATGATAATTTTGGTTAAATGAATGTGCATATTCATTTACTATGACCGTGAAATACTACTTAGAACTAAGCCATGTGGTAAGCTATAATTACTTTTCCTTTCCTATATATTGTCTTTGTTTGTTTACCATGGAGATAAGAATTATCTCTTTTTTTCCCCCTGTGGTTATTATTAACTCAACACAAACTCTCTACAAATTGTCTCCCTTCAGGATGTTTAGGTGCAATAGATATTCTATTAATTTCATAGTCTTGGATAAATATCTCCCAGAACCTTCTAAACTGCTCCAGTCTGAACAGTTATCCTCAGTGCCTGTTGTATGGCTGTCGTCTTGGGATCTCCCTGCACTATTCTCTTAGTGCTTCCTTGTCCCTCTCTCTTACTTGAAAGCTCCTATCTTTTGTATTTCGTATCTCCTCTTTCTTGATATACCCCCTTGATGTGGTGAAGCACCCCCCACACCCAGCAATTTTCTGAGAAAGAAATTTTTGAGACCTTCCTTTTATACCTAAAATCATCTTTATCTTAGTCTCAAACTTGATAAAGAGTTTGGCTGGGTATGGAATTCTAGATTGAAAACCATTTTCCCTCAAAATTTGGTATTATTCCATTGCCTTCTAGTTCCTAGTGTTGCGAGTAAGAAGTCTAAAACTGTTTTGATTCTTGATCCTTTGTATAGACCTATTACTTTTTCCTGGAAGCTTGTTAATTACTTAATGATGTGGTATAGGCCTATTTTTATCCATTGTCCTGGGCCCTGAGTTGATCTTTTCAATTTAGAAAGTCATGTCCTTCAGTTCTAGAAGATGTCTTATTTGCTTATTTAATGATTCCTTCTCTACTTTCTCTTTCTGGGATTATCATTCAGCTATTAGTCAACTTGAGGTTTATCATAGACTAATCTGGGTGGCCACATAGTTGTGAAACTTCTATCAATAGTTTTTGGACCTTTCCTCTTGGATTTCTCAGATGACCGTAGGATGACTCTTCCAGAGTCCTTCCTGAAAAGAGAGGGCTTTGCAGCCAGAAGCCAAATGAGGGAGGAGGGTTGGAGGGCCCAGCTCCCAGAATACATGTGTCCATTTAATTCCCCTGTTTTCAGTTCTATACTCTTGTTCCTGCCCTTTCTCCCTGTTTTACCCTGGGTCTGGAGACCCTCTGTTTCTCTTCTCCAGAGAATAAACCCCTGGGGGCAGGAAAGGGGCTGTGAAAAGTAAAGAAAAAAATCTAGTTTAACATTTATTATCAACCAGATATCTTATTTTGTCTCTCTTCATGTGACCCTCATCTCCAGAAGTAACTGTTAACTGCAAATTCTTGAGCTTTGGTGGGGCAAAAGGTGGGAGATTCTGCAGTGTAAATTTGATTATTCTTGATTTTTTCCCATTGATGGTTTAAAATTCAGCTCTTTTTGGGGTCTACTAAGTCATTTACCACTCATCCCTTTGCTTCCCATCTTCCAAAATTGTGTTGCTGTTGTTTCTTCTCTTGTTCTCCCCATCTTTGTATATATAGGCCTTTGTGTGTAATTTTGGGAAAGAGAGAAAAATAGTTGTGGGTGTTCAAGCTATCCTCTTTTTCCAGAAGTCAATAATAACAAAACTAAAAATAACCACCATAGCAATAGTGGCAACAACAATAATAGCAAGACACTTACTTAGCCTTTGTTAGGAGCCGGACACAATTCTGACCACCTCGTGTGTATTAACTCATTTAATCATCACAACAACCCTATGCAGTAGATCCTGCTATTATCCATGGGATTTATGATCTTTCCAAAAAAGGAGAACCTGCCAGATCCCACCCCATTGCTGCCACTGTGAAGTCACCCTGTCTCATTGCTCCCAGCTGTGGTTTTTCATGGGAAGCAAAGTTGTATGTTCGAGACAGAGCTGAGTTCGGGGTCAGAGAACTAGACCTGAATCCTGGGTCTGCCTCATCTTTGTTGTGTGTGGGGGCGGGGGGCAGAATATTTAAACTGTTTGAAATGTAGTTTCCTCATTGTACCATGGGAATTAAAACATGAACCTTTCTGAACTATTTTGAGAATTACATGAGGAAACATTTGCAGAAGTGCCGAGTACAATCCTTGGCAACTAGGAGACCCTATAAATATTGGTTGGATGAATGGGGAGCGCAGGGTTATGGTGTCAGAGGATGTTATAGGCTGGATTGTGTCCCCTTCAAATTTGTATGTTGAAGTCCTATTCCCCAAAACCTTAGACTCTAGCTGTATTTGGAGATAAGGCCTTTAAAGAGGTAAAAAGTAAAATGAGGTCATATGTGTGGGCCCTAATCTAATATGACTGGTGACCTTATATGAAGAGGAGACTAGGACAAAGAAATGCACAGAAGAGAGACCATGTAAAGACACTAGGAGAAGACCCGTCTGCAAACCAAAGAGAAAGGCTTCAGAAGAAACCAGTTCTTCCAGCTCCTTGTTATGAGACTTCTAGCCACCAGAACTGTGAGAAAATAAATTTTTATTGTTTAAGTCATCCAGTCTGTGGCACTTTTTTATAGCATCCCTAGCAAACTACTACAGAGGACCCAGGTTCAAGTCCCAGCATTGCTACTTACTAATGGGGTAGCCCTGGGCAAATGACCAAATCTCTCTGTGAGCCACAGTTTCCTCATCTGTAAAGTGGAGCTGATAGTAAATATTAAATAAAATAAGATGGCCAGGCCTGCAGTCTTGGCATAAATTGAAAGGTTTAAAGAAGCTAATGGATATAGCAAGTCTGTGGTACATTGTTTGGGGCCCAGCAAGGCCTGGGGAAGTACAGACACACCAGTAACAATGACAGTGCAGTAATGCCCCTATCTCGGGGGAACAAGGTGATGGATATGCGAGGCTGTGTCCCCCATGCAGGTTGAGGGCCCATCTAGGACAGGGCCCAGACCTTACAGCCAGGCAATATTCCAGAGAAGGGACCCTCTCCTTGGGAGTATTCCAATACTGTGAGCACTTGGGGACCCTGGGGCAGGATAAGTAAGTACTGATCAGTACACATGGCAGGAACCAATGGGCTGGGACAGGTGAGAGATGTGCTTGCATTGGTGCCTGAGGCTCCCTGTTGGGCTCCCTTTGCATCTGTCCATTTTCATGAGCGCCCCACCTCCACCACTTGGTCCTTAGATGACCTGCTTTAGCTCACATGCTGACTTTGGAAAGGTACATTTTGGTAATGAAAGTCATTCTGTATCTCTACCATGTTGTATAATTGAAGGGCTTGTCTGCCTGATAAAGGAATGTTAAATATTTTTATGGGTTTTTCAAGAGTGGTCACTTTTTTATGGGTCCAGATTTATTTCAACCCAAGACCTTTACCCCAAACCATTTTCTTGCTGTGATCCTATAGGGTCATTGTGACATGATAAAGTCATTGTGACATGATAAAGGGGAGGGGAGGAGAGAGTTGAGACTGAGGTTGATTTGGATGAAAGCCAAATTTACGTTTTTCTGAGGAAGCCATGGTATTGCTGACCAGATCAGACGTAGAATTTTGACTCCCAATAACATCGTAGGTTCAGAGCAAACAGGAAGTTTGCAACCAGAGGGAAATTCCTGATTAAATTTGTTTGAGTGTTTCAGCTAGTAGTGTGTGTTCAAAGAAAACCTTATCAGGGACCCTGCCATCTACTACTGCGTCTGTCATGATACCTACCATAGAAACAAGAACCCAGTATAGTGGTT
Organism: Rhinolophus sinicus; assembly: GCF_036562045.2. NCBI lineage: Eukaryota > Metazoa > Chordata > Mammalia > Chiroptera > Rhinolophidae > Rhinolophus > Rhinolophus sinicus. The sequence continues at coordinate 31,666,240 of NC_133755.1, forward strand.
AAGGACTCCTAGGCTCAAACTCTGTCTCCACTGCTCACTAGATATATGGTCTTGGGCAGGAGCTTACTTTTCCAAACCTCAGTTTCTTCACCTGTAAAATGGGGATATTGGCTTCTTCAAAGAAATAGTGTGAGAATCAAATACATGTAAAGTAATTATGATCGTGTCTGGTGCAGAGTAAGTACTCACTAAATGCTAGCTGCAATTATTCCTGTTATCATTGTATTTCACAAGTGGCTGAGTGGACAGTTGATAAGGTTCACTTTGTCCGTTTCCCAAATTTCACCCTGAATGTATCCTGCCAGTTGGCAAACTGATGAAAACACCTTGTGAGGTTAAAGTCTTTTATAAAAAGGCTAGTTTGAGGAGTTGGGACCTATCTTATAAAGGGAATTTAATATCTGTGTATTAGCTTTTATTTTATGACTAGGCTGTGTTCTGTAGAAAGTAGAAATTTTGGAACAAGTATTACTGCAATGTATTCAACAGTGGAGTCTGAATTCTCCTAGATTTAGTCATTTTGATTTTGTTTCTTCAATGCCTTTGGCTAATGATTGAGCTACTAAAAATGGGAATTGTTTTGGCAAACAATGGGTGGCTTTGCCACATGGTAAGCCGAGTCTTTGTGAACCTCTGAGTTAGTCCCACAGTCTCTGTGGGCCCTGGGTGAGTCCAAGTTGACACAGGCTGAGGGTGGAGGGGGGGTGTACCCTAGCACTTGGAGGCCATAGGGGCCACACTTAATTGGCTTTGCTTCTCTCATTGGTCATGTGTTAACAGGCTGACCATTCCTGCAAATTAATTGCCATAAAACAAGGAGTTGGGGCACTTTCCTGTTCAGAAGTCTGCAATGACTCCATGTTATCTCCAGATAATGTCTAGACCTGAAGCCTCTTACCGGAAGTCATCCCCCAGCTTAACCCTCTCACTAGCTTCATCTCTGGGATTTGCACGCAGGTTCCACCCCTGCCCCCATCTTCCCAAGTGCTTCTCCAGCCAAGTTCCTCCTTGAATCTCTTCTCGAGCTGAACAGGTGTTGTCACCAACACAGCCACACACAACGTACATTTATCACCCAGATCCTGGACAGTCACAACACAACCTCTCCCTTTGCCTGGAAACACCGTACCTTTTCCTAGAATACCATCTCTCCTTTTTACTTTTTCAAACTCTTCCTCATCCTTTAAGCTTCAGCTGCAACTCATTTCCCCAGGCCCTTTCAAGCAATGTTATTCCCTTATTCCTCCTATTAATATTGCATCTGCTACATTTATATTAGAGCATTTTTCACATTGTACTGTAACTATTTCTTGGTTGGAAGATCTTATAGAGTTTCCATGAGTTATGCTAACCTTATGGCGTTACCCAGTGGCTCTTGAGTTCTTGGCAAACTATTCAAATGTACCCAGAAAACACCTCTGGGGAGATAGGGGGATTTTCTAAACATATTTGGCCCTGATGCATTTTTGAATGGACTTCTTACTGGACCAACACTTCCCTCAGCCTCCTTTCTGTGTGCCCTGCCCCATTCCACAAGTCTTTTTGTTCTTTAGAGTGTCTGGTTGATGGAGCGAACACTGCCGTGGAAAGAACACGGGGTTAGAAGTCAGGGGCCAGAATTCTAATACAGCTCTGCCTCAGCTGGGTGACCTGAGGCAAATTGCTTCTTCTCTCTGGACCTCAGTCCCTACATGACAGCTGGATTGGATGATCTGGCTCTGTGCCCTAAGACTGTTGGTCTGGGAATGCCTTGAACAGAATCTGAAAATGAACCTCTGCAATGGCCTCTCCAAATGATCTTGATGAGGCTCTGGAGGGAACTGAATCCAAGGAGGAAAGTGCCCAATTCCTACTGGGAGGGTTTCGGGCTCCTGGCCTGCAATTCCAATGATTCCTTGGAATGTGAAACTTCATTGGCAGGTGGTCCCATGGTCTGATCTCGGAGTATCAAATCACTGTCTGTGGGTTCCTTTTCTGTAATGTATGCACGGTTTTCCCTTAAAAGGCTCTGATGTTGCCAAGTTAAATGTTAATCCCTGTTGTGAGCAGAGCTCCCTCAAGGGGCTGAAACACATCACATGGGCAAGAACTGGCCAAGGAACAGGGCTGCTTGCTTAGAAAATCACGGTCCCATCAGGACTGAGAATATCACAGCCGTGAGTCAGAACCCTCCCAGAAGCGAGAATCTCAGATGAAATTCCCTCCCTTGTTGGAAATCTGCTAAGTATTCATCTGAAGGGGATTTCTGTTTGGGTTGGTACGTTTTCTTGAGCAATGAAGAAAAAGTCTCCGTTGTTCAGAGGGCAGTGTTTAAGCAGACACTCATTTATTCAGCCAAAAATGATGGTTAAGTCCCTTTGGTATGTCGGGTGTAGGCCTTCTAGATGCCATGAAAAGGAAAAGACACACATTCTCTGCCCTCTTGGCATTTATGTTTGGGTGGGGATGCCAGACAGTAAAACAAGCAGTAACCATAAAAACGGATAAGGATGATGATAAGGAAAGGATAGGGTGCCAGGGAACTGCATAGCACAGATATCTCAACTAGTTGGAGAAAATCAAGGAAGGCTTCCTGGGGAGAGTGACCTCTCCCAGAGAGGCCCAAGGGGGTAAGTAGAAGTTGGCCAGAGTAAACGAACATGGGAGAGTGTGCCAAGGAGTGAGAATAGGATGTGTGAAGGCTTGAGGTGGTGGGGAAATGCTAAATGGGTCTGTGGGTCTAAAGAATTTCCACATGCGTGGAACTCAAAGCACAGAAAGAGACCTGGTAAGCAAGCAGGCTTGAGAGAAGCCAGGGGCCCCACCCTGAGGGACCATAGAAAGACTGTCAAAAGTAATATAAATGTACAGTGGCATGGTCTTAGATTGAATTATTATATACGTGAGAGCTGGGGAAGAGGGACCTACTATTTAATAGAATTTCAGAAGTGGAAGAAAACTTGGGAGTCAGCTATTCCAATTTCATCTTCTGCAGATGAATAAACTGAAACTCAGAAAGGGTGTGTGACTTGTTGGAAGTCATTTAGTTTCTTGGTGACACAGGCAGAACCATGAGTTGGGGCTCTGGTGTTTTTTGATGGTATGTTGATAAACTGGCTGGGAACAAACAGCAGAGACACCTGATTTGTAGCTGATTGCCATGGTGTAAATATTTCCCCCAGGGCCAGTTTCAAGCTACCCACGTTTAACAGCTCACAAAATTCCTACTAATTGAACAATCTGATTTGGGCCAGCTACAGCACACCGAAGGGAAAGCTGCTTGTACACATCTCTTCCCAACTCCACGATCCGTGACATTTTGTTGGTAGTTTGAAATCAGCCATGGTGGGAGTATTTATACCATGGAAATCAGCAAACGCTACAGGTAAAGCTTTGTTCTGCCTAGAGAGGTATGGTTAAACATTTACCAATATTCCACTGTAAAATAAATCTATAGATTAAGCTGGTCAGTGCTGTTTGGGTCAATAATATCCTCATTGATTTCTTCACTGCTTGATCTATCACTGAAAGAGGGCATTTGTCCATTTCCCCTTTTAGTTCAATAATATTTTTCTAGCAGCTTTATTGAGATATAATTCACAGACCATACAATTAACCCACTGAACGTGTACAAGTCAATGATTTTTAGTATATTCACACAGTTGTGCCACCATCACCACGATCAACTTTAGAAAGTTTTCATCACTCCGAAAAGAAACTGTTCCTTTTCACCGTCATCCCCCCAACCCTCTCATGTCCTCACCCTCAGCCCTAGACAACTCCTTACCTACTTTCTTTCTCTATAGTTTTGCCTATCCTGGACATTTTATATAAATGGGACTAGACACTATGTGGTCTTTGGTGCCTGGCTTCTTTCACTTAGCACGTTTTCAAAGTTCATCCATGTTGTCGCATGTATCAGTACGTCCTTTCTTTTTGTGGCTGAATAATATTTCATTGCATGGATATACCGTATTTTGTTCATTCATTCATTAGTTGATGGGCATTTGGGTTGTGTACCTGCTACTACAAATACTAGTGTACAAGTTTTTGAGTGGACATGTATTTTCTTCATTTTGGTTATATACCTAGGAGGGGAATTTCTGGGTCAGATAGTATCTATATTTAACTTTTTGAGGAACTCCCATACTGTTTTCCAAAGTGGCTGTACTATTTTACATTCCTACCAGCAATATGTGAAGGTTTCAGTTTCTCCACGTCCTTACAACACTGGTTCTTATCTGTCTTTTTTATTACACACCCACGTGGATGTAATGTATATCCCATTGTAGTATTGAATTCTTATCAGTTCTTGCCCCAATTTTGATGCTCTGTTGTTAGGTGCGTACCTGTGTAGGATTTTTCGGCCATCTTGAAGAATCGACCCCCTTATTGTTATGTGATTTGCCTCTTTATTCCTGATAATTTTCATTGTTGTCAAGCCTACTTTGTCTGAAATTAACATAGGTAACCCAGCTTTTTTTCCTTAGTGTTAGCATGGTATTTCTTTCTCCATCCCTTTACTTGTAACTAATCTGAATCTTCTTATATGGGTTTCTTATAGACAACATATGGTTGGGTCTTGTTTGCTGTTTTTTAAATTCACTCTAACAATTTCTGTCTTTAACTGGTGTATTTAGACCATTCACATGTAAAGTGATGTTTTGATGTAGTTGCATTAATATCTACCATCCTCATTACTATTTTATGTTCATTACAGTTGTCTTTTGTTTCCTTTTCCCTCCTTCTTTTTCTGTTGCTTTTTTACTAAAAAGAGTTACAAATTTTAATTGTGAGGTGCATCTTAACTTGAAAACTGTTAAAATATGGAGAAAAAAAAGTGTATTCTAGAATCTGTGAAACATGGTCATAGTACCCATCACAGGGAGGTTGTGGGGCTTAAATAGTACCAGGCATATATCAAAGTACTTAGCACAGTACTTGATTTGGCAGTGAGCACGACATAGTAGCCATCACCGTAATTACTATATTAGTACTGCCTAGTTACTCTATGGACCACACAGCTAATTTAGACTCCCTAATTCCATCACTGTATCACAGTTGAGAATAATTACCCTAAATACATTAGGAATATAGTTCTGGACTAGGTTGTGTGTTTTTTTTGTTTTTTTTTGAGGGGGGTTGTTTGTTTGTTTGGGTTTTTGTTGTTGTTGTTGTTCCTTACTGCAAGAATGTTCTCTTAGCCTGTTTGTTTTGTAGTCCACAGTTAAATTTAGAACTCTGAGGTCAGACAGTCCTGTGTTTGAATCCCAGACTTGTCACTTCCAGATGGATAACCTTGGGGAACCTTTCTTGACCTCTCCAAGTCTCAGTTTCCTTACCTGTAAAATGTATTAATGCCTTCCTCATAGCATGTGGTCATGAGCTCGCAGGCGCCCAAATCATAGACCTTACTGTTATCACGTCATCATATCTCTTCTCTAAAAGATGCTCCCCAGGGCTCAGTCTCCCTCTTTGAGCTGGAAACTCGAGCCGGCAGTACTTTGGCCCTGATGAAGGCAGAGGGTGCGTAGAATGATTTACACATTAGCAGGGGAAATGCCTTGAGCTACAGGGATAACTTTCTCCAGGTGGACTTGGCGGTACAGAGAGGGAGTGAGGCTGCTCCCTAGCATCTTCATGTGGGGGGCTCCCTCTCAGCCCCAGATAGGGTTAACTCCAGGGCAAAGAGGGCTTCCTGGCTGATGTGGGTAATGGGAGCAACATGGCAGTGACCACCGTTCCCACATCCACCATAAGGCAGTGAATCCTGACAGAACCCCAGTTACGTATTCCTCTCCGTCCTGCCTGTCGACGGGCCCCCAGAGGGGTGCTGCTGCTTTGTCTGTGGTTTTTCTCCTCCAGGATATTCTCGGTACTCCTTGTTATTCATTTTATTTTACTTCTTTATTTGTTTTCCTCTTATATTTTTGTTTCCTGAATCCGCAGTTTGGGTTTAATGGGAATGAATCACTGCCTCTCTCTTCGCTCTCCAGACACACTTTTAATGTCTAAACAATACCAGACGGGGCCTTTGGACTTAGATGAGCCAGGAGAATTACATTCACAGAAGAATCCTATAGTCCTAGGCTGTATTTCACAGCAGTGGCAGGTAACAACATAGGACTAAACACATGCTAAGCTAGGCCTTCCCTAAAAGGAAATTCCTGTGTCTGTCTTACTTCTCTATGGTCAAGGGTCTTTGATCATGAGTTTTCTGAGTCAAGGCTTCAATCTTCCCAGAAGCTGGGCATTGCCTGGCCCACATGGCTGGAACGAATATTGCCCTCTGGAGACTAAGACTTGTAGCAGAATCTAAAACTCTTTCCCTCGAGAGACCTCCTTTGTGAGAATTCTGCGATATAATGACATGAGTTTAAAAATTATGGTGAATTAGAGAGAATATCTGGATGACTTAAGCCAAGAAAAGAGCAGGATTTGGAGAAAAGGGAGTTGAGGCCTTAATAATATATATTTAGGGATCCCTTTCTCCAAGATTATATATTCTAGAAGAGCCTAAGAAACCCTATCCCATTGGCTTGGGCTGCAGAATAAATACAGGGACAGTTCCATGAAGGCATCCAGCCTGTCCTGAGTGGCCCTCCATGTGACTCACAGGCCTGGAGGATTTCTCCATCTGATGTTCCTTCTTGACCAAAGTGGAGCTCAAGCCTCAGTCCTAGGCCCTGGAAAGTTATACTTGGATAAAGTGCCAGGGAAATATTATTTCGCAAGTTATCAACTATCCAGAGGAGAACAACGGTTCCAAGCTCAGCCTGTCACATTGGACTCTCACTGCCTGACCTTGTGAGCTTCCACAGACAGGGCCTGTTCCCAGACACTGCTCCCCATCCTTTCCAGGTTCCTGTGAGGTAGTGGGGGTGATTGCTATTGGTAAGAATCTCAAAACCTAACTTATGTTTGCACAAAAAAATGCACATCCCATAAAACCCAAATCCCTAGTGAAAAATGTTCACCCAGTCTGTCTTGTCCAGAAATTTAAGCCACTGAGCACATGCGAAGAATGAGCAAAGGGGTGTAAAGAACCCAGAAGCCCCACTTTGCTGCAGATTCTATAGCATTCTCCAGTAGGGACCCTTTATTTTCTAAGGACATGTTTGTGTGCATACAACACAGTGTCTGGCCATTGATGGAAGATACAAGTTTGCATGAGGCCAGATTTTGGAGCTAACTCTGTGTGCGTCAGTACTTGCTTCAAAGCTACCGAGTTCTTTTTGTGTATTTGTCTGAATTATAAATCAGTATTTTCGATAGAAGCAAGATAACAAAGCTATAATTAGGACCTGCTTGGAATCAGACACTGGCTTCTTTCCTCCTCTGTAATTAGCACCCCATCGCAGAGGGAACCTTAGAGAATGCATCTCAGAAAGAGTGTTCCCACAATTTGCCACCTTTTTCTTTTACCTTTGTATGTGACTCTGTCTTTCAATATAAGACAAACTAAATTCCTTGCTATTAGGAACCAAAGGCCTAAAGTTACAGAGGGAAAGCTCTTGGTTTATAATGTTACAGCATCAGGAGGATTGGGGTGAGATGTCCCCAAAAGGTGAATGAGCATTTGCCCCATGGCGTGAGATTTCAGAGTGCGGGTAGGGATGTAGTGTTTGGTCAGTCTCGAAATGTCTCACTTTTGTTAATCTTGTCTCCCTGACTAAATTGTTAGCCCTTGGTGAGAGACCATGACCTTGCCTCCTCCTGGGCCCACCAAGGCCCCCAGCATAGGGCTATGTACGAGGTAAGCCTACTTCAGGGAGGATATCTCTGTTTGACAGGTAGGCACATTTCTGGGGATAGAGAAAGTCCAATGAAAATTGCCGTTTTGAACTTCTCAGAGCAGTGTGCACATGTGGATGTGAGCCGCTTTGCAACTACAACCTACAGGAGAACCCTTGGGATTCTAATCCAAAACATCTCTATGGCTGAGTAATAGTCAGTTTGGTGACTGTGACCTGGATGCTTTCATCCTAGTTTCAAATAAAATCAGATGATGAAGAAAAATGTAAAAGGAGATTGGAGAGCTGCTGAGATAACCTGGTACTGCAGACACCTTGGAACAATTATGAAACATGAAGCCGGGGTTATCCTGAGTATGTGTTCCTACGCCCACCCCCTTCCTTCCATCTGCCCTTAACCAAAACCAAATGGGCCATGTAATTGATGGGATTTGGTCCATGCTGATAACAGTACTAATCCCTCAGCCTTCGTGTGCTTACCAGCCAAATGAATGAGCCCTACATTTGTCCATTTTCACTCTCCACTGTGGTTGGCCAGAGAGAATAATTTAAAAATCACAAATAATGCTTTTTCTGAGAAGAAGGTCTATTTAAAAAAACAAAACAAACAAACAAAAAAAAACATCTCCTTGAAAGCCAGGCTAATGAAATGTGAGGATTAAAAACATCTTGGACTGAAATGAGGAGAAAGGGTAGCAAATGAGAAAGTACATACTGCAGTGGTTAGGTCTGGAGAAGGGAAAACCCAACTGTGGATAGCAGAAAGACGTTTCACTTGTAGAATCTAAAGAATTTGGTGGCGGTTTTTATTGCTATTGTTTAAAGGGAAGCCAGCAGTAAAGAAAATTATAGGCAAATTTCATATGACAAGGAACATGAAACAAAGGATTTTATCTTCAATAGCTAAGAACCAAATTTAACGTTTGAAGGAAAGCGGGGGGAAAATGTGACTATCAGAAGTACTATAGAATCCTGTCAAATTGCCTCTTCCAGAAAGCATGGGAGTATGTCAGGAGGCTGGGGGTTTCTCAATTCTGCCCTGAGGAAATTGACTGAACTGTTTAAAGCAAACATACCAGAGTTTATATATCCAAATGAGTGTCGTCATCTCCTTTAAAAGGGTCCTCCTGGGAGACTTTATTCTCAGGGCAAAAATACTGCTTTTATTTTGGATATTTGTACATGCCTCTCTAGGTTTTTCTTTGAATAGTCTCTTTTGTAACTAAGAGTCCTCCTTTGGAGGCAAATCTGATTTCTGAAAATCATTTTATATCAACAATAATGTGTGTATGCAATGGAAAAACCCTGAGTTTTCTAAGCGGCTTTGAAATGATAGATTCTAAAAGAAATTCTACATGAGGTCTAGAAACCAAGTGGGCATAAGCAGCCTCAGTACTTTCCACAGTAAATCCAGGGAACCTGATACACAGCAGCCTCGCTGGGTGATTACATACCTGTGAGCCAGACACACCTAGGATGGATGGATCCTGGCTCTGTAAAATCGTTAGTTCTTTTCCCCTTCAAACCTTCAGTTTCCTCATTTAAAAAATGCCTACCATGTGTGATTGTTATGAATATTAAATGCGGTAATACTTGAAAAACGCATCGGAAGGGCTCAGTAATTGTTTATTGTTATTATTAATTCTCCTATTAATTCACCTTCATGTGGAGCCAGGTACATGGTAGGTAACCACTTAATATGGGTCAACTGGTTACACGGTTGATGCGAAAGATGTCAGGTTTTGACACCTGTATTTGAAGAGTAGGGTCGCCTAAGGTAACAGCAGAAGGACAAGGAAAACATTTCTAATCCTCAATCTTGTAAAACTACTTCAGCATGACATTTATTTACCTCCAAGGTCCACCTTAGCTCTGAGGATTTGACTATTGCATTAAACAATGGAACTAACATGAACAATAAGAAAAAATGTTAAGTCGCATGGATAATTGAAGAACAAACTGTCAGAGAGTAAAGTAAGCCTATAGGTACAGCTTAAAGGATAATGTCCTGAATAATCATCTTAAGATAGTTTCGCGGAATTGTCAACTGGAGAGACTCCTCTGTGGCCTTGTCATTTAAAATGAAGTAATTTGTTTAATTTGGGCCTGAGAGGCGTCACCAAGAAGAAAACCTACCTAAAATTCCACAAAGAGGAGTAGGCACTTGCGTTGTTGTAGGACAGGGTGGAGAAAGTAAATGCCCACAGTTAGCCAAAGCTCTTGTCATCTTTTTGTAATGATCTCAAATTGGTAAAGAAGGCTTGCACAGCTTTTCAGAAGGTTTGAAAGAGAGAATAGATACTGGCAGCTGTGAGAACACTAGGTCGACTGCAAAAACCAGTGGGATACCGTATGATAAGCAAGGTCTTAAAAATCAGGGGGAAAAGGCAGAGACACAGTAGAGGACACCTTTCATGGAAAGCCTTAAAGTAACACAAAAGAAAAAGGGAAATGAGCCTATTCAATTATCACTGCATCATAATTAACTTCAGTAAGAAGGCCCCAAATACTCTCTTGTAACCACAGAAGACAAAGCAGGAAGACATGGATTTAAAGCCAAGGACATAGAAGGTGACACATAAGGAAGAAGACCTTCTTTCCCTGCTTAGAGATAAGACATAAGAGTGAAGGTCCCTAGTGATGGACAAGAGTGACCATGGGACCTGGATATTTAGACATTGACCTGTCCAAAGGTAGGCCTGGAGCATGGACACATGGGAGCGTGGGATATTTGACCCAAGACTCTCTCATTTGAACAACCTGAGTGAATCTCAACCTGGGGCACGTGGAGCACAAGTTCCTTCTCAGGATGCTGGCAATGCAATGGGATAGCAGTGGTGGGGGTGGAGGCATGGGCAGGGGCTTTGCTTCTGGGGGAGGAAAGCGAATGGCTCATGGACGTTTTCCCTTTACTGGCTCCTTGGAACCATGGAGTCAATACAATAAAATTAGCAGAGTGAAGTAGGCAGATTTGTGGGTTGGGAGGCATAATTAGTCCTGTTTTTCTCTAGTCTTGACCTAACTGGAGTTCACTGGGTATGTAATGGAAAAAAAACAACCAGCTTGATATAAAAATACAGGAAATGCCTGCGATCACTGCTGATTACAGTAGCAGCTTTCCTTCTGTTATTTTTGTGAAAGAGAAAAGAAAAAAAAAACGGGGTTTGTTAGGTTTGGTTTGGTTTTTCTATTTTTTTTCCCTTTTCCTAAATGATAGAAACAATTTGGCCTGTTCTTTTTAGGGCATTCTTTATTCCAGCTAAATGATGTCACTTAATCTTTATAAATTGGGGGGAGGGGGTCAAGACATTCAAATTCTTATCATAAATAAAATTCTTGTAAGTATAAAATGCATTCAAATGGTTCTAAATATGGTTTATTAGCCCTGGGGGCTCATTTTGTCTAAATTCCTCCAATTTCTAATGGCTCTACGATGAACACGATGAACATTTAGTTTTTCATACAGTGCCTTGTTTGCGGGGTGGTTTACATTAGTACTAGGAGAGGTAATACTGTTTCTAGCGATTCCTTTTCCAGAAACTATTACCTCTTAGCAAGTGACAACATTCCTGCAACAAGACCTTCTAAAGCAATGGACTGACAGACACACTGATAGAGTTCAGGCCGCAAGGAAAGAGCTAGATTGTCACCAACCCAGTGCTAGCAAGAAACACCCCACCTGGCCTGTTAGTGGAATTCATTTAGCACCGCCCAGGAGATGCTGCCCTCTGCCCAGGAGATGCTGCACTGTGCCCAGGAGATGCTGCCCTCTGCCCAGGAGATGCTGCATTCTGCCCAGGAGATGCTGCACTCTGCCTGTAGACCCCCCATGTTTCCTTTGTCCTTGAGGTTCCAGGAGGTGTTGTCATTCTGTATAATAGACTTAGGAAACTCAGTTCCCCAGCATGGAACTCAGGCAAAAACAAAACAAAACAAAAAGAATTTGGTTCTTAGGCAGCAGCACTGTTTGGGGCGGGGCGGGGGAAGGGCTGAACTTAGTTTTAGATTCAGAACACTTTATCGGCCATAGTTTCTTCACCTCTCAGATGAGATTGGACTGGGTGATTCTTGATGTTCCTCTAGCACAGTGGTTTTCCACTGGTGTTGATTTTGCCCCCAGGGGACATTTGGCAATGTCTGGAGACGATTTCGGTTGTCGCAACTTGGGAGGGGGGGACTGCTGCTGGCATCTAGTGGATGGAGGCCAAAGGTGCTGTTACATACACATCCTCCAATGCACAGAACAGCCCCCACTACAAACTGTTCCACCCAAGATGTCCATAGTGTCGAGGATGAAAACCCTGCCCTAGCTCTGAAGTTCTGTCATGCAACTGGAAAGGCTTAGAGAGGTTATGAGTTTGCAGTCCTTTCTTTTGACCACAAGTTCTACGCAACCTAGGCACATAAACCAGTTCTGAAGTACAGCCAGAACTGCAGTATTTCCGGACCCTGAAGGAATCAGATCGAGATGGCGAAGGATTTTTGGACACTTTTTTTTTTTTAAGATTTTATTGGGGAAGGGGAACAGGACTTTATTGGGGAACAGTGTGTACTTCCAGGACTTTTTTCCAAGTCAAGTTGTTGTCCTTTCAATCTTAGTTGTGGAGGGTGCAGTTCAGCTTCAAGTTGTTGTCCTTTCAGTCTTAGTTGTGAAGGGCAGCAGCTCAGCTCCAGGTCCAGTTGCCATTGCTAGTTGCAGGGGGCACAGCCCACCATCCCTTGAGGGAGTCAAACCGGCAACCTTGTGGTTGAGAGGATGTGCTCCAACCAACTGAGCCGTCCGGGAGGCAGCTCAGCTCATGGTGCCGTGTTCAATCTTAGTTGCAGGGGGCGGAGCCCACCATCCCTTGCGGGACTGGAGGAATTGAACTGACAACCTGGTGGTTGAGAGCCCACTGGCCCATGTGGGAATCGAACCAGCAGCCTTCGGAGTTAGGAGCAAGGAGCTCTAATAACGTGAGCCACCAGGCCGGCCCTGGACCCTTTTGATGACCAGGGAAGGCGTAAGGGAGAGACTTCCATTTGTCATTTCATTTTCTCTACTCAACAAGGTTTTACAATACAATTTCTTAGACTGTATTGAACTTTCTTTCAAAGGATACTACCCATGCTTGAAAACCCAGAGGATTTTTTTTCTATAACTATTAACTCAAGAAAGGTACTTAATCTAATCATACTGTAAAAACTAGAATAGGGTAAATATGCTCCTCTCTTCTTATTAATGTGTTAATATCAATTTCCCACCACTGTGGCCCTCATGTGTGTTTAACTTGAACACGTGGCAGTATCCTTTTGAACGGTTTGGATCCATTCCCAAACTAAAACCACTTCTCTCCAGACAAATTTTATTTCAAACAAAACAATTTTTTTTAAAGTCATTTTATCATCACAACTCTATCTAACCAGGGCACGTTAACCTCACCCCTCCCTTTCAGTATCTTTTATGACAAGGTTTATGCCAGTAATGGTTTGGTGTTCTTGGGATTAAAAGGATTAAGAATACACAGGTAGATAATTTTCGTTTTCACCTCAGTTCACTTATCGTAAAGTAGATACTGCATTGTTTCTGGCTTCTTTCTGGTGTGAGATCAGTCTGAAGAGGCACCAATCCACATGCCTGAGATGGGCTCCACGCTACACACTGAAAGAAGTCTCCTAGTCTGTTCTCTCTGACTCCAGGGTGTCCAGTGCATTCACTCACTGTCTTTGACACCCATGGGTGGATACCTGCAAATACCTGCCCAGCCTGTAGAGCACAACACAGTGGGCTTTGAGATGTTATAGGTGCCCATAGGGAATTTACAGGACCTGGCGGGGTGGGGGGTTTCTGAGGGATGGCTAGAAAATGTTGACCAATTTGTTGATGGGAAATTCTAGGTTGATGGTCAGGCTTACCAAGGGTCATATAGCATTAGGCATTGAGCACGTGCCAATAGGCACATCTCGTTTGAAAATAGACCAACATACCATCTCTGAATGCATAGCCTCATGGCTTCCTATGCCTAAATATGTACCCAAAATGACACTCATGAGTGCCTCTGTACAGGAGTTAGGATCTGATCATGGAGGAAAGAAAGAGGGCACTATTTTTTCTAGCCAGTCAGCGTACTCGTTGAACAAGCCTCTCCTGAACTGGGTTTGTGCGTAACTTGAAAAAAGCAGAGCAGACCATGGGAAAAATCATTTACCTACTCCATTTTTTCTTTTTCTCTCCCATTTTTTCCTCTTTCCTTCCTTCTCTCACTCCCTTCCTCCATTTTTCTTTTTTCCTTATTGAGATATAATAGGACTATAGTAAAGTCCACAATTCTTAGATGGCAACAAAATTTTACATGAATATATACTTATGTAGCCCAGATCAGATATAGACAGACTGCATCTAGCACCCCAGCAGGCTCTTCCATGCCCCTAAAATCATTACCACGCCCAACCCCTAGAGGTAACCACCATTCTGACCATGGATAAGTTTTACATTTAAGTTTATTTAAATGACCTTACTGGTGAAATACCCTAAATAGCCCTTATTGCACCCCTCTGATTTTGCCAAAGTCTGGGTTGATATGTGAAACTCTCTGCTTTGAAAATTATTGAGGGGTTAAATTGTGCCTGATAAAAAGTGTTTCTCATATATTCTCTCATGTAACCCTCAGGAACATAGCCTGTGAGGTAGATAGTATTGTCCCCATTTTACACATGAAGAAACTGAGCCCTCACATTGTAACCTGAAACCAAAAGGTCCCATAATCAGGAAGCAGGGGAGCAACTTTGGAACCTTGCTCTTTCTGACACCATAGTCTGTTTTCTTTAGCTCGGTGCCAATAAGTGTTTGCGTCCATTATACTTAGAAGAGCTAGTGAAGCCAAATAACTTTTTCATGGAAAATTAAGTGCAGTCCTCCCTAGTAAAGCTTGAGAAGAGGTTCTAGAAAACTTTATGAGACCTCCTTGCCGTGGTCATTGTGGCAATATTTACTGCTCCATGGTCATGGTTTCTGAAACTTCTCTCTGGAATGTGTAATCTTTAAGAAGAAAGTTGACTCAAGTTCACTATCAAAAATGTGCAAATACAAGGAAAGGAAAAGCCTTACAAAGGAACACACTTGAGCAACCCCCTTCCACCTTTTTTGTCTACATACTGTTTAAAGGAAACTCAGAGTAAAAAGATAAGCAAGTCAACACACTTTAATGTCTTAAACTATTACCTCCAATTGTGGGGCAGTTACTGGGAAGTAGTGAGACTGAAATAAGGTTTGATGAGATAATGAGGATAAAAGAATTTGGGGCAAGTCCAAAGTATTACCCAAAAGCAAGGAATTCCTATTTTTGTAAAAGCAAAAATCCTCTTTGGATTTCTTTCAGTTATCAAAAATAGGTGGTGATGTAGGTTTTTCGTTAAAGCGAAGACGCATAAAAGCAAAGAGACTTTTGAAAAGCAGGTGATACCATACTTGTATACCATGTTCCTCCAGAAATTTATTTGGAACCAGCTGATAAATGAACATAACAGTGACTTTGGGGGGACATTTTAGGGAACAAGTGGGTTTTAAATAAAAGTTTGAGTTTATGGGAATCAATTTATCTGGAAAAGAGGGATCTTTTCTGAAGTTAGTATGTCGAACCGGAGGTCGGCCTATACCGTGCCGGGCTTAACATGGGGAGGAGGAGAAGGAGAGTCCATTTCCTGGACATGGTTAAACTGCATATGATCAGGAGGGAAGTAAATTAGCCATTGATTTCATCCAGCCAAATATAAGCGGCTGATGGAACTTTTCCGTTTTTCAGTGTTTTGAATAATTCCCTTCTTTAAGTTCACATGTACCAATAACTATAGACATAAAAAACATTAACCGTACAGAGACACTTAGTAGGTACTTCAATCAGGACCCTCTAAGAAAAAAAACATACGTTCAGCCTTATGGCAGTGAGTCATTCCTCCCTAATTCACATTAGGATTAAATAAGCATGAAAATCAAACTCCATTCCTCACAGGATTACCGCAATAACAAAATGGAGTGTGAATCAAAATCGGGTTGTACGTGTCTTCATTGTGTCTAAGTGAAGTACCTGTTTAAAATGATTAAAAATTGTTTAAGGCAAATTAATCTTTGCAAACAGCATGGCAGATGTAAGCAACAGGGTTGGGGCTGCCAAGCCAGGGTACTAATAACCCAACAGGTTGGTTCTTGTAGAGTGGGTTCAGGCAGTGTTGTTTTATCAGCTTGGCATCCAAACTGTGACACAGGCAACACTAAGTTTCCAGAAGAAAATGATTTAATGGCTCTTTCTTTAGTAAGTACTCCAAAGTGCCTGCTGTCAGGGAAGCTGACCCCCTCAGACAACGCTCTCCGGGGCTCTCCTTTGTGCCTGTGTTCATTCTTAGTCAACCATCAGGTATTTTGTTAAGTGTCTGCTACATCCCAGGCACTGTACAAGGTCCTGTGGGGATAAAGTGGTCAACTCGACTCAGTTCCTTCATTCCGGCCCCTTCATCTCCTCTCTGTGGACCTTACTGCCTAGCAGGGGAGACAGACAAATCAGTAAGCATTCATATTTCGTTGTCATGAATACTACAGCAGGGGAGATCTGGGTGCCTTGGGAATCCTTAGGAGAGGCACTGAACCTAACTGGGGGAGCCCATGAGTGCTTCTTGCAGGAAGTGATGACACTTGGCTAATGAAGAAAGGGGAAGAGGGCTACAGGCAGAGAGAACAGTTTCTGCAAGAGCCCAAAAGTGAACTCTTACTATTTATACCTTTTGTTTGACATTTATTGCTACTTAAATATATACTTCCCGTTTTAACGCCAGATTTAAAGCTTTTTCCTAGTGGAAACTCTTTCTTAGCGTTCTTGGGTCTCCCCCACAGAACCTAGCACAGAACCTGGAATATGATAAGACTTTGATAAATATGCATTCCTTTCCCTCTTCCCTTGAGCATTGACCCTAGAGGATAAATACTGTTGTCACAGCCTTTCCTGGGAGCTCGTTGGATGAGAGCAAAAGAGCACAGAGGCAGCAGGCACTGGACTAGGGAAGGCCTAACGCATTTGGTAACGCACTGAGGAAAGACAGGTGAGATGAGGCAAGGGCACCGATAGTGAAGTCACACCTCACTAATGTACAGTTTACTTAAGGCTCAGCATTAATAGACTTATCCTCTATGAGTGCTTCTGAAACATGGGTGTTGTTGAGATTTAAAAATTAGAGTGAGCTGTGCTAGTTTAAGCCTCCAGACCCTTAGCCTAGGAGTTGAGGGGCAAAGTACAGAAACAGAAAGGATTGAGGGCCAGAAACCTGCCAATTTGGGCCTTTCTGGTTAGGTCTGCGGCTGCAGTTTATATTTATTTAGCTTCCAGGTTTGTTTCGTTCAAAAATCATTGATCCTTTCCCTTAAACAACTCGTCATTGATACTTTCTTCACAATATTGCTAAAACCCTGGATCCTTAGAATCTTTTTAATACTTTGTCCCTCACAATAATTCCTCCAGGTTTTAATACCATGCTTAATGTTTTCTCTTATTTTGAAGTTGGAGCAGAAACAGCTGTATAGACAATTTAGAGAGAGAGAGCTCCCTTAACTAGCATCTGATTCCAACCTCTCAGCTTCTGGATGTTCATGGGTCATGTCAACATACACTGAGTGGCTACAATGTATTCCAGCCTTCTCTTAGAGCACGAAGGCCTAACGCATTTGGTATTGCTGGTTCAGCTGCCCTTGACGGCTCGTCACAGTGTTGGTCTCGCTCTCAGCCAGTGCTGTGCCCATAGTAGTAAGTACAACTCTGGCTAACTTGCATAGAAAAGAAATTTTGCTGAACAGAGATGGAGCAGGTCATGGATACAATGGGCAAGCTGGAAACTAAATGGGAAACGGGCAGGGACCAAGGAGGCTGGACGGAGCCATGCCTCTTACACATGACGGTGGGACACCACAGCCCGGTCAGCTCACAGTCCCTTCACCTTTGTCCCCTTGCCTCAGAAATCACAGGAGTATTAAAATGGCCAAGACTTGGTACCGCCTGTCCTTCCACAACTCCTGCACTGAGGTACCCTCCCGACCCTTCCATGGCAAAGCCTGCTACAATGGGAAGTAAAGATTGCCACCATTCTGTAATTACGCTTCCTATTTCTTCATTCTGGTTTCTCCTTCTGGGTGCTGCTCCCATTGTGTTGCACCCTTACGGTATCACTTGTAACATGGTCAGTCTAAAAAAGAGCAGCAGACATTCAACTCTATTGATGTGGTAGAAAGTCATTTTGTTGAAGGTGAGGGAAGAGTCTAAAACCAGTAGTTTGAAGGATCAAGTTTGGAAATTGCCCGTGAAGGGGAATTAGAACTAATTTGTCAAACACCAACACTGTGCCGGGAACTGGAATATATTCTTTACATATTATCTCATTTAAACATCCCAGTAAGCTTTGAAATCAGTATTGCTATTCTCGGTTTACATGTAAGGAACCTGAGGCTCAGTGAGAGTCCATCACTGTGTTCACATATTGTGGATAGATCAAAGTCAGAGTAACCTTCAAACTCTTGTCTGTGAGATGTCCTAGTCTCCTGCTCCATCTCAGGCATGGCATCGTGGAGAGTCCCTGTTTTGGTAAATGTTCCCTAGTCCATATGTCCTTGATCTTCAACCAGTTGTCCAAGGGTCCCAAATCTAGATCTCTAGTTGACCATTAAAAATAAGATGGACAAGCCAATGAAATGTCAGCATGGAGAAATTAAAACTGGATGACCACACACCTAAAGACTCCTGGGATGGAAAATATGGGTGATCCTGCAGTGAGACCACCAGAGAAGGACTGGCGGTCAGTAATCACTGACCTCTCCTGGCACCTGGCACTGGAGCAGGCACTGTGGGCCTGCGGAGAATACAGACAATGTAACAGATGTGGGTCCTTCTTCGAGGAGCTTATAGCTTCTGAGGAGCTCCTTCAGTGCCGACTGTCTCCACCACTTAATTTAGACACACGTGGAGGGTGTGGTTAGGAGCTCCCTTTGCGAGGTATAAATCTTGGTTCCACACCCCCATGCTAGCTGTGGGATTCTGGGAAAGAAATTCACCCTCTCTGAGTCTCATTTTTGTTATCTATACAGTGGGAATGATAGTAGTACCCATTTCAGAGAGTTTCAGGGAGAATTAAATGAGATCGTCTGTGTGTGATGCACTAGTAAATATTCACCAAATGAGCATGGTGGCTTTATGGTTTTCTCCTTGCTTCACCTGGATGGCAGAAGCCAAGTCTTAGAATTATGCCTCTTGCACGTCATCTCACAAAGGCCAGGGCACTTAAAAGGTGCTGAATAAGTACTTGTCACTTGATGGAAAAGATACAAGAACGTGGACCGCAGTTAATCCTAGCCTAATGTTCAAAGCACTTTCATTCTTCAACATATTATTTATTCTTATATTAACTGATTGTCTCTTTTCATGTTAGAATGTAAGCTCCATGAGGGCAGGAAATTTGTTTCCTCCATGGTAAGAACTGTACGTGTTACAAAGTAGTTGCTGAGTAAATATTTGAATGGGTGAATGAATGGTGTTTTCTATGAAAGGGAAACAAGTTGTCTAGAAATGTCTGTGCAGCTTCTGCCCTGGAAGCTCCTGAGCCCTGGGGTTGATATCCCGCTGTCCCATGGGACTCCAGCCAGCCTTGGTTCTTGCTGGAGGCCACCCATGGGAAGCCGCCTGTGCCTGTCTCTTGCCCCAGCTCTAGCCAGCTCACCTGCAGGGCCCAGGGCAGAGCTTTTCAGATTGGCAGCTGCTCAGTTTGATGTTGTAAGACTCACTGGGAATTGCTGCCATTTTAATTTATGATTTTAATTGTTTTATAGTTTATACTTGTGCCCTGCAGTTATTTTCCATTAAATCAGAGCATTTATGTTTAAAAAAAGAGTAGGTTTGGTTGTGGGTAAGTCTATCTTAACAGCTAATCTCTGGCAATAAAAACTGCTTGACAGTCATCAACAGAATAGGAAATTAACATTTGTTTAATTAACCTCCATTGGGGGCTGTTAAACACATGAAAACAGTGATTTCTTTTTAACCTGAAAGGATGACAGATTTTCCATTTGTATACTCTAAGGCTTCAGGAGTAATTGTTGTTGTTTCTATGTCTGTTAGCATAAACTGGTAGGTAAAAATAAATTTCAAAATTGGGAATAGACCAACAACACCAAATATAATCTAAGACATCCCTGAAACTTTGAATAATTTTATGTAAAACATATACTATAGGTACATGCATTACACTACATATACATATATTATGTATAAAATATAAATACACATAGACACTTATGCTAAATAAATATTTGTTCCATATGTTAATCATACTAGATGCTTTATTACATACATACTTTATTGTACATAAAAGCAACGCCTAACTCTCAACATCTCTCTATACTGTATATATTCATACTGTATGCTTATTACACATAATGTACTTTATTACATATAATTTATTATACACAAAGTATATATTAGGTTGATGCAAAAGTGATGGTGGTTTAAAGGGTTAAAAATAATTACAAAAACCGCAATTACTTTTGCACCAACCTAATAGTATGATTAATATATGAGAGAAAGGGAGATTGAGAATTATATGTTGCCTGGGCTCATTCTCCCGCTACATGTTAACTACTTTATTGCATGTATGCGTCGTGCATATACAGGCAACGCACAACTCCCAACATCTTTCTATAGAGCTATATCTCTCTATATATTAATTTGGTATGTCTCTATATTAATCGTACTATATGCTTCATTACATATGTATACTTTATTACATATATATTACAATGTACATATATAATAGTATACAATGAAGTATGTATGTAATAAAATATATAGTCTGGTTAATATAATATAGAGATATAGACAGAGAGAGATGTGAGAGTTATGTGTTGCCTGAGCAAATCTTCACAGCACATATTAATCATCTTTTTAGTTTTCACTAAAGTTTCGGTTTCTGCCATAGCGCTTGCTAAAATAAATTCACAAATCGTGATTTATTTATTTCAGAGTAGAATATTTGGAGGACGTGTTGGTCATAGATCTGAACCAATGACAAATTGCCCGTTCCTGTGTTTAATTTGGTCAAACCACTTGCTTTCTGGCTGAGAACTACGTATTTCTCTCACAGACCTCATTACTGTCTCCACTTGGTCAGACTTATTTGCTGGCCAGTTGGCTACACCACACACGGGCTTCCTTAAAAACTGAATTAAAATATGGACTCTATACAGGTAGAAATTGCTACTTGTCATGGACCCTCAGGGTAGCTCAAGAATAGTAAAACTGTAAATGCCAAATCTGAGTGTGTCTACTGCATGCCCTCACTTTACTTCCATGACCTTGACTGTAGTTGAAAGTGACTTTGTTTAAAAGCTGGGTATCACTTTTTCCCAAGGCAGAGAAGGATCAACCTGTTTTAAGTACCTCCATCCGCTGAACATAACTTACTACTATTTCATCCACATCTGTGCCCAAACACCTTGTGCTAGCCTGAGGCTAAAATCCAGACAGTGATTGCCAGCAAAGTCAAGGAATGAGCAGCACTCCGAATTATAGCTGAATGACATCAAAACAATCCAAATCCTGCTCCAGAAATGGTCGTATGGTTTAAAAACAAACAAACAAAAACAACAAAGTGGCTAAATCAGGATGGACTCCGCGGACTCCAAGAAGGGGATAAAGCAGTGGCTGCTCGGAGGGGCCTGGAGGGGGATCTAGGCCTCTCCAGCCAGGATTTGAGAAGTGGTTTTGAAGCTGCGCCTACAGCTCATCTCCTCCACTAACTCTCCAGAGTATTCCAGTCAATCTGTATGTCTGATAAACCTATGCGGGTTCACTGGCAGAAGTTACATATCAAGTCATAGTGTCCTTAGCTCAACGACATTGAACAGGTTTGCACGTTATTTAGAAGGGCTCATAGTTCGGCGAAAGCTGATTTTTTATGAGAAGGAAGTAAAGAACCATCCAGAGTACCGTCGCCCCTGCAGACGGAGCAGTAGGTAGGGAGTGCCAGGGAGGGCAGCCAGAAGGCAATGGGCGGGGTAAAGTGGAGAGAGAGGGGCCCAGGAAACTGAACTGTTGTTGGGCTGGGGCATCAGTGCGCTCCCTCACCTAGGGGGGGAGGAGAAGCTGCTAGGACCTTCTTGGCTGGAGACCGAAGGCTCATGGAGAACGTGGAGCTCCAGGGGGTTTTCTCTGAACGGGGGTTCTTCTCACAAGGAGACAGCCACTGTCTTATGCAAAGGCGTTGTCTCCCAGTGTCACCTGCAGAATTGTCGCTTGCTTTTTTCTGAGTGGAATTCTGGAAATCCCTTTCCTCTTTCCCACTGGCAGGTTTGACGTTTACAGTTCTTTACTTTCCTAATGCTGTTCACTGGGCCCACCCTGGCACATAGTGTATTGATTTGGAAAGTCTTCTCTTGAAAAAATACACTTATTATTATTTATTATTTCTAAATTGGAATCCCAAAGCATAAAGAGAAAATATCAGTAAATATAATTAAGGACAAATACCTCTATTTCCCTGGGCCTCAGTTAGACAAAAAGATCTCGAGGCTCTTGGAGCTGCTGACTCACCAAACTTAAGACCGCATGTCAGTGACTGACCACGCGCCATGGTTGAGATTCTCCCTCTTCCTGAGGCTTCTCAGGCACCTCAGTCTCCTGAGTTTCCTCTCTGGTTGTTCCACTGCTAGTCCCACCCATTAAATGTTGGACTTGCTCAGAGACCAGTTCTAGCCGTCTTCTCACATTATACCCTCTTCTCAGAATATCTCACCCGCGCTCATTAGTTCTCCAGCCCAAACCTTCAGGTATCACCACCGGCTCAGGATGTTCAATCAGATGCCTCCAAGGCAACTCAGACTCAGCATGTGCAGGCTGAACTCCTGGTAGACCTCTGCCCTCACTCTAAAACCTGGACCGCCCTGGTACCTAGCAGGTACCCAGTAAATACTCATCAAGTGGAGCAGGGGGGGTCTGTCTTTAGCTCTAATTGTCTTTGGTAAACGCCTGCAGATCGTGTCCTCCCTGATGAAAAAGAGTGATCTTCTTAACCTGTCTGATCCTCGTGGACCTGTGTGTTTTCCTCAGTTATTAGCCATAGGCCTCAGCCCGTGAACACATGTGTGGGCATGAGCACAACCCTAGACCTCCTTAACAGCACGTATGCATACGCACACACGCGTGCGCACGTTGATATTTCTGATTAGCTGAAAAGCACCACACGGCCTTAAAGCAAATTCCTCTCATGGCCAAATTAAACAAATACAAATGTGAGGCTTCTTTTTCTTAAGAATAACAAAATCTGTTCTCTGTCCCCTCCGAGGTCAGTCCATTTCAGCTCCCTGGCCCTGCGTGATGCTTCTGATATCCTCCGTAACTTGGGTGACCCCCACTTACCAGGACGACGTGCTTTTCCTACATCCCCCTCAACTCATGTGCAGCTACATTTGTGTTTCCTCAGCTCTTTATCGGGGGCTGGGGTGACCTGCGAGGTGCTGACCACTCTCCTAGCACGTGGCTCCTTATGGGGCTGGCCATGGAAGACGTAGGCTTACTAGTTTTGGCAGCTTCTCATCCTGACAAAGGAGCGTAAAGGGTGGCTTTCTGGCCTTCCCGTCCGGAAATTCTGGGCCCTGCGTAGGGTTCTACAGTCCACTTCCGCCAGGCTCCAGGCACGCCCCCAGAAAGGTTACTCTTGGTCCTTTAGCTGGAGTGGCCCTTTCTGTGATGACAGAATGCTGGCTGGATTTTGAGCTGCAAATTGCTGGGCCCAAAAAAGGCAAGAGCGGCAGCCCTTGCCTTCTAAGGGCAGTGGTGGTGTCTTCTTTCCCTCCTGTGTAGAACTTACATCCTAAGTATTTCTGGCCTCGTGTCCACCTCTCCCTCCATACCCCTCCTTGAGGACAGGGACTGTATCTTCTCTCTCAGGATCCTCAAGGTCTAGCACAAGACACACTCTGAGTGGCAGCTCAGTAAGTATGGTGGAACATTGCATAGTAGGGTCAAGTAGGCAACACGTTAGGAGTAATCATGCCGTTGACTCAACCGTCGTTAAGATGGACTTAATACAGATCCTGCCCGTTATCTTATCCAGACGCTCCATGAACACCCAGGCACTTGCAGGGCTCTGGGATTCAAGCTGTGAACATGAAGACGCAGTCCCTGTTCTCATGGAGCTCATTGAGAGAAACTCAAGGACATAAGCAAAGTAATCGCACATTGTGCTCACTGCTACAAAGCAAGTAACTGAGGTGACTGACATGGAAGTGAGGGTCTGGGGCAGGCAGGGGTGGGGCAGGATGGCTGAGAGAGGCCCGTCAGAGGAAAG
This sequence comes from Rhinolophus sinicus, assembly GCF_036562045.2. NCBI lineage: Eukaryota > Metazoa > Chordata > Mammalia > Chiroptera > Rhinolophidae > Rhinolophus > Rhinolophus sinicus. The sequence goes on from NC_133755.1 coordinate 31,690,323, forward strand.
GGGATGGAGGCAGAGAGCTGAATGACAAGGAGTCTGTTCTCCAGGGAGAGGGAACAGTGATTTGGCAAAGGTCTCAAGGAAACTGCTTAGGGAGCTTAAGGACCTGTCAGAGACCCCTTTGGCTAGATTGGGGGGTGGGGGTGGGGAAGTGGCACCAAATGGTGGAGGAGAGGAGGGTCAGCCCAGAGCCAGAGTGAAGTGCTCGAGTTCCACTCCGACTGCCACAGGAACTGCTGGAAGTTAGCAAAGGAATTCTTCCTGAGTGTAATGGGAGAAGGGTTTAGAAGGTGTGAGAGAACATCAGATTCAGCTGCCTCTGATGGTTTGGGCCTTAATTGTATCGTTTTAATAATAACAGATTTTCATAGTTCCACATGTTATCTGAAAATGTTTGTTCAGGCCATCTGGCTGCCTGGGGCCATGATCCACAAATTCACTTCTCAGCTCCCTCATTCCTTAATGCTTTTGGCCAGCAGCTTTTCAGAAGCTAGGATGCGTCAGGCACTGGGGACATTCCAGGCCCGGCCCTCATGATTACACTGTGCAAAGCAGACACTCGTAGGAGGGCCTATGCCAGGATGTCGAGGCAGGAGACAGCCTCGCACACCTGGGATCCTCCCCAAAGCCCCACAGGCCCCAGGTGTGGGTTGTGAGGGGGTGTGGTGAGGCATGAGACCAGAAGTCCAGGCTGGTGGAGACCGCAGGGGGCCTCTCATGCCATGCCAGAAAGCACGTCCCAGGGGCGCCATTGAAGAAAGGAAGCAGGAGGAGAGCATCATCTGACTTACATTTTGTATAAAATGCCTGTTGGTAAAGAAGGGTTCACTTCCAAAGTGAAAGAGGAAGCATTGGGGTGCTACAGCCAGGCTTGCAAGTTCAAGCTTCATGGGCTCTAGCTGCCTTCACGTCCCAGGATCTTAGACGAGAAGGGTCCTTGGGGATTCACTCATTTAGCCATCTCATCTCGGAAATGAGGACAGTACAGCTCAGAGAAACACCTTGCTTTAGGTCACCGCTGTCCTTAGCCCCAGTCTGTACACCGAGCCCCAAATAACCATGTCAAAGTGCAAGTTGATTGATGGCCCGGAAAGGAATGGGGGCTCTAGGTATAAGTATCGTGACAGTCAGGGCAACCCATGTCACTTGCTGGGGTCACAAAGTAAAGGCCTATTTTCCATCCGTGGGGGTCAGGATATTATCTGTATTAAGGATAAGAATTGGCTTTCATTGCTGTGGATTAAAAACAAAAAAAGTAATTGGGCAACCGTGTAATCAGATAAGTTACTTTACGGTGATTTTAAGTCTTAATGTCCAGGTACTGTGCCAGGCTATTTACCTTGGCTCTCGCTGGGGATGCTGTTTCACACCTCAGGTTTCCAGCTGTAGCAACTTGAAGGTCTGCTCTCTTGAGACTGGCTTATCCATTACATCTTAAAACCATGTTGCCGTGAGTCAAAAACAACCATCACCCCAACAGCAACAACTGTCTTCTCAGTCCCACAGTGTGGATACATTTTTCTTTTTCTTCCTTCCTCAAGCCACATAGCAAAGTGGTTAAGAGCACGGGAGTTGATGTCAGGCAGAGCCAACTCTGTCACTCACCACCTGTATGTCCTGAGCCAGGTAGATAATCCCCCCAAGCCTTCTTACTCACCTTTAAAATGGAGATCATAATAGTCCTACCAGATTCATAGGCTATTTGTGAGATAAAATGAGATAAATCACAGAAAGACTTAACACAGAGCCTGGCATACAAAAAGATTTGGGGGGAAAAAATGGTAGTTATTATTTTATTCCTAAATGATTGAGCTATTCCTATTAAAAGCCTTGGAGAAGGATTTTCCCTACAGAATGGCCCAGAGTGAAAGATTACTATTGATTCTCAGGTGTCAGCACTTCAATGGAGAATTTTTAAATCAGTTACCTTTGTTCTGAAGCAAACTGTGCTTTTCTATTTGATGGAGAGGTGTGAGGTGCTGTCCTGTGGTTCTTACTTACTGTCCTCTCTGGCCTGGGTGGGACTTGCGTGATCTGGCATCCCTGGGAGTGTTAGGATGGCAGCCAGTCACCAACATCTACCCCAATGTTGAGGGGAGTCTGACTAGATTGAAGGGGAAAATTGTCTTCCTCTTGAATATGTTAAGTTTATGAGGGTGTTTGGCAACATCTACCAGAAGAGCCTGTATTCCCATCTGATTAACCACAGTCATTCACGAGTCTCCACTATTTGTCCAAAAACAAGAAGAGTTTCTTCATAACCTCCCCGAAGGCCTGTTCTCTGGTGATCCAAATACTTGGCATCCGCAAAGTAATCTTTCTAATCTCTTATCTTCAAGTAAATGGAAGAATTTGCTGTCGTTAATGTGGCACTCAGGCCTGAGCTTTGTGGAATTAGCATGCCAGAGGAGTTGAGCGTGCCAGGGAGTCGAGGGCATCAAGAAATGGACGCTGGGTGAAGAAGACAGGGGTTTATGAGTCTCTTCCTGTAGGGTGAGTTTTTAAGTCAAGCAAAGAAAAACCGTTTTCAATTTTTTCTTATATGTGAAGGCTGCTATGTGTGCGAACCCTTTACTAAATGCTGTGTGGTTTACACAGAAGAGTTTCTGGCCCTTATTCTTGGGGAATCTGCCATCAAATAGGGAAAATAAAGGTTTACAAATGGAAAATGATGGATTTTCACATGAGACCACTGATGAGTCATGTGAAGAAAACAGGACTCCCCCCAACTTATGAAGTTCAGGTCCCAGCTCACCTTTGTGAGCCGTTGTGCCCCCTAAGTTCTTTGTAAAGTGTGGATGATGATACCTACCGCCCAGGGCTGTTGTCGGGAGTGAAGGAGACAAGGTGTGTGCTAGGACGTGGGGAACCACAGAGCACAGGGACCGATGAAAGCTGCTAGCCACAGCAGCTCCCAGGGCCCTGCAGAAAGGTCGTGCTCACGGTGTGGCCATTCCAGATCCTGAGAAGTCTGCTAGGGTCTGGAAGCTGTCACCTCAATCCTGATTAGTAACACCTGTGCAGCCCCACCCCTGCTCTCTAGCTGCCTCCCCCTTTGCTTTCTCCCCTGAGGCACTTGGTGTTCCCTTGTAGTGTCAGTCCCCAGGCCCAGAGAAAATGAATCCCCTGATTTTCTCACTAGGGTAGGCCGAAAGTCTCTCTCTCTTTCTCTCTCTCTCTCTCTCTCTCTCTTTCTGTCTCCCACTCTCACTCTCGCTCTCGCTCTCTCACTCTCTCGCACACCACGCATTTTCTCGCACGCTTATTTAAGTATCATTCATCACTTTCTCCCATATGTTGTAATTGCATGTGCTTCCTATTTTTCTTCCCACAGTGTCTATCTCGGTGGCTTATACACAGTAGAAGGTAAAATATTTTTAAAAAATATAAAGCTTGTTAGGGATCTAGTGACTTGCCCTAACAGGGGATATGTATATTAAGAAATGACTGATGGAGATCCCTGGAGAGGGCAGAATTTCTAGGGTAACTACCACGTATCAGGCACTGTGCTAGAGCTTTCACCTAGGTTATATCATTCAGTCTTGGCAAGATTATCCCCATTTTACAGATAAGGTAACTGAGTCCCAGAGATATTTTGGACAAGCCTAGCATCATCCAGATAGTAAGTAGCAGAGTTACAATTCAGATTCAGAAGTACCTCACTTCCTATCTGAACATTAGGAAAAGAGAAGTTGGGGGAGTCACCCAGCATTTCAGATCTTAACATGTAGGTACCGACCATTACGTATACTTAAGCCATTAGACACTGAATTAGATGTATGGATAGCAATGGGTGGGGGGGGGCAATTCTTAGAAGCCAAAATTATCCACATTTCTAGAGATATCAACAGTTGATTTCTTGTCACATTAAAAGAATACTTTTGTTAAAAGTGAAAGTAAAATTTGACCTGCCACTGCTCTCACCCCATCTCCAGCAGTCCTCCCTAATATTAAGACCTTTACGCACCACTTCTCCCTCACTGTGAGACCATTTCTTCCCCATCTCACAGCAAACTCATTTGAGAGATCTTTGCTTTTACTCACAGATCCCTTTCCCTTTCCCCACTCCAATAAATAAAGCATAATTGGTTTTAGAAGATAAGCCTTTTTTTTTCTTTATGAAAATAACTACTAGGTCTTTCCCCCCACACCGACCCCCCTTCAGGTTTTATAGAATTTAAAAAAAAAAAATGTACGTTGTTTTGGGAATTTCCTTTCTTGATGTCTTTGGAGTTTCTGGAAAAGATCTGTGCTCCTACCCCAAGGGAGCCTTGGTTATACCATGCAGCCCTAAATCAATCCTTTCCTGTCAGCAACTGTGACCTCTCTGTCTCTGTATTCCCCTTCTCAACCCGAAGACTTTCTTTCCCAGCCCATAGGAATTTGGGTCCAATGAGCAGACAGAGATTTTCAACTCATGGATCTCACATTTGATCTGAAAGGTGGTCACGGGCAGTCATGTGGAGTCAACTCAACTCTGCCTCTTACGAGTCAGGCAACCTCAGGCAACTGACTTACCTTCTCTGAGCCTCGGTTTCCTCTCATTTCAAATGTTGCTAGTATTGGTGTGGTCAGGATTGCTGTCTCCCAGGGATAAAATGTCAGGGGACACTCCAGGCAAATGCACTCTTTCCTGATAGCCAGAGTATTGCTCCCAAATCCCTACTTGGCTTACAGATCTGGGCCATCTTGGAGCCTTGATCACCATTTAAGACTTAGATTATAGTAGTAGTTGTCCAGCAGAGGCCCTGCAGGGGACATTTGGCAATATCTAGAGACAGTTTTGGTTGTCACAACTGGGGATGGGGGGTTGCTAACAGCGTCTAATGCATAGAGGCCAGCAATGCTACGAAATATCCTGCAGAGCACAGAACAGCCCCCACAACAAAGAATTATCCAACCCTAAATGTCAGTCTAGCTCCAATGTGCCAAGGTTGAGAAACCCTGAACTAGAGGGACACTGCATGGCCTGCTCCTTCCCTGCTTCCCCACAGCCCACAACCATTTGGCCCTCTGGCAGCTGAGGAAAGAAGAGGGGTTCCATGAAAGTTCTCACAAGTCTTCATTCTGAGGGAGGATACAGTAAGCTAGCCTTCAATCCGGGTGCCAAGCAACAAAGACAATGACAAAGGCACTTGAGGAAGAGATGCTGGGAGGGGCCCCTCTAAAATCAGGGACTACCAAAGATGCTTGCTATCATCACTTTTATTTAGCCGTGTTCTTAAGGCTCTAGTCTACACAATCAGACAAAGAAGTTTGAAATATAAACACTGCAAAGGAGCAGGTAAAAATGATCACTAATTACAGATGATTTGGAAAATCCAGGAGAACCAACAGGAAAACACACACAAAAAAGGAGTGTTCGGTAATATAGTGGCAGGGCACAGAATGAGAAGCAGAAATCAATAACTAGTATATACATGGGCAACAAGATGGACAATGTAATGGAGGAAAAGACTCCGTTTATGATAAGAATTTAAAATATAAAATAATAACTTGGATTGTTTAGAAGTGGATTCAGTTGCAATTAACGTATAAACCCCAAACAACAGTACTTTAAATAAGACACAAGTTTCTTTCTTTTTCATATGAACGTTATCTGGAAGTGGGCACTCCTGGGGCCTGGAACTTGTGTTTTTGGTCAAAGAAGCACATGCCAGGACTCCAGGCATTATATCCTCATTTAGGCAACAGAAAATAGAAAAAGCAGAGTAAGGCTCTTCCTGTTAAGACTTCCACACATCTGATTGGCTAGGACTTAGTCCCATAACTAAGTTTTAAGGAAAGCCTTGAATTCTCGTTTATACCTGCTTTGCTCTGTGCATGGCAAGAAAAAAAAATTCTCTCACTAAGGCCATAAGGATATTGGGACAACCAGCAGGTTCCCATAAAATGTAACAAGATATGTACAAGATCTATATGAGATAACTTTAAAATGCCCCTAAAGAAAACAGACAAATAGAAAAACAAACATATTATTGGATAGGAAGGCTCAACATCATAAAAATATAAATTCTCCCGGAGTTAATTTATAACTTTAAACTGTTCCCAATAAAATCACCACCAGGATTTTTTTTTTTTTTTTTAACTAGACAGATGATTCTAAAGTTCATATGGAAAAATAAATAAGCAAGAGTAGCCAGAAAATTTTGAAAAAGAATAAGGGACCAGCCCTACTGGATGTTAAAACATATTATAGACCTATAATCATTTAAAAAGTTTGGTGCAGGTCAATGTTATAGAATGAAGATTACAGAAATAAATCCAAATGCATGTGGGGTATCTAGCACCAGTATTTATAGAGGTGATATTTCAGTCAATGAGGAAAAGGTATAAACTATTCAACATATGGAATTGGGACAATTCACTAGATGTCTAGAAACAAAGTTGAATCTATACTTCACACCTTTTATCAGGACAAATTCCAAATACATCAAAGACAAGTTTATAAAATGAAAGCATCAAAGTAGTAGGAAAAACCTTGGGAGAATGCTTTTATAACTTTGAAATGAGTAAACCATTTCAAATTAAGACATAAAATCCAAAGACCATAAAAATAAAACATCAACTCAATTACATAAAAATAAATATCAGCATGGCAAAACCACTGCAAGCAATGTCAAAAGTCAAACAGTAAACTAGGACAAGTATTTATAATTCTTAGCCCACACAAAGTTGTTCCCTAATATAGACAGAGCTCCTAAAAATCAATTAAAAAAACAACAAACACCACAAAAGGAAAATGGGCAACAGTTTACAGAAAAAAAAACAACAAAGATTATTTTTAAATATATGAAAAATGTTCAAACTTACAGAGATACTTAAGCATCTACTGAGATACTGTTTTCACCTACCAGACTACCAGAAACTTGATAACATACCATATCGGCGAACAGACACTATCATATACTGCCGAAAGAAGTGAAAATTGTTCAGCCGCTAAGGAGGGCAGTTTGGCAACATGCACTGAAATCCACATTCTCGTACTATCAGATTCAGAAATGTCTTTTCTAGGAAATGTGTACAGTTACCTTCAGATATGTGCGAGACATCATATGTACAAGCTTATTCACTGAAGCTCTGTTTGTGATAGCACAGCCTTGGAAGCATCCTAAAAATGTCCCCCAATAAATATGGTGGAGTATTATGCAGCCATAAAAAAGAACTAGGAGGCCCTTTATGTGCCAAGACAGAAAGATCTCCAGTATGTGTTAAGTGGGAAAGGTAAGGTACAAATGAATGCATGTAGTAATCTCCATTTAGTGAAGGGGGAGTAAATGAATACCGGCATGCCTTGTTTTATTGTGCTTCACTTTATTGCACTTGCAGATACTGTGTTTTTTACAAATTGGATGTTTGTAGCAACCCTTCATCAAGCAGGTCAATTAACACCATTTTTCCAACAGCATTTGCTCACTTCATGTCTCTGTGTCATATTTTGGTACTTCTCATAATAGTCCAAACTTTTTTTTATTATTATATTTGTTATGGTGATCTGTAGTCAGCGCTCTTTAATGTTACTGGGGCAAGACCCTCCATCGGCAAAGAAAGATTCTGATTCAATCTGAAGGCTTAGATGATCAGCATTTTTTTTAGCAAGAAAGTATTTTTTTATTAAGGTATGTGCGTTGTTTTTTTAGACATAATGCTATTGCACACTTATTAGACTACCGTGTAGTGTAAACATAACTTTTGTATGTACTAGGAAATCAAACAATGTGTGTGACTCTATTGCAGTGATCTGGAACCGAACCTGCAATGTCTCCAAGGTATGCCTGCATATGTTAATGTTTTCTTATTTACGTATAAAGTGTGATCAAGAGGATACACAAAGAATGAATGAAAAGCAATTGCCTGTAGAGAGAGAAAGGAATGCCTGAGGAACAGATGCGGGAGGGAGAATATGTACTACCGTGTTTCCCTGAAAATAAGACCTAGCCAGACCATCAACTCTAATACGTCCTTTGGAGCAAAAATTAATATAAGACCGGGTCTTATTTTACTATAATATAAGACGGGGTATAATATAATATAACATAACATAACATAACATAACATAACATAACATAACATAACATAACATAACACCGGGTCTTATATAATGTAATATCCAGTATAATATAAGACTATGTCTTATATTAATTTTTGCTGCAAAAGACGCATTAGAGTTGATGGTCTAGCTAGGTCATATTTTCAGGGAAACACGGTATATGCCTCTTTATACATTGGATTTTATTAATATGAACACATGAATTACCTAGTGAAAGGAATTAAGTGAAACTATTAATAGATTAACTTAATAAGCAATGGCTAGTGACACTGGCTCATATTAGGAAAAGGGATTTTGCTGCATTTTTCTCCCTATTAGAAAAATGACTCCACTCCTTAAAAATGTCCCCAGTTTGCAAAAGTACCCTGGACTTGTATTTGAGGACTGAGCAGTCAGGGGTTAATATCTAAACAGAAGTCCTTCTTTGTGAGTCAAGTTTGATGAGTACCTACTATGTGCCCAGCCATGAAACAAGCACTGTAGGAACTCTCAGGAAGGAGACATGCCCACTCAACTTGCCCTGCAAGCTGGGCCTCAGAGCAGGCAAGGCTGGAAACAATTGTTCCCAACTCCCCTTCTCAGGAAGGTTTAGAGGCCCCTAGTGAAGAGGCGGCACTTAAAACCAGCAGGTGGGAGAATCGTGGGACAGGAATAGGAAGTAGAAAGTCATGGGTAGAAAGATGGAGAAGGGGGGAACCATAAGTGGACCACAGCCTCAGTCAGCTGTGCAGGAGACAGAATTTCAGGGATGCCACCTTCTTTCAGCAGCCCTCGTCCCCTACCCCTTGTAGGCAAGGACATTCTCTCATCTCTTTTTCTCTGCCTGGGCAAATGTAGCCCTGGGCTTCCCTGAGCTCTCCCCCACACTGAAACCCCACTCAGGAACTCACGGAGAGCCCAGGACTGGACAAGTTTGGTCCCAATGGTGTCAGTATTTTACTTTTTAATGAGATTGAAGACACCCAGAGGAATAAAGTTCTAGGAATGGCCCTTCTGGCCCCCAGGGGTCTTTCACGCTTCACTAATCTTCCTGTCACAAAGGAAAGGAACATAAATCACTGTCTCTTCCATGGGACAACAGTTTTAAAGAAATACAGACAGTGGAGGAGGACTCTGAGGAAGTGACTCATGGGATTTCAGGCATCAGTGGCAGGACAGTGGAAAGAAAAGTTTTGGCCCGGGGCCTCCCTTTGCCACAGCAGAGGGGCAGCCACTTTCACACATGCTTCACCTTAGACCTTCAAGAAGAGCAATTCCCCCCCCCCCCGGGGTGGGGGGGCGGAGTAGGGCCAAGACGCAAAGGGATGGTGTGCATCTGGATTAGGGCCAGGCAGGGAAAGAAGAGCGGGAGGTGGGCAGAAATAAGACATGCCACCTTCTCTTGGAACTCTGAGTAGAAGGAAAGACTGAGCCTGATGTGCCAGAAATGCTAAGTGGCAATTTTGAGAACAAGGGCAAGGTTCAGGCTGGTGTGGACTCTTCTGAATCTAGTCCATTCATACAAATTAGAACGAGTCCTTTCTATGACACAAAAGCTTTAAAAAAGAGCTCTGAGCAGTGGCATGTGGGGTCTTTTATAAAGCCGGGGTTGGTGGCTGGCATTGAAAGAGCCCCCCCGCCCCAAGTGAAGGCAGGAAGGTAGAGGAGTAAGTACACTGAGGCAAGAACACCAGCTTCCCGAGCAGCAGACCTGAGTTCAGATCCTAGTTCCACCCATCCCCGTCAGCTTGCAGAACTCGCTTACCTTCTTCCGGCTTCTCTGTACTTATTTCTGCCCTAGTAATAGCTGAGCGTGCTCTTCCTAACTCTCAGTGTTGTTCAGAACATGAATGTGGTTTGTAGACCTCGAGGTACGTTCCACATGTTGTTGTTGTTGTTGTTGTTGTTACGGTGGATGTTGCCATGGTGATCATGATGCAGTCCTGTAAGTCTTGGAAAGGCAACTCCAGAGAGTGTGCAGGGGCCGTCACTCAGTGGGCCTATAGGTCTGCCTCTCCAAGATCGCAGGTGTGCAGACCGGACACCTAGTTCCCTCTTGGTCAGTTTCCTTATGAAGGAAGTGGGTGTAACAGTATTACAGACCGATTTTTCACACATGAAAACAGGCTTCGGAGCAGGAATGTATCTGGCCCACGTTGACAGATAGGGTAACAGACCAGCAAGGTGACTTCACCAGGTCCAGGTTACAACAGTGATTAAAACCCAGGCCTCCTATGCCAGAGCCACACTGCTATTCATCTCACTGCTCTCCCACTCCCAGACAAAGCTGAGCCTTGACCACACACAGTGGCCAGGATTGGGGGTCAGGGACCCCGGGTCCCAGTGGCTTGGCTGGTTGGGTTCACTGTTCTTTCTGTAGTGCATGAGCATTTGCTTATAGCAGCACATTTTATGTGCTCTTTTCTCAAGAAGTCCCAGCTGTAAGTGGAAACGGGGGCCATGGTGCAAGCAGGCAGGCCCCAAAATGCTTCCTGCCCCACCTTTGCACTCAGGCCTGGATTCCTGATGGTGGAGGAGTTCACGTCCCAATGCCAGCAGGCTTGTGAGAAGGGCCCCTCTTGCTCTGTGTGCAAGGCAGTGGGCCTTCTTTGCGAGACACCTCCACCCCAGAGTGGCTGCGAGGAAGGCTTGGGGTGCGGAGACCTCCATTCAAAAGTCTGGCTCCTTCTGTGGGACAAGTCTGGGGTCTGCAGACTTGGTTAGTAGGGAATTCATACCCAGAAACCCAGGTTTTATGTAAAAATCTTACACAGACCTCAAACTGTAACACCAGCCACAGGGGAGCTGCACTGGCTGAGGCGAACTGCGCCCATGGCCCTCACTGACTTTGCAGAACCACCTGAGCTCTGGAGGTCCTGGTTATTGCAACCAGTGTGCCTTCCTTCCTGCCCCAGACGCTTCCTTCACTCAGCCTGCTTGCCTCTAAAATACTGACCATGCAAATACATGGTACACATGTAGGCAGGGCTCCCATTGCCCTCAGTGTGAATGTCAAACGACTCTTCCTGGCATTTGAGGTTCTTTGTGGTTGGTTTCAACAGGCCTGTCTCTTCTCCCATTCACTGGGATCCAGTTCTCTCATCTCTTCACCTTTTCTATCTCCTGTGTTGGCCTTCCCCTCCCTCCCATTTTTTCTCTTCATGATTTTCCAAACCTTACCATCTATCCAAGCTTCTCTCGAGAGTCACCATTTCCTGGAAGCCCTCCTGCCTGCACCAGCCATCAGTGGTCTGTCTACTCCCTGAAATGCAACAGTTCACACAGTCAGTGCCCTGTAAAGTAGCACCTGATTCTTACGTGGTTTTATCTGCCTCACTGATGTTAACATGTGTCAGTCTTGTTCCTCCAGCTGATCTGCGTGGTTAACTCACAAAGGAAAGGGGATAAGTTGCTTCTTTCTTTCACATCAAGGTGTAAATAATATGAATGTCAGCACATAATATTGCTTCAATAAATAGCTACTGAATCTATTAACCGCAGCAGTCTTGAGCTATTCCTCGGGTAACAGAACCTCCTCCCTCATGTTGGGGTGAACTTGGCTCCTTTGGGGGTTGGCCCTCGTAGGCAGAGACCTGCCTTGAGGTTGGTTGCTGGCAGGTCAAGCCTCCTTAAGACTTTCCTTTCTATAGCAGATTTTCCTGAGATGTGCCTCTCTCTCCAACTCAAGAAGACCGTATTGGGATGAGTGAAGCATTAACCATGTGGTTCTGGCCCATGTTGCAGGGATTTGAAACTGGACAACATCCTTCTGGATGCAGAAGGTCACTGCAAGCTGGCCGACTTTGGGATGTGCAAGGAAGGGATTCTGAATGGTGTGACGACCACCACATTCTGTGGGACTCCTGACTACATCGCTCCTGAGGTAAGACAGTGTGCCAGGCCAGCTCCTCCTCATGTTTCATCCCCGTAAACTGGAGTCATCTAGTGGTGCTGGGGGAAATCTCTGAAAAACCAGGATGGATCCCAGGAAAGAGGGAGAAAAGACTTGCTGATGTATCCATAAGGAAGTGGTGGTGAAGGGGGAGATACTGGTGAGAGTAACAGGCCATTCCCCAAATCTGGATTGGTCCACCTCAGCATTATTACTCTTTCATCCACTCGGAAGCTACCAATGAAACTAGGACCAAGAGAAATTTGTTGACTTGTATCATTGTTTTCACTTCTTTATAAACAGAATAAAGGAATACCATTGATAAAGGCAGCAATTAATCCACTATAATTGGTCTACAGTAACACCAGGAATTATTTGCCATTTCTAGTGCAGTGGTGATTCTACATAGGGAGCACACAGGATCGAGGAGAAAAAGGAGAGTACCTGGCTCATTATAAATGCAGATCAGAGATAGTCATTGTAAGCCCCGCCGATGGGTTGCCTTTTGTGAAAGTTGTGTGGGTATTTTGTTCATCATAAGGTGTTTGTTTCCCTTGAGTTTCTCCAGGTCAGTCTTGCCCAGCTGAGAGATACCTAGTGTGATATGGTTTAAGACATAGCCAATCATAGATACTTAATAAAAATGGTCTTGTGGGTTCTGACTCATATAAAATGGGAAGGAAGTACCAATCCCCATTAAGTTGCCCATGGTGGTTAGGTATGTGTTAGCACATTTAGATTTCATTTCCTTTCCATGGGCATTGTTTGAGCACCTGCTAGACACAAAGCAACGTAGGGATAAAGAATTGACTAAGACACTTGTCGCTCTCCTAAAAGAACTTTTGGTCCAGAGGGAGTGACAGGTAAGTAAATAACTAATTAAGTAGAATAAATAGGTACGAAACACAAGATGGTATCCTCAGGAGGGGAGGTTTCTTGGAGCACCTGGTGGATGATTTGAGTTGTAAAGAATTAGCAGGATTTCCTTTGGTGTGGGGGTGGGGAACATTCCTGAAAACAATAGGGAGGATTGAGTGGGGGTGGGGCAGGGGAAGAGGTTCAGTATCCCTGAGTTCTGAATCCTTTAGGGCAGGGGCTGTTTCTAATCTGGGTACTTCCAGGATCCTGCACAAAAACCGGGCTCTTAGTAATGGTTTGTTGAATGAATAAATGAATGAGAATTTAGGACACTCCAACATGAGCAAAGACGAAAGGGTGAGAACATTCTTGGCCTTTTTTAAGAAAGGAAAATAGGGTAGCTAGAACACTAGTAGTGTAGGGTTTCTTAGTGCTCTTAGTAATGAATGAGCTTAGGATAAAGGACCAAGGAAAATGGCCTTTATCCTGTAGAATCTGTGGACCCACTAAGGGCTTCCCTGTATAGAAGAGTCATAGTCAGACCTGTCTAAGTAAGAAGATGGGTGTCAGCAGTATATTCGTAAATCAGAGGGGAGAGCAACAGGGAAGGACAGTTGAGAGACTTTTCACAGACTAGGTGAGGCGGGGGGAGGCCTGAGGAGAGTCAGAGAAGTGAGGTTGGTAAATAATAGGTAAATTCTCGTTGGGACTTTTATCTTCTAAGTGTCTCTATTAGGGTGTTCCTTTAGCAAGAACACTAGGAATTTAACCTTCAAGGAGAAACCAGTGAAAGCCAGGGCTCTCATGGTTGCTTTTTCAGCACCTTCTTTATTCATCCTTTTTCCTCAGAATGCTTGGTTCCAGTCCCTCTGAGTTGATACCAGAGTCAAAGGGTTGAAAGCCCAGGGTAGTAGTTAAGGACCCAGCCCAAGACAAACGTTTACTTTATGGTGAACAAAATACCCACACAACTTTCACGAAGGGCAGTCCATTGGCGAGACTCACATGAGCAACTCTGACCTCTGTTTATGAGCCCAGACACATTCTACACATGTGCCCACTATGCAGAATCACCGCTACACTTGAAACGGCAAGTAACCCCTGGTCTTACGGTAGGCAATTTATAGCTGATAAACGTATTGCTACCTTTATCAAGGGCTGTGGGGAAGAGTAAATGCAAGTGTGCTTCTAAAGCCTGTACCACAGCGCCTGGCCCAGAGTAGCACTGAGTCAATAAATGGAGGCTCCATCATTACTATCGTTGCTGGGTTGTGCAGTGGGGTGTGAAAAGCACAGACCTGAGAGTTGAGATTCCACACTGGACTTAACCACTAATGCCTCCATGTGGCCTTGGGCAAGTCGCAAGACATTTTTGACCCTCGGGTTCCTCATCTTTCAAATGGGAATAACAATTCCTGCCCTACCTGCCTCCTCAAGTTGTTTTGAGACTCTAATGAGATTAGAGCATGGAACTGCTTCAGAATGCATAAGCCTCTATTCAAGTAGGAGAAGTGGAGAGGTGCCTGGCTAACCCTGAAAGCAGACACCTTCTGGAGATGCTAGCTCTGCCCCAGGGCTTCTCTTCCCACCATATGCCTTTGGCTAACACCCATCTCTCCTCCTCTCCTTTCTCTACCCCCAGCCCCCGCTCCCCAGGAATGGCGGCCAGCCCTGGGTAATGCCTGTCATCATGACACCCAATGCCTTCCTTTCTGTTCCACCCCAGCTCTGACCCACCCATGGCTGCCATGCTGGGTGCCCTCCCATGGCGTGTGATGCCTTGCCCTTCTTACCAGCTCTATTACAGACAAGCCGATTAGAAAGCAGATAATTAGAGCCAAGCCTAAAAGCAATTTTATGAAAGATGCCACCCCAAACAGGAAGGCTTTGGACAGGGCCTTGGGGAAGGGTAGGCAGGGATGCTTTGTGGTTCCTGCAGTGCCATCCTGTCTGAGCCAACACAGGCAACCTGGAGGCCACCTCCCTATCACCCTGTGGTGGCAGAGAACTCAGCTGTGCCATCTTCTGGAGGCTGGAAGGTGGCCACCTTAGCACTCACAGCCCCCGGCGCCAAGGAGAGAAATGAGCACACCCAGTAAGGCACACACAGTGGGCACGTGTGGCAGCCGATCTCCCGAGTGTTGGAACTGGGTTGCTCACAGTGGGCACTCTGAAGAATGCGAGAGCCCCTGCCACCTGGTTGCTTATAAATGCCCTGAGGAAACAGTGCCCTAGAGAAACTAGTGGTCCTGTGGTGAGATAGGTTGGGGCTCTGGATCTTTCAAGGTTGAGGGAGGTGCTGGCTTTGGCTTTGGAACAGAGCAGCATTCCTGGCTCCTCAGGACAGTGGAGTCTGTAGCTCTGACCTCTCACAGATACCATGCGCTAACCACTGGTCTAAGAGGCAAGGTACTCACCAAACAGGTTACCAAACCGGAATCATTTAGAGTTGGCTGTATTTGCTTATATTCCTTTTCATTCTAAATGCAAAAGATTACTAGAATGTGTTTTTACTGTTTTCAAAATCCTTCTACCCAAGTCTTGTTATTTAATTCCAAGCAATCTGTAATTTCTAGAAGGGTGTCTTGAGTAGACCACAGAAAGCCCATATACTGGGGTTCAGCCTCCTTTTCTCTGGCTGTCTTCAAATCTGAGAACTGAGCTAGAGCCTGTTCTGGGACAAGTTACCTGAGAAGTTACCCACCTGAGGTATCCTGCAAGCTGCAATGATTAGGCATGGCCTTCGCCATTTGAGGCGTCTCAAGTAAAAGGAAGGGGATCTGGGGTTTTATAGAGGCAGATAAATGAGGGGCTCGTTGGCGAGTGTCGTGGGACTCATGAGGAACCCTGGAGATGGGTCTTTCCTTGGAATACGCAAGAGCATAGTGACCCTTTGTGATTGGAACACAAAAGGGTGAGGAGACGTATTAACTATACTTTCTTTTCCAAGAGCCCAGGGCTCAGGTATTTCCACATTGTCACCATTTCTGAAGAGTGGGATTCTGCTCACCTTTCCACTCAGTGAGCCGTGCCCCGGGCTGAGTGTGAGATGGGCGAGCACACTTGGCGGAACACAGTCCCTTGCAGCTCACTGTGTTGCTCTTCATCTGCATCTTGCTCCTCTCACCCTGACTTTAATGTCAAAAATATGCATTTTTTTTAACTTGGCTATCAATGCAAGTGAAGAACTTCATCTGGTGCTCAAACAAAGAAACAGTGACTTGTCCCCACAGGAGGACAAGCTTTAGACAGTTAGGTACCAGCTTTAGACAGTTGGCCCCCAGCATAGCACCTCCCAAACTCAATTTCCACTGAACTCGCTGATTGGGAACCTAACTTGAGGTAACATGGCGCTCCGCTCCGCGGAGGAGCAAGCTGGAAATGAAGGTGTGGTTTTCCCCATGGGCACTTGTGGCACAGACGTGGCCGCTGGTGGGAGTCTTTGGTGGGCGCTGACGTTGTCCGTTTCCTGAGCAGATCCTGCAGGAGTTGGAGTATGGCCCCTCCGTGGACTGGTGGGCCCTGGGGGTGCTGATGTATGAGATGATGGCCGGGCAGCCCCCCTTCGAGGCTGACAACGAAGACGACCTGTTTGAGTCCATCCTCCACGATGACGTGCTCTACCCAGTCTGGCTCAGCAAGGAGGCCGTCAGCATCCTGAAAGCTGTGAGTCAACCCCCCACACCAAGGTTTCTGCTCCCTGGCCTTGCTACCGTCTCTCCCTCTTCTCCCTCTGTCCCTCTCACTCCTCCCTCCCTACGCACTCTCCCATTCTCCCTTTTTCTGTCTGCCTCTCTCTGTCCCACCTCTGCTCACGGCTAAATGAAAGGAGTTGAGGACAGTCATCCCTGGGAGTTCAGAGAGCTGCTGCCGAGAGAATGGCTCTTCTTGTGGGAAAAGGACGACAGGTCTGTGCTTCCTGAGGGGCAGCTCTGTGCACACCTGTGTCCTCCAGTGGGTGTTTCAGAGGGAGCAGAACCAATCCAGACTGCCCTGGGATCAGCCCTACTGCCTGGGCTCTGTGGCTGGACTCTCCTTCCATACTTTCCATGCCTGTCACCGTGGCCTGTCTTCTTCTGGGGCCTGTGATGGGGAAGAGAGAGCAGGGGAGAGAGAGGAGGGCACCTGTGTCCACAAAGGCATCACTGTGGCTGAAGAGCTGATCAGAAAAGAAGTGTCCACTCAAGATCTATGCGGCCATGCTGGATTCAGACAGTAATAGAGAGGCTGCCCCCGCCCTACAGATAATCCCTCACGTGTGAAAATTCTTCCTACCTGCTCAGTGCAGTCATTCCTACAACCTAAGAAACGTATACTACAGCTAGTAAGTGAAGTTGCCTATCCCCCGAGGAAAGCTGTGGACGCTGAAGTGTAGAGAAGCTAAGCAAATCAATTTGCCTGGGAAGGGTCATCCTCCTGAGCTGAGGCAGGACCGGGGTGGCAGCCCAGGAACCTGGACTTCCAGTGCTGGCTTCTTTCATCCATCAGAGTGCCCCAAAGTTCAGCAGTTGGCATACCACATTCAGAAAATTTACCATTTCCAAGTACTTTCTCTACTATGATTTATGTTTCTTGTTCTTCCAATCAACTCCCAATATTTGCCTAATATACTTGTATGTATTTTTCAAAGAAATTTTGTGTCATATCGTAGATGGAAAATCAGTATCACTTGCCGTAACTAATTAACAGAAATCATTATATGACAATGTTAAAAAGACCTAACATCATTTTGTAGGTGTCTGGGGGAAGACACATACAATATTTTGGAAAACACCACTTCAGAACATGTGTCTTTTTGCTACAGTTGTTTTTGTTTGTTTGTTTGCTTGTGCTCCTCTTTCCCTCTCTCCCTCAGTTTATCCTTCCCTCCCTTCCTCATCTACTTCCCTTTCTCTCCCTCACTGTTTCCCTTCTATTAATTAATTTGGTTAATATTGAACTACTATTTTTTTGAGTGCATCGGATGTGCCGGGCATTGTGCTAGATACTAAGTAAGTATTGGTAAATATAACAGCCATCGTCCCTTCCTGTGGAGCTTACCGTCCAGCAGGAGAAGGTGGGCAGTCAATAGAAGCTACATCCAGATGTGGTCACAGTGGGCAGGAGAGCGCTGAAGGAAGCAAATAGAGTATGCTTATTTACTCATTCGTCTATTGAGAACATATGTATTAAGCATTTAGCATGTGCCAGGCACTGTGCCAGGTGTTGACTAAGGAAAAACCGGCAGCACCCAAGGCGGTCAGAACACGAGCCCCACAGACCTGGGCCCTGAGCACCAGCCCAGCTCTTCTTGATCTGAGCCTCCCTCCTGGCACCCGACCTGGGCCCTTTCATTTTGGATGACCCAGTGCAGTGGTTCTCAACAGGGACAATGTTGCCCCTGCACCCCAAGAGACATTTGTTGATGTCTGGAGATATTTTTAGTTGTCACCAGTTGGAGCAGGGGGTGCTACAAGCACATGTGGGTGGAGGCTAAGGAGGCCACTAAACATCCTACAATGCACAGGACGGCCCCTGCGACAAAGAAGTATCCGGTCCAAAATGTCATTAGCACAGAGGTTGAGAAACTTTGACCTACAGAGATGCAGAAGCTAGAGCTCATGTCTGTGTCAGCTGGTTGGTGAGGGGAAGTCTCTGAGAGAAGGCATCTTCCCTGTGAGAAGCGCCTCTGGCTCAGGGGCAGCTTCCTGTGGCGTTAAAACCTATATGCTTATCCGTAGCCCTGATACTTCCCCTCCCAGAAGTGGGAGGACAGGAAGAGCTGAGGAAGTAAGGAGCAGTCTTCTACTCCCTTGGCCTTGGAACACTTCACTTCCTCACATTGTCGCTCGATTCTAGGGCCAGGCCAGGTTTTCCATGACTCTGGCCGGTGAGCTGTGTCTCTGAGGGCTGCTGCCTCTGTGAAGGGGGCACGGAACTCTAGAGAAGACCACTTCATCACAGTTCCACAGTGCACAGTCTACTCAGAGGCAACAGTAAGAGGCAGTCCTGCTGCCTCCCTTCTTCACCATTGTCATAAGACACCAGCCAAAAAATGTACAACCCATCAATATGCTTTTTACAGACAAGCGTTGAGACGCAATAAGCATTTCTTTTTCTTGTTTTGTTTTTTAATCTTTTGATTTTCATGGGTATGTTGTTTATAGAGATGACAAATTCAAATCTTTAAAGAGTGGGAGGGCCCAGGTCCAGGAGAAGGAAAGGTCCAGGAGATACCTTTGATAATTTACCTTAACATGAATATATGGTTCTCTTTCCTTACCTCAAAAAGGACTGTTGACCTGTCAGGATAAGTGAGTTTGTCAGACATCAGTCTCCCTGAGGAGAAGACGTGAGAATCTGAGAGGAATTAGGAAGTTAGTAAGAGGCTGAATTTCTAATCCCAACTTGGTACCTTGCTGGCTGTTTGACCTTGGCCCAGATAATTAACCTGTGTGTGCGTCAACTACCTCACTTACGAAATAGGGAAAATAATACCTCAGAGGGTTTCATTTAGCTGAAGTGAGTTAATATATTATGTTTAGAATGGTGGCTGGCACAGAGTAAGTTCTGTATAAGAGTCAGAGGATACTAAGGAAGGGGAAAGCCCCCCAAACGTACAGAAAACGGGCTTAGGAGGTGATACTGACGATGTTGCCTTGGCTGACGCCCATCGCTCCCTCACAGCGTAGGCCTGCCGGGCCTTTGCTCCTAATTCTCCCTATGTGCTCATCCCTGCAGTTCATGACCAAGAACCCCCACAAGCGCCTGGGCTGTGTCGCAGCACAGAATGGTGAGGACGCCATCAGGCAGCACCCATTCTTCAAGGAGATCGACTGGGTGCTCCTGGAGCAGAAGAAGATCAAGCCGCCCTTCAAACCTCGAATTGTAAGTAAGGCCTGGAGCTCCTCCCACCTGTGGGCTGGTCCTTGGTACCACGCACAGAAAGATGCTCTGGGACATATCTGACAGCCAGAATGACACGGGCGGGAGGTAGCCAAGGCGCTCCCTGGAAACAGAGTCTCTTCAGCCTTAAGCGTTTACTGTAGAAAATATACACCCTATAAGCCATAACCAAGGTGATGATTTAAATGGGACACAGAAGAACATTTTTTATTTTAATAGAGTTACTTACTCATTTTGATCCAAACTTGCAAATGATACTAGTTTTCAATGTATGATAGAGATATAAGGTTTCTTGATAAATAAATGGGTTTTTTAATGAATCAATGTAAAGAAAAATATTAACTAAATAATAGTCACAGTCATTATTTGGAACTAACACAGAGCATGAAGTAGCTGCTCAGTGCCTGACATTTGAGGACTGTCCTCCTGGGAACCTCTGGGGACAAAATCTATTAAGAGGCCCATTCCCTAGGCCACGTGAGAGATCTCTTCCTTCTCTGCCCTGCCCTCCCTTCTGATTTCACTCTAGCTTCATCACACTCTTCCAGGTTCTTAGGCCTGTTGGGGTGATGCCAGTTGGAGGGGGGGCACAATAAGGGGTGTTAGTAGCTCAGAAGTTGAAAAAAGGAATAGAACTGTTGACGCAGAGAGCAAAGACCACGTCCTAGCAGAGAAGGTGTAAGCAGTGCTTTTCTTCAAGTTAGTGAGAGTATGTTTGTGTGCATATATGTTTGTGTGTGTATATGCGTGTGCGTGCATGCGTGCGTGTGTGTGTGTGTGTGTGTGTTTTGGGGTGGGATATCTTAATTCTGTTAGCTTTTAGCCTGATAAGGCAATCATTCAGACTGAAAATGTGCGCAGCCAGCTGGCTAGTTACTGGGAGTAAATGGAAGTGTGTAATATAGTCATTTACTGGGCAGGAGCCCCAGTGTTAGGGCTGAGGTCCCGGCAAAGAAGACCTGAGATCATCCAGTCAGCCCTCAGTCACCCTATATTCTGTCAATCCCCTCCTCCCTTATTACAAGTGCAAAAACCAACCTCCTGTGCTTTATAAATTATCAGAAAGAAATTTTATTATATTCTAGGAGGTTTTCTAGGGAGTGCTTTTGATATTGCTGTGATTCTCAGAAATGTGCCAAGTGGGGTGAGGGGGAGGGCGGCTGGTACCTCTCAGCTGAAGAACGTGGTCCAGACCTTAGCCAGACTAGAGCATGGTGGGTTGACCGTCCCTGGACAATTGGTCCTGGCACCATTCCTCACCTGTTTTCTATTTGGGATTTTATGATTTTTCACTGGCTAGCACACAGTTGAACAGGCTAGATTGAGGTTCACCTTCTTTCTTGGTTTATATCACCCCTACCCCTTCCCATCTCCCACATAGCTCTCTGGCCTGCTATGTCAAGCCCATGCTGTGGGTTTGGGACAGGGCTTACTGCACATGCCCGCCTCCCAGAAGGCTGCCTCCCCTCTCCCCGGGGTCTCTGCAGGTGGTCTTTAAGGACAAGATGAACTCTGCCCCCGACAAAATGAGGGCAAGTCTGAAACCAGGGGCCAGGCAGAGGAGGAGGAGAAAGTAGAGTCTCAAATCTCAAAAGTAGAGTCTCAAATCTGAGGGTGACATGTTAATTCAAGTTTAATCTAAGTTAATCAACCCAAAGAAAATTGCGAACTAGACCTAAGAATCCAGGCCCAGCAAACGGGAATCTAGTACAAGTTCAGGGGCGGAACAGCCAGCGCAGGTCTAAAACAATGATTTCAATTTCAATTTGGATTCCAAGTCAACAAAATGACTTAAAACGAAGCTTGCAGAAGGCTGGAGGAGTAGCCCCTTCCTGTGGCATGCAGACTGGAGAGGACAGGGCAAGCCCCAGGGGACCATCAGCAAGGGATGTGAAGGGGAGAGACGACCTGGGGTAGGAAGGCGGAGGCAGACAGCAGGTCTTTGCTGAGAGGCCACATAGAAGCAAGCAATTAGGGAGATCTTTGATGCTAAAAAACACGAGGAAGTTTTAACATACGGATTCATGGAGAAGAGTCTCTCACTAGGGTAGAGTAAGTGGCAGAATACTTTGCAAATCCAGTGGGGGAGGGAGATCTGAGATTTCAAGAGGCTGAGAAGCTCTGGTCACTAAACTTCTAGAAGTGCCAGTGGTTCTTCACTGGGGGTTCCACCTTCTGGTCTTGACTCTGAGCCAAATGAAAGTGCAGACCTGAAAGGAGTGACACTGTGAGGGGTCCCCGGTGCCAGCAGTAGAAGTACATCCCTAGAGCACCAGGCACCCACGCCTTTCTTCCTTGGACCTCTGGAGAGCTCCTCACCTGAGAGCAAAGGGCAAAACTCCGTACACTTCATTTGCTGAGGGGCTCAAGTAGGGTCAGGGGCGTTCCCACCCCCTGAGAGGATGGCAATGAACAAGAGCAGGGACTGTCCAGAAGCTCCCACCAATTTCACAGTGTCTTAGCTTTCCCGAAGCCTGACTTCATCATTGCCTTGGAAATTATCTTCTGTGCATGTTTCTCCTACTCGCCCCCGCAGACCTCCAGCATTAGCCTCACCACCACACGGCCCGCGGAGAGGGTGTTTATTCCATGGGTTTGAATTCAGGAGATAATTAGAACATCTGAAGGAAGGATTAAAAGGGAAACTTACATTCTGCAAGAGGTGTATCTGGTCACAGTGTCAAGCCAAAAATGTTGATCCTTACAGAGGTCTCAGCTACAGGTCTTTAAAGATTCAAGTTGTTTAAATATCTGATCACATTTATATCCTTGGGACTAGAGACTTATCTCCAGAGAAATACCAAAATTGGAGAAGAATAGCCCACATCTAGTTAGCAGGCTGGAAAGGTGCCCCAAATCTGCCCCTAAGTTGAAAGCTCTTTTCTGAATAATGTTAATGGCACCACCCAGAGTTATCTGTGGGCTTGTATAGAGCAGACACAAATTTTAGGTTAGATTAAAGCCTACTGCCACGGTAAATATACTGTACTGCTCATCTCTTAAAGCCTTGCAGGACCACTGTGAAAACTGACATAAGGTTTTTATAAGCCTTTCCCCCCTCCCTGCCACCCCTGCCAACTAACTCAGAATGAACCCTGGGGTTGTGGGTACCTGCCTGGCTCAGATTCAAGCAGTGCAGAGGGCTCTGTGCGCCATAAGCAGGTCAGCCTTACCCGCAGGCAAAATAGATGGCCACCCACAAGAGGTCATTGGAGAGACACTGGGAAGCTGAGGTATGTCCCACAGAAGTTGTCTTCTATTCATGGGGCAGAGAGTTCCATCACAAGACAGGCTTTTGGTGTCACATGATTTGAGGGCACATCAGGTGCCATCCAGGGAGAACTGGGAAAGAAAGGTTTTGACAGAGGAGGGAAGGAAAGCTGGTTTGGAGGCTGGCATTGGCAGGAAGTGGCTGGGATAGGGGGTTGCAAAGCAGCCAGAGACAGACTGAGTTTCTTAGATCTTAGGGACAGACTTCAAGTCCAAGGAAAAACACTGTGAGAAGGAAGGGGACAAGTCTGAGCAAACATCACCAGCCTTGCAATTTGGTAGTGGCCTCAAGAAGACACAGGGCATGTGTTTGAGCAGGCAAGGAGGCCAGGTGCCCACACTCCCCTGGTCCCGTCAGGTTGAAGCATCCAGTCAAGGGCCTGGGGCCTGTGAAGGAACTCTGGGTCTCCGCTTGCTCCCTACCCATGCCCACTGGCATCATGCCAGAATGCCACCAATCCCCAAAAGCCTGCCGAACAGCTATTGCCCCACTCCTCAGCTGGCCGTACTGAATCTGAGGACTCTGGCAGGGGCGTCTGTCTGTCTGATCCAGGAAGGAAGGGGTTTTGTCTGGCGGTAGGTGCTGGAGGTGAGCCTGGGTGAGATCAAGTCATACAGGCTAGGCCTTAAGAAAAGCCAAGGTGTAGTGGCATGTTTTCCAGAGCTCCCTACCCAGCCCCACTCCCATGACATGGTTCAGTCCCCTCCTCGGCATATCCTGCTTATGGATGTGGCTCACACAGTGAGCCTGCACTCTGCCCGGGCAGGTGCAGCTGGAGGTTCGGTCCCTAACTCATCCCCAGGAGGCTGAGGCTATGGAGGGAGAACAGCTCCCGGGCCTGGTTCCCATCCCCTCTATAGGGCCTCGCCCTCTGAAGATAGCACAGAGGAGATTGTCCAGATTCACAGCTGGAATTTAGCCTCTGGTCAGGTTCTATCACATACCTCCACTAGCTGCTGTCCCCTCTAGGCCTTTGACTTCTTGAGATGTTTGCTAAACTGAGATTTCTTCTCCCTGGCGCCTGACTGTCCCTGTCTCACCCCTGCCCTGACTCACCAGCTGTCACTAGTCCACGGGGTTTCCTGCCTTCAGGTTTATTTATGCCCCATTGCACTAGCCCCCACCCCAGGACACTTTCAGTGTCCCCTGCTTCTACGTGTAGAATATCTACTCATTTGTCCTCCCAGCTGTATAATATATTCTCCCTCCTCCACTTTCCCTTTTATCCTCTTCCTATCCACCCATATACTCCAGTGATTTTGCACAAGCGATACCATAGACACTAAATGAAAGACTTTGTGCCATCAAGTACTCAGATCAGGTTTCTGAGGTTGGCTGGCTTCAGAGCAAGGGCACACAGAGTGGGTGGCAGGCACCCCAGCGGTGGGTGGGGGAATGGAAAAGCTAGCAAGGCTGGAGCAAAGAGCTTTGATACTAGAAAAAAGTCTTCAAGTATAGGATTTGTTGGTCTATCCCACTGAGATTTGGGTCCACAACGGTGGAATCATCTAATTGCCAATAAAAGTAGCATATTTGCTTTTGTGTTACTGGTGGGCTTGCCTTCTTTGGGAACCATAGACGGCAGAAGTGATGTGTTTGGTGTGGTTGAAGGGCATCAGCTGACCTTGCAGATCTTGGAGTATTTTGTTCACTCCTAGGATTCCTCCTGCATACTCTTCCTTTCCCCTCGAAAAGCATTGGGCTCTGAGATTGTGGCTAGTGGGGACATTGGCGCCAGAATGGGGGGGAAGCCAGAGGAGGAGGGAAAGATCTGTCTCCCCAGAAACCTAGTTGTCCTCAGTAAAGCCAAAGGCGATGAGGGAAAAATGCCGGCCAAGTAAACTTCTGTTTGTGTACGTGTTCTCTCTTTTCAAGTTTGCTTCAGTGTGAATGTCCCTCATTAAGGTAAGGCCTTCAGAGTGGGGAGTCTCTCCAGGTAGGTGAGTCCTCAGGCCTGGTGACATGGAGGCCCCTTTCAACCTCATGATCCGTTTTCATCCAGCCATCCACACTGCATGGCGGGACGCCCAAGGGAGGCCTTTCCTGCATGCTCCTGCATGACTGGGCTGTGCTGAGAGAAAACTGGGAAGTGGGCTTGAGACCCTCACACCCTCACCAACTTAGTGGCCTGGGGAGGAGCCCTGCTGCTGAAGCAGCCCTTCCCCTAAAGTCAGCCCACCGGCCCAGGGACCACTTGATGGCGTGGACCATGAAGACGGAGCCCAGGAGACCATTAGAGGCCGTCCTCATCCTCCATCTGGCAGAGCAGGAGCAGGGCCCAGCTGGTTCTTGCAGCCCCTCAGTTAGGACACCACCCCATCCCAAGAACGTCCATGCCATAGTGAGAGCCCTTACCCTCCAGGAGGCTGCAGGGTCCCTCAAGGAGCCAGGACTCTGGTGCAGGGCTGGAGGGCGTGGGAAAAGTCCAGGAACCTGGTTTTTGGTCGTTGGCCCAGGTGGGGGCGTATTATAGTGGACATGGTCCTGGTTTTGACCTCAGAGAGACTTGAGATGGAATAAAATTGCTGTCACAGGAGAGCCATGTGAACCTGGAAATTCACTTCTCCCCCAGACTTCTGGCCTCGTTGAGGCCCCCAACCTCCTATCGGTAAAATAATGAGAATACTTGCTCACAGAATTATTAACGGGATCAGATAACAACCCTGGATTCCATAACAAACAGGATTAGACTCTTAATAAATTTTAGTTCCTCTCTCTCCATTCACCACCCCCACCCAACCTATTGAAGCCCCGCTTCCTCTCCTCCCAGTACTCCAAGAATCATGAGTTAAGGATTGCAGGAGGGGGTATGAGGTTTGAAGCCTGAGCTGTAGAATCACATGCAACAGGGATCCAATGTGGGCTGTAGGATCTTAGGAAAGCCATCTCATCTCTCTGAGCCTCAGTCTCCTGATCCATAGAGTGGGGTAATAGTATCTACCACACCAGATTGGCTGTGAGGAGTGAAAAAACCTAATGATGTGAAATGATT
Organism: Rhinolophus sinicus; assembly: GCF_036562045.2. Classification (NCBI taxonomy): domain Eukaryota; kingdom Metazoa; phylum Chordata; class Mammalia; order Chiroptera; family Rhinolophidae; genus Rhinolophus; species Rhinolophus sinicus. The sequence goes on from NC_133755.1 coordinate 31,716,247, forward strand.
AGGACAGTCCTTGATAGACAGTGACTGCTGAGGGTGGTGTGGTGCTGGTAGTGATGGAGACAGTGGGGCTCTAAGCTGAAGGGGGCTGGACTGGACAATATTCCTGTTCCAAAGGGGTGGAGGGGCCAGGAGTTCAGATGAGGGATGACACAATGCGGTCAGGGAAACAACTATCACAGGACAGAAAGGCACCTGAAGACTGGCACAAAAAAAATGGCCGATTCTGACTCTGCCAGAGAGCCTGCTGGGAGTTAATTCTAAGCTGGGGGAGCACTAGGAGAAGGGAGGGACTGCAAGACCATGTGTGACTCACCCCAGATGCCAGTATTCCCAGCCCTTTTGCCCCTTGGAATAGCACCCCAATTTCCTACACTCTGCCCCCTCATTATTATGTGAACCTGCTCACCACCTTTACTTTTCCTGCCTGTATTCTCAGCAGTGTTTCTGCTGGGCACAGCTGTGTGGTTCTCGATGCCCCAGCCCTGACACGGTGGCTGCCACTGAGGAGATGCCATACAAGCATGGCAGGTTCCCAAGTCATTTTAACCTAAGCAGCCTCAGTGGGGTATTTTTGACAGAGATCTCTCCATCTGAGAATGCTGATTACAGGAGCATTCCTGCAGCCTGGGGTGGGGGTGGCCACCCACACATCACTTTGGTTCTCCTCATGGTGGGGGGAGGGATTTGAGCCCTGAGCTGGGCTGGGCATTTCTATAAGCTCTGAAGCCTTCATTTATGACTTAATAGCTATTAGGTTGGGATTTGCCTTCATGGGTTCACCAAACAAGTGTTTATTGAATTTAATCTCCTCCCCACCCCACTGGCACTGGAGGTAACACACACAGCCTACCTGGGTGCATGGGACCTACTGGGCTACGCCTGATGGCAGGAGGGAAGAGCAGAAGCCGTCAGGAAAAGTTCTCTGGAGGAGCTGGAACTTGGCAGAGAGAGCCAGGAAGGGTTAAGAAGGGAGAACCACCTGAGCAAAAGCATAGAAAGGGGAAAGGCAGAATTCAGATGAGCTCTTTTTGACAGGTATTTATTGAACATGTACTCTGTGCTCTCTGTAAAGCCCTGGAAGGGAAGGTTGACATGGGTTGAATAGAATCCCCTACTGTCACCACCGTGAGGATTTAAGATGACAGGAAGAGATTCTCTAACATAAATACTTGAGGAATACCAGGCAATAGGGTAAAATCCAGGACTCAACTTTGGGATGGGAGTTTTGAGGTTTGCGTCTCAAGGTTAGAGGACAGAGGAGGAGAGGTGGCAGGAAGAAGAGCCCCGTCCCCCAGACAAGCTGGGAGGCAGGTTCTGTGTGGGTCACAGGAGCCACTTCCCACCCGAGGTCTTGTAGAAGATCCTGTCCAGGCAGGTCCACTTGAACTGTGCCTCCTTCCAGTCTCTGCAGAAAAAGCGAAAGGTGGTCTGGCAACCAGTAGTGGAGGGGCAGTGGTCAGAGGCTGGGTAATGTGCATCAGTAAAAGCAGAAAACATTAAACCTTTCCCGTGGAGGGGCTCTGTCCTCTAGCCCTGAAGCCAGCAATTGTTCTTTGAAGGATGCAGACCACCAAGTGACATTTGCAAGCTGACAGGGTTCCCGCCTGCACCAGCCTTTAAGTCCAAGACCTTGATTCTCCAGGGGTGCATTTGTCATGAAGGGAAGAAGCTCTTGGAAACACAGTTTTGCATCTATTGTGCCCTATTTGTGTGCAGGGGTAGCGGAGGGTAACAGAATTGGATTTGGCCTAAACTTGACACGCAAATGTTATTCTACATTTCTGGGATTTGACAAATACACAATTAAGGTTCCACATGAACCTTGGTGTTTTTAAGGCGAGAAGGCTTGGCCCATGGGCCTGTAGCCACTGACCCTCTGTGTTAATCTGGCTACTCCTTTCTGGGACCTACTTCACCTGCAAAGGCGTTTCCTTTGAGTACAGACCTTAGATGTCAATGGAGTATGTCAGGTGTGTGAGCCCAGCTAGGTGTGGAGGAGGGTTGAGAATGGCCAGGACAGTGAAATATGATTCTTGCCTTAAGTAGGGAGATGGGAAGATAAGCCAGTATGGGGCTTATCAACCGAAATGATTTACAAAATAAACCAGACCTTGACTTGGGGCTTCAGTCAGACCCCCTCCTCCTTGCTGCCACTGCTGGCATCTCAGCTAGTGTTTCAAAACAACAGGAGTTCTTCCTGGAGCGGCACGGCAGATTTAGGCTACAGGTACCCAGGTATCTGGGATACGAATGTTCCACCTAATGCTTCAGAATACAGTCACCCCAAAGCATAGGATTCCAGAGTTCAAACCCCACCCTGTGTCGCAGGCAATGAGTTAAGAGGAAGATGCTGGACACAGCTGGTCCCTGCTGTTAGCAAATCTGTGGGACCCTGAGCAAGTCACTGAATTTCTGTGCTCCCTTCCTGTAAAATGAGGGACTTACACAGTCCCTAAGGTTTCTTCCAACCCCAGCCACTCCTCTAAACATGCTCCATGAGCACGGGGATTTGAGGCTTTTCATAAATCATCATTATTGTAATGAAATTTACATAGAATAAAATTCACTCATTTCAAGTGCACATTTTGATGTATTTTAACAAATGGATACACCCATGTAACCATGAGCACAATGAACATAGGGACGTCTTGAGCCCCCAGACAGTTCCCAGGTGCCCCTTCCCCCTTCCCCCGGGCAATCCCTCATCTGCTTTCTGTCACTGGAGAATAGAGGTTCATATATATGGAGCCATGTAGCATGTACTCTTTTGTGCCTGGCTTCTTTCACTTGGCATCATGTGTTTGAGATTTGAGAACTATATTTTTAACATCTTATCATGGAGAATTTCAAATATGTACCAAAGTAGAGAGAATCCCCATGTGTCCCTCACCCAACATCAACAATTAGTATGTTCTGGTTAATCCGTTAGGGGAGGGCTTTTAATCTGTATTATTCACAGCTGTATCCTCAGCAACCACTCCTGGCACGTAGTAGGTATTCAATATATACTGGGGTACCAAAAAAATGTATACAAGTGGACACTTCGGTCAACGTTTCTCAAGCAGTAGTTTGCCGTAATCAGAAGTGTCTGGGCACTAATGGTAACCACTTTGAGCACCTCTTGTAACTGCAGAAGTCAAACATGACTTGTATTCATCTTTTGGTATCGGATCATATTGAATATTATAATTTAATAGTTTTTTCCTTTCTTAAAATGTGTATACATTTTTTTTGGCACCCTCTGTATTTGTGGACTGAATGAAATGACTTGTGTAGATAGACCACGTTTTTCTTTCCAGAGAATGTTTCTGTCTTAGCTCCATCTCTAGATTTTCTTCTCCCTTTTTATGGCCCAAGACCTATTCCAGTATGTACCTGGGAACTGGGGGGGGGGGGGGGGGGGGAGCAGAGGGAAGGTTGATAAGATCCTGCATTAGGAAACCTGAAATTGTTGAATGGCAAGAGAAGGCAAGTGACCTCATCTTGACTTGAGAGGCATGTATTAAGCGTGTTTACAGTTCCTGTTTCAAAGCCAGAAGGCAGAGCAATAATAAATCCCAGGCCAAAAGAACTGATACCTATCTAGAACATTTTCATAAATAAGGCGGGGGAAGATTGATGAGTGGAGGAACAGGGCTTTTGCCAGGACCAGATTGGAAAGTTTCTTCTTCTGGTACCAACAGTCATCCCTGGAAAGCTAAACCCAACAGCTGTCAACAATGACGCTGCTTTGAAAAGTAGATGATAAGTGAGACAGGGCCCCAAGGTTAGAAGCAAAGTGGGGCCAGGTTTGCCACTGCCTACCTGCCCACTTTTAGCTGGAGACGCAGGCTCCTGGTGCAGCACCAGGCAGGGGTCCTGCCACTGCACGTCCCGCTGCGTGGGGCCAGCTCACCACAGAGTCTGGCTCAAGAGCTCAGGCCCCCGGCAAGCCACGGCAGGCAGGGCCCTGCCGTCTCCTCCTGAGGCTTTTTATCCCTGCAGAGCCACACTGTGTTTTCTGTACTTTTTCAGTCTCAGGCACCCCTACTGGGTGCCCCTTTACCCTACTTTGGGGTCTATCCAGCAGTGGGTTGTACAAATCAATTTAGTGGGTCAAGTGTAGAAAAATTCTTAATGAAGTGTAGAATAGGATAGACTAGAATACAGGAGACTGAAGCAGAATAGTAACCGGAACACAGAAAGCGTCACATATAGTAAGGTTAGTGTATATCTCGCTGAATCTCTTCTTGTGGTGGTGGAATGAGGTGATGTACACACAGTTATATATATAAATGTATTTCTTACTGTTGCTGAAAGTAAAAAAAAAATTAAATCTTTGAAGGACTATGCCCCTTTTCACTCCCGATGTCTAAGAAATGACCCCAAAAGGCGTACGGGGGATGGTGGCCTCATGCACGGTGAAGGGTACTAGACCGAATGCAGTTTTTTGTGCGTTTGTTTGCTTGTAACACAGCGACAACACGACTGGCAGCAGCTGCTCAGCCCTCAGTGCACACGAGCGCGTTGACGCTGATCAGCAGGAGGCAGGACAGCACACGCCAGGGACAGGGCCTCAGGTCAGAGCCAGCCGCATGCAATCCTGGCTCCACCTCGGCTGGCCTGCACCTTGGGCACTGTTTCCTAATCTTTACCGTGGGGGTTGTGGCCTCCCAGGAGGGTGGCGTGTGAGGGTAAATGAATCAGGCAGGGAAAACACTTGGAAAAGCCTCCATCCACCAGCTTTATTATGTTTCTCACATGAAGAAACGGAGATTGTGCTGGTGATAGAAACACAAGACACCCACCCAAGTGGAGCTAGTGTCCAGCCTAGTGCACAAAATAGTTACTCAGTAAGTCGTTATGTAGCCCAGTTATGGACTGCCGGGATAAAGAGGCACCTTTTTTTTAAGTGTATTTATTTATTAAGGTGTGTGAGGGGGGCCAGCCTGGGTTGGGGATGTTTCCCCAGGAAGGGGCATTCCTTTTTGTCATAGCAGCAGCAGACCCTTCTTGTTAGCGGCCTCGGGAAAGGTATCAGAGCTCCTTTGCTGCATTTAGGAGGGAAATGGACCCTCCTTTACTCTCATTTCTGGTCTTGGAGGGTGGTAGGCTCACCTGCGTGAGAAAAGCTGTGGCTCTCTACCATCCTCTGGGGACTCAACAGGGTCCATTTAATTAACTGGGAGCTGGCAAGGCCAGGGCTGTGAGCTGGGCATTGCTGGCAACGGAAGATGCAGCAGGTCTGACTTGCCCTGAGACGCTGGCTGCCTTACCACAGCCACGATTTATGGGGCACTTAGAGACACCTCTAGGCTATTTATAAATTCCAAACTGAATGTCATCAAGGGCCAGTGTTCTCTGCACAGGTGATAAGGACTCGTCCATAACCACCTGACCCAAAATGACTCTTGGCTGGAATGTTTGCTAACTTTTGTTAGCAAATTTTAGAGTCAAAGTGTCCCAGCCACAGGTGTGCCTATGTGTGGACCCGGGCAGGTCTGGGAGAGTGACGTACTGCAAGGGTTTGAGGAAGCAAATGTAAGCACTGCCCTTCAGAACTACCCAGAAATACCTCCTTCCCTAAAAGGAAGGAAGAAATACTGTGTCTGTGGAGCTAAAGCCTTGAGACAAATGGCTTTACCTGGTCTTACAATACGCCTCTGGAAACAGCCTTCCACACAGTCTGCTCTACCATTTTCACAGGGACACTTCCGCCTTCCTGAGGAGCACCTGATGGATAGAGGGAAAGCCCTGTGGTGCCCCCCACCTCCACCCCCTCACCACCCCCACCCTGCCCTCTTCTACCCTGTGGTCCCAGGGACTTAAGCTAAAGGGGGCATTTCAGGTCCTGAGACTGCTTCTCAGGGCTTTCTCCTCTGTGTGGATTCCTCAGAGAGAATTATTGTAGCACTGAGAAATTCACGCTTTGTTTGAGAGGAAACTTTTAAATCTGTGGTTCTGAACGTAGCCGTGAAGTTGTCCCTCACCCACCCTTTGAGAATCTGCCACAGTGAACTCTCTCCAGGAAAATCCAAATACGCCCATACACACCACACGCTACTATCCTGCGTTTTATAGGCGCTTCGCGGAAGCCCTGAAGCCCGTTATCTAGTGCAGGGGTTGGCAAACACTGGCCCACAGGCCAGATCCAGCCCACTGCCTCTCTTTGTGCAGCTCTAAGAATGGTTTTTACATTTGTCTTAACTGGTTGGAGAAGGGCGTTTTGTGACACCTGAAAATTATGTGACGTTTGAATGTCAGTGTCCATAAATAAACACAGCCATGCTCATACGTTTCCATTCTTGTCTGTGGCTGCTTTTGTGCCACGACAGGAGAGTGGAGTGGTCGTGACAGAGCCCCGCAAAGCCTAAAATATTTATTATTTGGCCCTTCACAGAAAATGTGCTACCTCTGCTGTAGGAGCAAGGAACCCAGGCTAAAAAGGCTTGCTTGAAATACTTTACTTGCTTTTTATAACGATTGAGCCATAGAATTGAGAGATAGAGACGAGACGGCATGGAAAATCGCCCTGACAGCTCCCCCTTTACTAGGGGCAGATGAGGGCCCTGTTCCCTGTGTCTGTGGGAGCAGGGAACCAGGGAGTTCTGGCCTGGGTCCTCTTCTCAAGCTTCTGTAGATGTCTAAATGGGCACTGCCTTCCAAAGAATCTTTGGGTAGTTGCCCTGAAGTTTTGTTTTAAAAGCATTATAACAAGCGTTCTACGTTTGGTAATCTCTTCCTCCTCATGTCCTCCAGCCATAGGCATCCCACCCTCCCCTATAACGCAGATCCCTGTGGCTGGGTCTATAGTACCCTAGAGAGGGCGGATTCATAGGCAAATTGGAGCTGGCTGAACTCCTTTGATCACTGGAGTATTTGCTGGGTGTGAGGGAGGAGGTTGGTGTAAGAGTTTCCAAAGTAACTCTTCAAATGGAATTTGTAAAAAATGTGTATTTTTTTTATAGTCTAGCAATAAAGAGGGGACAAGATGAGAGGGGAAATAGTTGAATTCCATCAAACAGCTGATTTGACAGAATTCAGCTGCCGCTGTTTATTCAGAATGCCTGGTGGTCTGAGGGACTCGGTCCCTTTTTAAAAGATACTTATGTATACAGACTGCCTCAGGAGTGAAGCAGCTTTCCCTCAGAAGTGGTTTCGACGAGAGGCAGCTGACCAGACCGGAGGGTGGGAGCGTTCGAGGCCACCACCTGAGGCATGGTGGCTCCTCACCTCTGCCTGCCAGCAACAGAGGCCACCACGCTGTCATGACTCTCTCCTTTGGACGAGGGAAAAAACGGCCAGGAATCAAGAGGCTTCCCATTTATAAATGCCGTGAAGCTAGCATGATGTGCACTTTCAAAAGCAAACAGGTCTTTATTTTCTTCTTCCCTAAAAGGTGGAAGCAATTTTACTAAATCGAATAGAGGTCACAAACAGGAGGATTGTGCAACCCAGTGAGCTAGTCTACATTTAAAAATTAGAAGCTCTAGCAGGAATCTCTGATATCGTCCTCTTGAAGAAGATGGAAAAAGTCACCATCTTCCATCCTGGCTTGTCGTTTCACAATGGATTTAACAATCACACCCCCCAACGTGTGCTGGGGTGTGGGATTGGGTGTCAGTTTTGTGAGAAGGCCATTTGTAGAGGTCAGGTCAAAGGGCTCTCAGCCTGACCCTGCCTTGCACACTATTTTTATACGTATCTTGATAGAGAGAGAGGAGGCGTTCTAATCAGATTGTAGGATGACCAAAAGCTGAAGGATATAGCAGATAAGATGGATGACAGAATTAAAATGGCATCTACATGCTACTTTAGAGTTCACATGACCTTCACTTAGATGCTCTCATGTAACCTTTGTCAAGCTCTCATATAACCCCCACTTTTCTGGCAAATAAACTAAGATGCAGAGAGGTAAATTATAGAATCATTATTTATGGTGATCGTGACAGGCTAGAAAGAAGTACCAAAAGAAGAAGAAATCAAGGATTTCGTTTAGATTCGAAAAGTCTATTTCAGAAGATTGGGGTTTTTATTAGTTTCCTAGGGCGACCCCAACAGAGTACTACAAACTAGGGGGCTTAGAACGACAGAAATGTATTGTCTCCCACTTCTGGAGGCTGGAAGTCTGAGATGAAGGTGTCAGCAGGGTCACGCATGCACCCTCTGACACCTGTAGGGGAAGAATCCTTTCTTATCCCTTTCAGTTTTGGGAGTCCTGGACGTTCCTTAGCTTCTGGCAGTGTCACTCTGTACTTCATGGGACATTCTCCCTCTGGCTCTTCACACGGGCTTCCCTTTGTGCACACCTGTCTCTGTGTCCAAAATTCCCCTTATTTATAAGGATACCAGCCATATTGGATTAGAGCCCATCCTAGTGACTTCATCTTAATTTGATTACATTGCCAAATAATGTAAATTTATTTTCCAAATAAAGTCATATTCTGAGGTACTGGGAGTTAGGATTTCAACATATTTTTTTTGGGGGGGGAGGGGGAGGGACACAAGTCAACATATAACAGGGTTAAACTGCATTGATAAAACTGTGACTTATCACAGCTACTTAAGAAATGATAAAACATGGGTACTATCATAGACATCAGTTTAATTTGAGGGTTTCCATGAAGTACCGGGTCATACCGTTGACCTTGGCATTGCTCAGACCAGAGTCAGGAATGGAGTGGTCAGCTCGGCCACCACATTGAAAAAAGGAGATAGATTACAAAAAAAAAACAAAAAACGTGGGGAAGCACTGAGCAAGATAGGTGCTGTAAAAGGTTCCAGGGGCTGCCCAGGGCCAGATGAACAGTCTGTACATTTCGCACCCTTTTCTATAAAGAAAGTCCAAAAGTATAACCAGTTCTTGGTTAACAAAATCAAAAGGCAGGGGTCGGGGGAAGGGGAGGAGGATTGAGGATAATGTTTGGAGAAATTTCTAGGTAAATGATAGCTAACTGGACATTCTGTTCCAGCCCAGGATTCCAGTTAAGATCCAGTTAACTGATGTTGAGGAAGCACTCTAATTATTTAAATTCTTGCTTTTTCTTTTAGAACATTTAAAAGAGGAAAGTAGAGCTTAGATAACAATATTGACATTTCAAAGCTAGGAGGAATTTTAGATTTGAGTGTTACAGTGAATACAATTATTTTGAACAAATGAGTCTTAAGTGTCTACTGAGTGCCCTGCTTTGCATTAGGTGCCTTGAGGGATGTGAGAGGAGAATAGGACACACATAAAACATCGAAAGAAGGGACCAAATACATGATCCAGAAGGTGCCATGGGGACTGGGAAGAGGGTCACATGGGGTGAGGCTGGTGTCAGGGAAGACTTAGGAAGGAGATGGAACCTGACATGGGACCTAGAGGAGAGCAGGCATTTGGAGAACATGTGAAGACATCGTGTTTCCTCCATGCTGGTCGCACACATGGGGCAGGGCACCCCTGGTTTGCGGTCATTCTGCTGCCTATGTTCTTGCTGGCATGCCAGGCAGAGATGAAGAGGTAGGCAGGGTCCAGCAAGGCGGCCACATGAAAGCCAGCCTTGTGCCCCAGCCTGTCAGGCCAGGGAGTGTTCTCGGTGCTTTAGAACAAAGTCATCTCTTGATCTCCTGGTAATCAGATGAAGACAGAAGCAGATATCGCTGGCTCCTCTGAAAGCTTGTGTTTATGACTTCAGTACAGTGAGGGCTATGAGAGAATGGCACTAGCCACACAGGAAGCAAGCATTCAGGCTGCCTGGGGTCCAAACACCACCACGCCCGGCTGAGCCCCCAGCGCTCAGTGGCCTGAGTGATTTATAAGATGAGCCCGCTGGCTGTGCTCAGATGCAGTTTCTCAGAAGGCTCTGGAGTGACTGTAACTCTGTTTCACTAACTTCTAGCTCACTGCCCCACAGCAGACCCCAGAAATGTGCCCTTCCCCCAAGATCAGCCCAGACCTCTCAAAGACAAGACCTCATTTCTGAAGGAATAGGAATGTCATTCTCCCCTAGCCCCAACCACAAAGATGAGGGACCTACACATCAAGTCCCTAAACTCCCCTTAGCCCCTATCTCTTGATGTCATTTTCCCAAATTGCAATTTCTCTGGTTGAACCTGTTTCTATTTCTATCTTATATCAGCCAGGGAACCCTAGTGCCCCAAGTTGACAGCTACTGGGAGAAGAAACCCCGTTCACCATAATAGGCCTAAGTCTGCCTATGTCTCAGGGCCCTGTGAGGCTGCAAGAGTCTGGGCTGCCCCACTCCTGGCCCTTCATGAATCAGACCTCAGCCTTCTCCCCACTCCAGCTGTACTTTCCCAAATGGAAAAGCCCTCTGGCAGGACCGTCGACACTGGTTGTGAATCTAGCTCGTGTTGGTGGCTCTAATAAAGAGCAGCAAGAGAGGTGCATCCATTCATGTTTTCTGGTAGATACCTACTGAGCACTCACTTTGCTCCAGGCATTATGCAAGGCTGGGGATAGAATGGTGAGTTCAACCTGGTCCCTCCCCACAAGGAGCTGGCAGATGAGTTGAGAAGAGGAGGACACCTAGTGTGAGTGCGGTGAAAAGAGTCAGGAGAGCGAATGGACACCCTTCGGAAGCCTGGAGGGACAAGGGAGCCTTCCTGAAAGAACAGCATCGAGGCCAAGATAGGAAAAGTGAGCAAAAGTCAGTGATGAGGACATGGGGCAGAATGTAAGGAGGGGAGGGGGTGTTCCAGACAGAGGCTTAGAGGCAGGCGCAAGCCAGTGTGACCAGAGAACTTCATGGTTCAGCAGGGCCCAGGAGCTAACTTGGGTGGGTAGGCAGGCATAAGATCCTGAAAGGCCTTAGAAGTGGGTGGGTGTAAGAACCTGGGGCTTTTCCCCAGCGCAGTGAAGCGCCATCAGAAGAACCTCAGTCACTGGAGGAAGCACTAGAATGTTCAGGCAGGCTCAAGCTCAGCACTAGTTCCAGATGTGGAGGCATAGAGAGAAAGGGAAGACTCTGTCCCTGCCACCCAGAAGCTCACGGTGTCAATGGGCAGATCATTCACACAGACTGTGGTGATTAACACAGCCAAGCTGGGGACGGTGCTAGCGGGTGGCACAGAAGTGCTCAGACTCAGAGGCACGCTAAGGACTCACATTTATTGGGTACCCGTTATGTATCAGGGTCTGCACTGAGGTACCTCACATTTGGCATCTCAGTCCTCAAGGCACTGTTTCCACCCCCATTTTACAGATGAAAAGACCAAGGCTCAAAGAGTGACTTCACACAGTGTCACATAACCAGGCAGGGACACTACAAGGATGAGAGGGCAGCCAGTACGCTTTCTCCTACTCCATGCAGCCTCCCCTCAGTATGGGCCAGAGGATGTGGGAAGAGCTTCATGGAGAAAATAAGGTCTGAAGAGTTAGAAGGTCGTACCGTGTGTCCCAGTGCCACCTCTCAGGCTGTGCAGTGTGGGCTAAGAGTCTGGCATTTAGACATTAGAGGAAGCATCTGGGATGACCAGGGACCCAAGGAAACAGGGAGTGTCTGTGGAAGTTGACCCATCGGAACCTTGGAGTCAAGTCTTGTGCCTGTGGGGGGGCGGGGGAGAAAGCAGCTTTTCAGAGAATAAAGTCAGTGAGTAAAGGCTATAACTCCCAGTCCTCCTCAAATTTGAGGAAGCTGTGCTGCATACATGCTATTAATAGAGGATGGAGTTTCCCAGAAATATTTGCTTTAGAAAACTTCCCAAGCCTCTAAGGTTAATAGTCAGGAATAGCACATAGTGGGGATGTTGGTTATTTGAATTGGAAATGAGTAACTGACACGCACCTGAAATATCTTCAAGGAAAACAGGGCCTGGGCCAGGTTGCATAAGGAGGTTGGTGAGCCAAGTATGTTTTTCTGTAGAGCTCTTAAAGAAGGCGCACTCACTCAGATGCCACAGATGAGTCTGAAACCCCTGGAAAGACCAGAGCCACACTGCACAGCTCTCTCAGCTACCCTGCTGCGGAGCTAGAGGTCCTCTGGGAATTCTGTCCTTAACTGTGTTGACGGAGCCTGATTCCCTGGTACATAATCTGTGAAATTCAGACATCATAGGCAATTTAGCTCAGTTGACCTCAGGAAACGACCAGTTTCCGTGATGAATAGACAGTAATGACTGAAAGGTGAGGCACAAACAAGTAGATAAACAGGGGGAGCCAATGCCAGAGTGTTTGCAGATTCCCCAAGGGTCTCTGTGCACACTCCGCTCATTAGTGACCAGGGAGCGGGAGCTGGGAAAAAGGTGGTCCTGCCCCTGACACTTCAGGAGACTTGGGCGAGGCCCACCCGTGGTGATGTGACTCTGAGTTTTCCTCCTGCCCTGTTCCTTGCCTCTCTTCTTCACCCAACTCCTGCCCCTCCTACCTGCTGGTCCCCTTTGCCCTCCTGCCCCCATTAAGGATGCCCCATGGCCGCCTTCTGGGATGATACTCAGGGCTTCTCAGGACACCATCACCTTCTCCCCACCCTACTCCTCCGTCTGGACTCATTTCACCCTGCACCGCAGGCCCATACTCTGTAACCCCTCCTCAATCAAAGTACACCCATCCCTCTTTTGATAAGATCTTCAGGAGAGGCGTCACCACACCCTTTCCCCAGGCACCAGCCCTCCCATGTCCAACATGCGTCACTGTGGGGATGGGCTTTGTTGTTCTTCTCTGAAGTCCCTCTCCACTCAGGGCCCCCCTTTTCCTCTTGCTCTGTACACACTGGAGATGGAGAACAGATAGTCCTCGTGCCTGGGGCCAGCCCTTCTGATAGAGATGACTAAGCCACTCGGCTTTCCCATTTCAAGGGCAACACATGTGTCCTTCAGTGGCAGGTCCGATTTCCACCCCTTGGGTTTTCTGTCTCCCTGCTGTCTCCCTGCCACGATCTGAGACTACCTACTATGTAGCTCAAGCCCAGGGAGAAGATGCCAAGCAGTGCTGATGGGTTCTAGAAGATTATCTCATCTCTGCTCCACACTGTCCATGTGATTCTGATCTCAACCTGGGGTAATTTGAAAGCGGACTCCCCTGCTGAGGTCACCCAGTTCACAGTACCCACTCTCTCCTTGACCCACAGCCCTGTGCCACCATGCTGGTCTGCTGGCAAGACTTTCTGGCTTGATTTTAGCCTAGTGGCTTCATCTAAACATCTCCTGGTTGCATTTGACGCTTGCTGTGTCTTCCCTCTTCTCCAGTGTCCAGCTTTCCAGACATTGCACACCACGGAAGGCATCATGCTGGGACCTGGATTTGAGTATGGCTCTACTTTTAACTAGTTGGGTGACTCTGAGCACGTCACCAAACCTCTGTGAGCCACAGTTTTCTCATCTGTGTGATCGGGATAAAAATACCTGCGTGTTCCAAAGATCAAATGAGCAAATGAATGCAAAGGTTCTTTGTAAACTAAAGCAGCATTTCTCAAGCCAGGTTCTGCAGACCTCTCCTCCAGGAGAGATATTAATAAGCTATTCAGGAAAACAAAATTATATATATATATATATGTGTCATGTTTGAGGAAGGCTGGGCCGAACTACATGCACTGGGTTTCTTGACTTTAGGACATCTGAGAGCCCGTAATTCAGCAAGGTGCATTGCAGATCTCCAAAAGCAGGGTACAAAATAAAGCTTTATCTCAAAACCACTTTTTTCAGAGACTACTTATTAACATCTTTTAGATTTCCACAGAACATAGCATATATTAGTATTTTTCCTCCTACAAGTAATAATGCTACTCTTTCCACAAGATTTATCCCATCATCCAGGTCACTGATCTTGGGTAACACAGTTAATCAGTGTCTGAGAATGTGTTGCCCGAGCCCCTTCCATCTTCTCAGCATTGTGCTGTGGGGGAGATGGGCCCTGGTACTGAAGGCCTCTGCCGTCCGTCTCCACTCTGACCTCCTGCCATCTTCACGCTGGACTCTGCCCCAGGGAGCTTGGCAAACCCATTGTCCTGTGTATACATTTTTTGTGTTCCTGCCCCCTGCTTTTGTCTTTCTTCCTGCCAAGGTGCCTTTCACCCATCTCTACTAATGCAATTGTAACTCATTCTTCAAGGCTCAGCCAAGCCCCCACTTCTCCATGCAAGTTTTTCTAACCGCTGCAGTCTATTCCAGTTAGGAATACTGGCTCCCAACTCAACTGGACGCCCCTAGAGGCCGAAAGTATTATTTATGCTTATTGATTTTTCTCCCCAAACCAGGATTTATTTGATTGCCATCAGCTCTACTTTGGCAGCTTGAGCCTCCAAGTGGGCAGGGGTCCTTCTGAGCTGGGGAGTCAGTGGGGGGTTTGTTTGCATATTCAATCACTCAGTACACACTTATTGCTGGGAACCCCAGGTTGACTAAGACGGGGCGCCTGCCTTCACAGAGCTCTTAGTCGAGGCAAAAGCATAAACAGTTCATTGCAAGTTAGAGTGTTGAGTGTAATAAAACAAATAATGTGGGAGCACAAAAGGGGGTTCATGGTGAGAGCAGCTAGGGATCAAGACAGATTTCCCAGAAGGCAATCCCACCCCCTCCCCATTTTCATATTATAGGAGGTCATATGGAGCAGACTTGGCAAGGTTATGGGGGGTTCTACCTGTAGGGAAGAAAGAGCACTGGAGACTTTGTGGGAGGGGGATTTGAGTTTGTTCCCTGGGTCACAGGGAGGGAGATCTTGATGGGGCCAGAGGGTTAGGGCAGACGCTGGAAGGAGAATGTGAGATGGGAGCTATGCATCCCAGTCTCCCAAACACACACACACAGACACACACACACACACATGCGTGCTCACACATACACACACACACGCACTGTCTTTGGGAATCCCACTTCCCTGCTTTTCCATCATACCCTCTCACAGACCCTTCTTCCTTTTCACCTGGACTCATTTTTCTTCTCCAAGTCCTCTGTCACCTCCTGGTCCTGGGGCCATCCATCGTTACCTCATTGGAACAGCTCTGTGTCTGCTCTCAGTAGCTAGCGGCCTGCTTTGGCGAGAGGCTGGTCAGCTCAGTGCCTACTCCCTGTGCGGGGCCCTGGAGAGAAAGGTCAGCCTGGAGTCAGTGCTTTCTCTTTTCTTACAGAAAACTAAAAGAGACGTCAATAACTTTGACCAAGATTTTACCCGGGAAGAGCCGGTACTCACACTTGTGGATGAAGCGATTGTGAAGCAGATCAACCAGGAGGAATTCAAAGGCTTCTCCTACTTTGGTGAAGACCTAATGCCCTGAGAAGTCACTCCAGGTGGAGTTTGGTGATGCTGCAAGACGGGTGCCGAGACGATTTCTAGTTTCCAGAGGCTCACAAGGTCTTGAACTACTTCTCCTCCCCAGAACCCCAAGCCCCTGACCACTCTCTATTTATTGCATTCCCTTACCCCAGGCCAGCTGCTCCCTCCTTCTGCCTGGTGACCAGAAGGTACTTTGGTTCTTGACTCGTCAGTGATGCAGATACATGTTGGGGTCATCAGTTAGCTGGACACCCTGCTGTGTTTGGTCTGTTGGCAAGCCTCTTTCCACTCTTTGGGGGCTCCTGACAGTGAAGCAATTTCAGTTCTTTCACTGCAAAGGAAAACAATAAAAACAAAAGGCAAACAAGAAGACTCTGGCTCTGCCCTTGGAGATAGAGGCCCAACAACTCTCGCTTTCCATCCCTGCAGCCCCTCCGCCTGCCACCCTCTGCCCTTCTGTCCAGGAGAAGAGACCGGTGCTTCTTCAGCATGAAGGTGGGCACCCTCAAGGCATGCCTATGAAGGAGACAGACTGGCCGATGCACGGGTCGCCTACCTGTGTTGGTTTGCTCTGGAATGGCTAATTCTTGCTTGCTGTGGTTTTAGCTTTGGGGCATGCCAAAGTTGTGGAAGCATGCATCTCGTGGAAGAAATCACTCTTTATAGAAAAAGAAATTTGATTTTGAAGTCTATTAATTTGACACATATATTCACAAATTTGCTTTCTAATTGACCAAAAGATGTAAATTCCCGTATTAATACAGGATTAATTCAATTAATTAATGCAGGATTAACGCAGTATTAATTCAAGGGCTAATATGCAGTGAGAAACCAATTGTCCATGGTTTATGCTCTTAATGCTTTCGTGGCACAGTGGGGTCTGTATGAGATGAGAGGAAAGGAAACCCGTAGCGGTTCTCATTGTTGAAGTTCTGCCTGAACACAAAGGCCACTGCACTGAAGGCCAAGACCCTAGGGTTCTAGCAAAGCTCGGTTCCCAAATTCTCTTTCCGGTTTCTTCCTAAGTTCCCAGCATAAACTCTATTTATTTTCTGCAGCAGTGTGTTATTTTGCACACTTCTACACAATGATAGTACTACTGTGTTGTGGTTTTTAAACATTAAACATGTAACGTTTAATATGAAATATCTGCTTTTGGAACAAGCAGGATGAGGTTAAACATGGGTTATGCAGAGAACATCCAGAGACTGAAGAGCAACTTGTTTGAAAACTGACAATGTACCCAGACGTACTCAGAGGCTTGTTTCTGTGTGACATGCAATGGCAACTCATGTGGGCACTATTTAATGGATGTGATGTTACCTCCTGTAGATATGCTAACAGTGTTACATTCTTTGATTCCCAAGGGTTCTTTGTGGCTTTGTGTATATGTTTCCCCGGAGGTCATTTGATTATCTATTTTCCTGAACTGATTTAGCAGGGAATGGAATCCATTCCAACTGTTGCACGTGGATTTCCCAGCTGCCCCTAAATATATATACTTGTGAGTGGCAAAGTGGCACTAATGAAGCTTTTTGCCTTTTGTACATTTGAGATTTTTGTATATAGTGTTTGCTGCAAGGCCTGTGGAATTAATTCATTGAATTTAGAGGTATCAACTGCTGCATGTTCAGGCATATTATAAAACTTTAGTCTATGAAAGAATAATTCTAATGTCCAGGTGCAATACTCTGTAAGTGTATTGGTTCAAGTTACCGAGAGATAAAGTGTGTTTGTTTCTTTTCTTTTTCTTTTGGGGGTGGGGAGGGGGGCAATTCTCCGTAGTGTTTATTTCATTTTGGTTTGTCTTAAAAGATGTAAACATATATTAAGCTATATTAAATCTCACCTATAGTTCTCCTGTGCTCTACTACGCCCTGATAGAGGTGGGGAAGAGAAAGGAATGTTTCTGATGGTGGTTTCAAAGCTTGGACAGTGACTAGCTGGAGCCCATGGAGAGTTGGTGTCCGTATTGGCCTCTGGCTGGTGGTAGCCTTTGTTACTCATGGTGACATTCAGTTCTCTTGTGTTTTTATTTTTTAAAAACTCAGGTGTAATTATTATCTGTTCTTATGGTCATTTCAAATATTATGCTCTATCCATTTGTGTGTTTGGCATACCAGTGACGTGAGGAAGACCAGTCGATTAACTTAATTTATCTTCGGTAACTTGACATCCTAGGGAGAGGCGATCTTCTGGAGTTGAGTACAAGCACAGAAACATCTTCATGGTGGCATCATCTCATTTTTAGGGAGACATGACAATACTGCCCATCATACTCATGCATCACTACTGCTCTCTCTTTTTCTCCTGCTTCCTTCACCATGATGAACGTTGAACAACCAAGCAAGCGCTAAGTGCAATGCCAAATGGCCTGTGTAAGGGCTTGGTGGAGTTCCCACGTCAGTGGAGGTTGGGCCCTTCCAACAGGACAATTGGCATTTTTGCTGGGAAGTCAAATAATCATACATTCCACCCAGCAGCTCCAGACAGTCAGTCAACAATAAGTCACCTGGCCCAGAGACACCCGCTGTCAGCACCCAAGTCTCCAGTCTTGCTCTGGGGCCTCCTGCTTGGGGCTGGAGCTGATCAAGTTCTCACACTGGCTGGTTCAAATCCCGTGGAGTCTATAGAAAAAAAGCTTGTGTGTTCCTTGAGTAGTCATTGTTTCATTTTAGTTTTCACAAGAGTTTGGAAGTGGACACACTGTTACATTTCTGCCAATTCTTTCTAATCTTTCCAGCTCTTTTTATTTTTTTTTTTAAGAAAAAAAAAAATGGAGTGAAAAAAAAAATTGCCAAAAATATATATGAAGGATAGCTGTTCTCCTGTGTTCTCTCATTATGGAAGTGAGAAATTTTGTGAAGTGGAAAGATAATTTTTTCCTCCAAAGGTGAAAAAACAATGCATTCTTGCTTTAAAAAAAGAAGAAGAAGGCTTAAAAAAATTACCTCTTTTTAAATTATGTGCAAAATAATTCTGGCTAAATAGAAAATGTATTCAATTTTAGGGATTTTTTTTTTTTTGTATTGTGATGCTTTATTTGTACATTTTTTCCCTTTCTGGATGTAATTTTAATCTCTTGCCATTCATTAGTGTTATTTCATTGTAAACATTATTGTGCCAAATGTACTGTATTCAAAAGGATGTGAATGTGTATTGTTTCAGAACCTAATAAATACAATGATGTAAAATCTAATTTCTCAGTCCCAGTGAGCATTTTTCTCTCCTTTGTGAGTGACAAGGTGCCACTACTGAAGCTTTTTGTCTTTTGTATGTTAGCGATTACAAAATTCCAAAACCTAGACGTTGTTTCAGCTTTTTCCTTTGTCCTTTGAAAATGGACAAAGGACGCAAATAACTTTATTTGCCTACTCCCCTTGCCAACCCGTGCCTCACCTCTGTGCTTCTGGGACTGCCTGTGGGAGCTATGAAAGGGGGCCTCAGTGCACTGGGAGTGGCATGGAGCTGCCTGGGAGCGCTGGGGCCTGGGCAAGCACAGCCAGGCAGCGCTCTCGTTTTCGTCTTCTTAGAGAAGCAAATGCCAGATCTCCTGGCAGCTGATGCCCAGTCAAGCCTCTCCAGAACTCAATCTCTGATCTGCTACTCAGAACATCAGGTCTTTGGAGTGCAAATGACTCCTCTCAGGCTGATAGCCCCTTTGCAGGGTGTAGACTGGCTAGTGCAGCTCCAGGCAAAGCCCGTGCTCTCCTTTCCTGCTCAGCCAGCACTCGTGGCTCTCCTGGTGACGTCTCGGCTATCTGGGTTCCTCCTTCACTCTGGGGCGCCTTTCCTGCCACATCACTCATGTGGTGCTGGTTCTGCAAGACTCCGCCTTTTCTTTCTCCAACACAGACTTTTCAAGAACATTTGAAACTCAAACGTAGACTCCAGTACAGCAGAAATTTCACATGACGAAAGCTCCATTCCTCCAGAGTTATGGAAATGATTGCAGTTGTACTGTGTATTATTCTAAGATAAGGGGGATGGCCCACAAAATCATTTCCTCACAAGCCTTCCGATAACTTGGGTATGTATAGCATGCTGAAAGTACTCTCCTCTCACAGTATTCCCCCTTTCAGCAACATCGCCTGCCTACCTCAAGATGGAAGCATGGACCTCAGACCCATCCCAAGAAGAAGGTTGTGTTTAGCACATATTTTCCTCTCTGGTCAGGCAGCTATTTCTAGGTAAGTGGCCACCCCAAGAGAAGCAAGCTTCCCATCAGCCTATCTGTAGTATCTTGAATTGAAATAAAGATCAGGAGAAACAGATTAAAAGGAGCTGTTCTAGGAAGGCCAGAGGACGTCTCCAAGCATTTCACTGCGTGAAATATGACTGGTCTACACCTATCTCTCCAAGTGGCCTGGAAAAGACAGCTCCAAAGTCCTGGAGATGAGAGAACTCATCCTCCCAAATCGACGTGCTCCACAAATCACACTGAAACTAGAAGAAAAGGCCAGTTGCTGATTAGCGTCCCTGGTTTGGAACCTCTCCCTCTGCCCCATCCACATTCCAAGAGAGAAAGCCAAGCACAGGCAGGTCTGTTCCAGGAAAGCCACGACCACTGGATCCTGACAAGGGTCAGAAGGCTTCATTCAGAACCGCTCCGGGGAAAACCTGTATTTGTGTGGCTGTGCCCTGAGCTGAGGAACAGCAGGTCTACCAGCATTCTCACAGAGGGAGTCTATGAGCAGGTGGCCTCTTCTCTATTCCCTTGTACCTGAGCGCAATCCAGTGCTTGGGTTACCAGCAGCCTGAAGAGCCCCAGACAATAAAAGTACTGAGCCAGGAGGCATGTACTTCATAGGGTTTATAGCGGCAAAGAGAGTGGAAAGAAGGCTTCACAGCCACCTTATGAATTCTGTTTTTCGCTTTAAAGTACTTTCGCCTAGACCAGGATACTACATTTGTGGGATGTTAGTTTTAAACTCTAGCTGAAGTGTGATCAGCTGCCCAAAACGGGAATACACCCTCCAGGGCCAGACAGCTGATTGAATACATAGGTTTACTCAGAAGTCTAGTCCAAGTTCTCTTTTATCTCCTGTCAATACCTGGAGGCTTTGTTATTAGCGTAAAGAATTCTAGGAAAGGGTTTTCCTTATGGAAAATGGTGGCTTGTTAATTAGCATAAAGAAAGAAGGGTATACTAATGGTGTTTGAGATAAGTCGATGGGCGAAGATATTTTAAGACAAATTCCACATTAAAGAAAAAAAAACCCCACAGGATAATAGAACCTAGAGAGTCTTCAACTTCCCTAGTAATCAGGGAAATGCAAATTTAAATCAAACTGCAATCCACTTCACACTCACCAGAATAACTAAACCAAAAAGGCAGACAGATCAAGTTTTATGAAGGATATGGGACAATCGGAAATGTCAGTGTTTCTAGTTTGAGTATAAGATCGTACAACCACTTTGAAAACCTTGGGCAGTATCTACCAAAGTCAAATGTGCAGAGCCTGGACCCAAGAGAAAAAGTCCATCAACTATAGAATGAACTATGGAATATTTACGCAATAGAACTCTATATAGCCATGAGAATGAATGATTTACAACTACACATAACGGATGAATCGCTCGGCCTCATGTTGAGTTTAAGAAGCCAGGCACACAGGAGTACCGACTATCTGATTCCATTTACATCAACTGTAAAAACACTGCATCCTGCTAGAAATCAGGCCAGGTGTTGCCTTTGTGGGAGGAGAACTAGTGACCAGGTGTGGGCACGAAAGGGCTTCTAGGGTGCTGGTGTTGTTTACTGAGCTGGAACCTGGCAAAAAGCTATGTTTCCTTTGTGATAATTCATGGAGCTCTGTACCCTTGTGATCTGTGCACTCCTCTGTATGTGTGTTACACTTCAGTAAAATAAATTACCCAAAAAACCTAGGATGATCTTTGTCTCTTACCCTTGGGGATGGCACCCTAGGCTGAGCCTGTAAACTGCCGAGGTCTCCCTGCCATCTTGGAGACATCTGGTTGCCTAACTCCCATAGCCTCATTCTGTGGCTAGAATAGAGTGGCATTTGTCTTGAGTGGCTCTTTCCTGTGAAACACTCTCATAAACACCCAAACCAGCGAAGCACTGGAACTTGCAGAATGGTCACAGACTCTCCTGTGCCTGCTTGCTAGTAAAATGTCCATATGTGTGTCTGTGAGGTGGTTAGAGAATAGCTAAGCCTCCTCCTCCTCTCGCAGCTACCGAGATCTACCAAAAAGAATCCACACACTTGGCTCAGGGAGTCTACAACAAGTGAGGTTTGGCTTCAGCTCTTTCACCTTGGGCTGAAGCTGTACCTTGCTAAACCTGTTTCCGCGTTTGTGAAATGGTAGTGATAAGACCTACTAACTCCGAGGCCTGTTGCGAAATGTTAGTGAGATAAAGCTTCCACTGAAGTGTCTGTTGCTGTAATGTCTCTTCCCTTGATCAGAGCATAGCCTGTGTCGTGGGGGGAAGGGTGGCTTGGCCTAATGAGGGTGCTTTTCTTTTCTCAGTCTGATTTGTTTTCCCTCCTGGGGGCACCTGACACCCCACCTCACCAGTGAAGGACTCGCTTTGGGGCAGGAAGGGAGCATATGCAGCAAACCCCAGGTCTTGGCCCTCCGCAAACTTACAGCCAGCAGGAGATGAGAGCAGCATAAAAGAGCAGCATACGGCAGACAAGAGGGACAAAAGTAGCCCTGCAGACGATGCCAGGGAAGTCCAGAGAAGGGGATTAGGTTTGGGTTATCCTGGCAGGCTTCCTGGAGGAGGCAGTGGTGAGAGGGCACTGAAGGATGAGGAGGATATGGACAAAGGGTAGAGAAAGGCTTTCTGGGTGTCCATTCAGTGATGAGGGGCATTGAAGGGCTAGAAGGAGTCGGGGACCTGAGTCCCAAGGCAATGCTGCAGTAGTAGCCTTCAACATCATGTCTCAACATGAGATTATCAAGGTCATGGCAATCTTTCAAAGTGGTTTGATGGTGTTTTGAGAAAGCCCAGCACAGCCCTTGGATACAGGCACCCTGTCTTTGCATATGACTGGAAAGTTCCTTTCACGGCCGACTCTCCCCATCAGATCTGGTAGCTGCCGCCTCAGGGTCCAGAGCAGTCCAGCTTCAGTTCTAGGCCCCACAGGGTAAACACTTACACACCTCATTCCCTCTCAGGCCTTCTGCACACTGGAGCAGGCAGCCACCATGGGCTGTAGACTGGCTACGCCATACATAAGGGAGGTTCTGTGAAGGCCCTTTCCAGGAAGCAATCAGGACATCTCATCATCCATGCTTCCTTCTTTAGGTCATTAATCATTAAGTTTTACATTTCTTATCTTCTTTGTTCCAGACACTATGCTAAGTTCTGCATTTAGGTAACCTATTTAAACCTCACAAAAGTTCCATGAAGTAGATAGAATCCCATTTTATAGATGAGGAAACTGAGGCTCAGAAATGATATAAGTTATTTAGTCCTTACAACTCCATGCAAGTGTTATTCTCAGGCCCATTCTATGGATAAGAAAACTAAATTGTCCAAATTCTCAGACCCAGTGACAGGTCAA
The DNA here is from genome assembly GCF_036562045.2 of Rhinolophus sinicus. Taxonomy (NCBI): domain Eukaryota; kingdom Metazoa; phylum Chordata; class Mammalia; order Chiroptera; family Rhinolophidae; genus Rhinolophus; species Rhinolophus sinicus. The sequence continues at coordinate 31,738,975 of NC_133755.1, forward strand.
GTCTGTTTGGACAGGACAAAAAGTATTTACACAGAGGACAAATGACACAGGACATTTCATTCTTTCATTGAGTCCACAAATTTATTCCACAGGTGTTCATAGAGTTCCTACTATGTGCCAGCCGTTCATCTGGACATCAGTAAACAAAACAGCCAAAAATCTGTGCCTTTTCAGAATTTACGTGGTGGTTGGGTGTCGACAGGCAATAAGAATAAATATGACTGTTAAGTGAATCACACAATTTGTTAGAAGGTCCAGGCCACCCCTGATATTTGAAGCAAGAGTAAAAATGGAGGTCCAGAACATAGGGCTAAATATGTTTTCAGTTATGAATCAAACTAGTGTTAAATAAAATATGTTCTAGCTCCATCCCTTGCCAGAGACACCTTCATAACAGACTAGAAAGCCAGGTTTGAATGTAAAGAGTAGGAGGAGAGACTTCTAAGGGAGGAGAAAGACTAGGAGGGAGGAGCCAGAAGCTTCCAGTGTGAGACTATTTACTGCTCAGGTGAGCTGTGGGCTTTGCACGGTCTGCTGGAATGATGTGAGTCAGTTGACTCTGCCTCCAGCAATTTCAGCTCAGCAGATGAAATCAGAATAAGGGTTGGACTGGACGGTCCCTCCCTGCCCTCCCTTGCATCACTCCCCCCGCCCCTGATCTTAGCCAAGGCCAGTTCCTCCTCCAGAGCTCAGCCTTCCCGTGGCCTGGGATCACAGGGCCCTGTCCTCGCCAGTATCTCCTTATGCACTGTGGTCCATGCTAATATCCTTTTTAAATGACCCTGCTGTTCACTCCATCCATCTCAGCTGTGCACAGGGGTGCTTAATCTGCATCTTGGGTGAATATTTGGTGGTTGGGGGGTGGCATTCCTGGGTGATCCCTGGCAGGAGAAGAGGGAAGTCTGTCTTCCCAAAGCATCACCAAATGAGGCAATGAAAGAGCCCAGAGCTGAGTGGAATGAGGAGCTGAAGACTAGGCTGTGCCTGCAGTGGGTGGGAAGGAGGAGATGGAGGGGTCTGGGGAAAGGTCAGCAGTTGCAGCTAGGAGCTTATTTTGGCAGAAGTGGAGCTGATTAGATTGTTGTGGGAACAGATGCACCTCTGTTCTCTTGCCCAGGTACGCCTCTCCCCCTTGTGCTCAGTTAGAGGGAAGGAGACTGGCTTCCAAGGTGCCTGCCATGGCCTCCCATTACACCTGGGAGGTAGTAATTAGCTTTTCCATTTGGGAAATGTGGGCTCTGAGGCTCAGGGAGGTCAGCAACGTGTCCAAGCCACACAGCTAGCCCCTGGCAAAGCCAGGACACAAGCCGGCTATTTGAATCTGCTTCTGGTTGGCACCAAAGACCCAGCTGGCTCTTCCCACCAGGCTCTTGGTCACTGTCCAAACACAGGTCCTGCTCACTTTTTGCTTTCTCTTTCCAGAGAAATTTCGCCTTTGTGTGAAATGGTACGATTGTTTGATGAAGTTAGACTTGTGTTGCTCTCTGTAAAGGCTTTGGATGTGAACACTAAAACACAGCCAGGAAACGGGCAGAGGCCTCTGGGAGTTCCTTCTCTCCTTTCCCACCCTTCTTCCTGTGGCACCGCCTAGCCCTGAGAGCTGGTCTGCAAGCCCAGCAAAGTCTGCATCCTCCACCCTCAGACACCCCTCCCACCACCAAAAAAAGAATCTATCCCTACGGATTATTCTAAGCAGGAAGCTGAGTTTTCAGTTCACTGGAAAACAGGAAATGCCTCCAAGGGTCTGAGGTCTCTTTAGTCACTGTGCCTTTCATGCAGGGTCTGCATCCCAGACCAGCTGCTGGAGGACAGTCCTAGAAGCAAGGTCACCCTGACCCCTCCAGCCACGAGAGTGTGATCCTTGGTGCCACCCATGAGCTGCATCCTTTCCTGGAGCTGGAGTGGACTTCTTTGTCCCCTACTTAGGATACTAGCCATTCTGGACTAGGCAAGAGGGTTTGGGATGACGGGGAAGCTGTGTGAAGCAGCTAATTAGCTTTGCAAGGAGCAAATACTCTCCATGGATGGAGACCTCACCCCAGCCAGGAGCTGACTTCTCACCCCAACCAGATTTACCTCTCACCCTGCCAAAGACTGGCTGACCCCCAACAAAGCCTGATTTCATAGCCCCTTCCTATGGTTGACTTCCCCATCCTGCTACAGACTGACCCTCTAACCTTGACCTTGTCGGAAACTAACCTTCAGTACTCACGGCAGCATGGCTTCCTAACCCTGGCCACAGACCAACCTCAAGTGCTTGCCAGCCTCCTCATCTATTCACAATCACTTACTGAATTTCTACTTAGAGCCAAGTGCTGTGAGCATAGCCCTCTCACAGACCCTACAGCCTGGGGGAGGAGCTAGGCCCCACACAAAAAGCTCTAATCAGATTGTGGGTGGGGTAGGGGGGAGAAGGTGAACGGGGGGCTTGCCTGAAACCTTGCTGGGTGACATGGGTTGGTTGCATCACCTCCATGTGCTCCATGGCAGTGAAACCCAGATTGTGTCTGAGGTTCTGATCTTCAATGGCACATGCCAGTGGTAGAAGCCTGAAGTGGTCTAGGATGTGAGACATCATTGTCAGGTTGGCGTTACTCGTGGGTGTACCGTAGGAAAGTGAAATTCAGGAGGGTATAGGTGATCAGGCACTTTTACTTCTGTGTGGTATACGAGGATTGAAGGAATCCCTCCTCCATTTGAACATTGCTTTCCTGGTTCCACCACAGACAGTGGGGCCCTGACTGGATCCCATCGATTCTTCTTCCTGTCTCAGCTTTTCCATCTGTAAAAAGAGCTGTGACACCAGCTGCTCAGGAACTTTGGAGGCAGACAGATGGGCCTATAGAGCCTATGGCAATTCAGATAGAAGACTTTTCACTGAAGGGAAGAGAAAGTCAGATTTGGGCTCTCTATGGGTTGGCCCCCAAGGGGAAAGAAATAGAGTGATTTGTGATTAAGACCCCCAAGGCCCAGCACAGGAGCTGCAAGTTGCAGTTTGATTCCCCAAAGAGCACCATGATGGGGGTGGGTGGGGGGTGGACTGGCTCTGGTGGGAACAGACCACCACTTAGAACTGTGGCCACATCCTGCCATCATTAACTTAATTAATAAGTGAATCCCCTTTTAAGTGCACACGGCCTCCAAATCCACTGTCAAGGAGTAGCCACTTCATGTGTAGGCGTTGCCCTGCACCTCACCTGAACGGTACCTGTCACTGGCCACCTGTGCGGAGCCTACTTACTTTACCAGTCCTCCTCCCCATAGCTGCTGAGAGCAGGGCATTGAAAGAAGAGCAGATACTGACTGCAGGAATGCACCAGAGCAGATGAAGAGAGAGATGGGTCTGGAGTTGTGGTTCTCAAAGTGAGGTCTGAGGAACACTTTTCATGGGATGTATTAGTTATGTATTGCTGTGTAATCCACTAGCCCAAAATTTAGCCGTTTAAAACAATAAACATTTATTACCTCATCTTATCTCACAGTAAGTCAGGAATCTGGGTATGGCGTAGCGGGATGCCTCTTTTCAAGATCACTCACGGTCTACAGTTGAGGTATCAGTTGGGGCTACAGTGTCATCTGATGGCTGAACTAGGGGAGAGTCTGCTCCCAGCTCTCCACTGCAGCTGTCGGCAGGACTCAGTTCCTCACTGGATATTCCTTGCCAGGTCGGCTTCCCCCCAGTACATGTCATGGTACAGTTCAGAGCTCACAGCAAGAGGACAAGAGAGGACCCACTCAAGATGGAAGCCACAGTCTTTGTGACTCAGCCTACAAGGTGACATCCCATCCCGTTTACCATATGCACTCCTTAGGAGCGAAACACCAGGTCCGGCCCACACCCAAAGGGAGGCGGGAAGAGGATTACACAGGGTATGAGGGTCAGGACGTGTGGACTATTGGGAGACATTTCAGAGTCTGCTCAGCACAGGGGATCCAGGAAGCTCTTTCCCAACTACACATCTCTGTGATACTGGAGTTTCTTTGTGTACCTCAACCAAAACATGTCATAAGAGAATTACTGCAGAAGCATATGGAAGAATACAACTGTCCTCTCTTAAGCTGCTCTTTAAAGAGACTTGTAGGAATAGAAAACAATGCCACTATGTTGATAGATAGACCCGCATCAATAAAAGCTCTTTGGGGACCTCATAATTTTTAAGAGTGTAAAAAGGTTCTGAGATCAAAAAAACTTGAGAACTGCTGGTCTAGAAAGACAGAATTAGGGTACTAACCCATGGAGGGCTGCCCTGGGTGCGGTGGGGGCACTGCAGTGAGAAGCCTCACAGCAGCCAGGCATCATCAGAGGCCTGGACGCCTGGGAAAGAGGTGGTCAAAACAGCAAGTGACAGGAAGGGCTGACAGTCTAGCTTTTGCTTTCTTTAGAGTTTTGCACACACAGCATCTCTGAGTGTTTGCCTTTCCTGCATCTGTATGCATGTAGGTTCACCGTGCATGCATATTAGTTGGCATGAGCATATGTGTGCAAACGCATGTATGGGCATATCTGGGCAAAAACACATGTAAAAGTTGCCCTGTGCGTGCACATGTGTGTGTGCATGTGCCTGTTTGGGCACAGGTATGCAGGCCACCAGGTCCAGGGGCACCTGCTAAAGGAAGGGATGGTAGAGGATGGGTGGCACGGACCATGACCAGGCCTGTGTGTCCCTGAAATCCCCTCTGCCCTCAGTCTCTGCTCTCAGCACAACTCAAATATTTTCATCTGCTATGGGAACTTCCTGTTCAGCTTCCTGTTGTTCTTGGACTTTTTTAGTTTTCTTTTTTTTTTTTTTTTCAAGGTTGTAATTCTTTAATCTGCCTTTCTATTTTGCCCAGAGAAGAACTGTGGTCCCCATCCACCTCAGAGGGAGAAAAATATCCTGCCAGAACAGGCTAGATCCTTGGCTAGAGTTAAATTGAGTACCGGGAATAAACTCCTCTTCCCATTAATATAAACTGAGTGTTTAAAACCCCAATTTATTTTGTAGAAGATGTTTAATGCGAGGGGCAGTGGGAGGGAAAGAGGCCTGATGGGGGAGCAGAATACACCACACCAAAATATGCCTCTTGGGCTTAAGAGTCATTTTGAGCTGATTATTTTGAGATCGTGCAGATGCAGGAGAAACTCCCCAAACAGAGTAGAAGTTACCCTTTTGTAAAGGAAATCTCCGTTGGTACGGGTGTCTTCTTCTCTGTACTAAAAGAGTGCCACTACCAGAGACAACTTTTTTCACCCGACTTACCTGCATAGCAGGGCAAACTTTGTTTTGTATACATTTCCTCCTCTCACCTTCCCTTGAATTGCCCTTTCCCCACAAAAGCCCCAGATCCCTACCCTTTCCTTAGTTCAAGATAATGTATAAGCCTCAACTGTCTGGCCACCTTTTGAGTCTCGTTATCATTGTGGGCCTCCTGGGTGTACAGACATAATTAAGATGGTTTTTTCCTATTAATCTGTCTTATGTCAGTATAATTCTCGGACCAGCCACAGGACCTAGAAGGTTAGAAGGAAAAATGTTTCCTCCCCTACAGGCCTCAGGGCAGATTTCTCTGGAGGTCAGGGAGTACCTGACTAGGGCCATGCCCCAGGTTTGCAGGGCTCAGTGACTCCATCATTTCTGTCCTCCTCTCACCTTTGCTGCTGCCTCTAAAACTGCAGGAGGGAATACAGCGAACAGAGAATTCACACAGAGGCCAGAGTCCACTCTCAGCTCAGTCCAGCAAGGCTCCAGCCTCACTTGCTGGCCAGCCCCCAAATACAGGGTCCTCTCATAGACTGGTACCTGTGTCCTTGCTGTGCCTCTGCCTGTGTGCTTCATTTCCCAGCCACCCTCCAGTGCATCAGATTATTTTCAGGTGCATCAGAAAGCCTGTGGAAAGCCTTCCCTGGAATTCCCAGACCAAGGGGAGAGCTTTGTCCATAATGCACACCCCTCCCTCCCAGGGCTCCCACGGCCTGGCCCCTGTAGCTGGTTCAGTGGCTGAGCCATCCTTGTTTGTATACCCTCTGGATTGCCTCTGCACCGTGGCAGCCCTCAGAGCTACTTCTTCAGGTTAGTGCCCTGGGTTCTGAACCTAGTCCCCTTTTATCCCTTCTTCCCCTTTAGATGCTTCCAAAGGGCAGGTCCTGGTCTGGTTTTCTCACTGTTACTTGCTTGGCTGTGATTTAGTACAATTCATCCTATTGAATAAGGATTTGGTTTTATTGTTGTTGACTCTCCCAGTGCATTGATATGACAAACTCACCCATAGTCAACTGGTAATAGCTGATGTTCTCTCCCACCTCCCAGAGGAATTTGTATTTCAGCTGGAGATAAAACCTAACTCAAAGGAATCAATCTCTGACTGTGGAATTTCAGGCACCCTGGAGGAGATGGGGGTAGATGGCGCGTAAGTCAAGCCTTGAGCTGCCTCTTTCACCCTCGTTAAGGCAGAGCCCAGCTGCAAGTGACCAAAGCTAGACCACTTTACTACTCTTGCCTGACTAGAAAGGGCAACCCGTCTCCTCCAGCTGTTGGTGGCCCAAGAGGGCTCCCACACATTTTGGAGCTAGCACTGTCATTTCCAAATATTGTTCAAGTGAAAATGTCCCTTGAGCTCTACCCCTCAACCTATGAAATCAGATCTGAGGAGTGGCTTTTTTTTTTTTTTTAAGGTAATCTGGTATACAACCAGGTGTGTGAAACTGTCCTCTGTGGACAGGGTGTCTTCAGTTTCTAGCTGAGTGACTGCCATGGTAGGTGCCACATAAATATTTGAAGAATTGAATGAGAGTCATGAAGCACAGGTTCTGAGGCCTAAAGGATCTGCCACTGTTTAGGGGACACTGGGCTTCTTGCACTGGCAAAATAGAGGCACTCACCCCTTGCAGGGTTGTCAGGAGGAGAGAGATGCCAAATGTTCCCAGGGTGGCCCCTTGCAGGACTGAGGGCAGTACCTAAGAAGGGTGTGTAAAGAGAAACCTCTCAGCCCCATGTCAGGACCTAGGGCAGGGTCCACGTCCACCTTTCTTAGGGCCTGCCCTCCCCAGCCTTGCCCCAGGGGGCTCCTTGAAACTGGTGTTTATGCACTGACCCAGATTGTTCCTCTGGGCTTAGCCCAAGCTAGCAGCATTCCTGGAATCCGAGGTTTATGAGCAGGGATAAGAGGACAGGACACCACTTGCTGGTTAAAGCATCTCTGCTAGACCTTATCTCTGCGCAGACACCTCTGCCCCCGAGGCTGCTGCGCTCTGAAGCCAATGCAGCCTGAAGAGGTGCAGTTTGGTCTGTGGGCCTGTGACCCACACACCCACCTCCATGGAATCCTCCTTCCTCCCCAACTTCTCTCCTCCACAAACTGCCCTCAGGACACATTGAGGGAACCTCCCCGCAAAGCAGCTCAACTTCCTCCATCTACCTTCATTTGTATTGATACAGCACTCATCACCCCAGGACCCCCAAACCCCAAGCTAAGGATTCAAGATGGCAGTTTAAAGAGGCTCTATTATAGTAAGCTGAGACTCCCTGTATTTACCTGTCTGTCTCTCCAATACTGGGGACAGCGGTTTGCCCTGTGTCCTCACCTTTCTTATGGATTTAAGAAGAGTTGTTTTTTCAGTTCAGCTTTTTACTGGTCATTAGGATTGAGTGGCAATTTCCAAACTCCTTACATGCAAAAACAGAAACCAGAAGTCGCAATCTCTATTTTTTAAATCATATGTATATATATATATATATATATATATATATATATATATATATGATTGATTTGTGAGCACAAGGTTCACAAATCAAAAGGTGTAAAGAGTTATATAATGAAAGTCCTCTTCTGATAATGGCAGACTAGGTATCTCCAACCTACCCTCCTGCTGACAATAGCTAAAAAAGCAAAACATACTATTTTAAAAAAATTATCTTAGAAGCATCAAAGAACTTGCCAAATGCTAAGGAATGTTGGGAGGCAAGGAGAACCCAGAGAGTTAAACCAAACCATTTTAAGCCATGTTTGCATTGAGATACTATGCCTCGATAAACAGCTGCGAAGCTGACCTGAACTCCTCGTCGCCTCGCGGAGCCAGGGGAAGGGGACAAAAGTCAGAGCCGAGAGCTTCCCAGAAGCAGGCGTTCTGGTTAAAGCACTCACTATATCTTCGGAGTGGGATAAAGCAGAATCAGCTCTGGCACCAAAGTGTAGCCCTCCTTCCTATCATCCGGAGGTCTAGGGTATCTCAAGTATTTAATTTGGATGAAGGTGATCCAGACAAAATGAACATGTGCAAACGTGGCAGAAGCAAGAACAGATCCGTTGTAGAGGAAGATACATCATTCTAGTTTAAAACTATTCCTCAAAATAATTTTTACACACAGTCAAACATCTTTAATCAAAAATAGTCAGGTGCACAAGGAAACAAGAAAGTGAAAACTTACAGAAATGCAGACAACAGAAATAGACCACTCATCTCAAGAAGTCAGAAAAAGGACAGCGAAACAACCCAATAAAAGCAGAAGGGGGTAATGATAAACATCAGAGCAGGAATTAACAAAATAGAAAACAGAGAGAAGAGGGAAATTAAAACATTAAAAGTGGTTCTTTGGAAAGATTAATGAAGTTGATAAACCTCTAGCTAGACCCACCAAGAATAAAAGAAAGAAAGCATACCTAGCAAACATTACACATTAAAAGGCCACATCATTACATATCCTATAGACATTATTATAAAAAACAATAAAGTAATATGAACATTTTGTCAATATGTTTAAATTTTTTATGAAATAAATTTCTAGAAAAACACAAACTTACTTAAGTTGTCACAAAAATCAACTCCTGAGTAATCATATAACTAAAATAAATTGAATCAACAGTTTAAAATCCTTCCACAGTGGAAACTCCACACTGTATATAGTTCCCATCTTATTTTATGCAAGCAATAAAATCTTGATATCAAAACAAGACGAACATAGTTGGAAAAAGAAAATTACAGGCTCATCTCACTCAAGAAATACAGATGCAAAAGTCTTGCACAAAATAAAAGCAAACTGAACCTAGCTACACACACACACACACACACACACACACACACACACACACACACAAAGAGGGTGCCAAAAAAATGTATACACATTTTAAGAAAGGAAAAACTGTATTAAAATTGTAATACTCAATATATACTGATAACAAAAGATGAATACAAGTCATGTGTATACATTTTTGGCACCACCACCCCCAGTATCTATCTATCTATCTATCTATCTATCTATCTATCTATCTATCTATCTCAAGCAAGTTGGGTTATACTAGTAATGTGAGGTTGGTTTAAGACAAAGTTTCTCAACTTGGGCACTATCGCCATTTGGAGCCAGATAATTCTTTGTTGTGGGGAACCTTCCTGTTCATTGTAGGATATTTAGCATCATTATTGACCTGTAGATACTACTAGCATCACCACTGCCATGTGTGACAAGCAAAAATGTCTCCACACATTGCCAAATGTCCCCTGCAAAATTGTCCCTGATTAAGAACCACTGATTAATATTATAAAATCAATCAATATGATCCACCATATTAACCAAAACTCTTATAATAATTTCAATAGATGCAGAAAAACATTTGTTAAAGATAACATCCAGTTATGATAAAAAATACTTCACGAGTGAGTCAGGGAAGAGACAGGTATGGCACTCCAAAGACACAGATATCTTTTTCGAGTTTTTAAACAAAAGAAATGTATTGGTTCAGGTAACTGGGAAGTTCAAAGGGTGATAGTCACATTAATAATGGCCAGATTCCAGCCTCCAGCAGTGTCAGGAGGCAGTGCCTCTCCGCCAGTTCTGCTCACCATACTGACTTCACTCTCAGGCGGTCTCTCTGCACAGTTGGGGATGGCCACCAGCAGCTCCACACTTCTACCTTCTGTGGACTGATTGATAATTTGCCGTGTGATATTTCTAGCAATGTCCTGGGGATGATCTCATTGATCAGGTCTGACTCATCTTTTGAGCTGCGGTCGGGGTGGGGAGCAAGCGCTGTCCAACCCACACAGATGATTTCCCAAAGGAGAAAAGACATTCTTTCACCAGAAAAAGTAATGCTGAACAAGCAAAACAACAGATGTGTAATATAGAGAAACATTTCTCTCATGGATGAAGACTACATAGTTTATGTTTAGGGGACCATGTGTTCAGGAGTGACTTAGCTGAATGGTTCTGGCTCTGGGTTCTCATGAGGTTCAGATGGATATTGGCCAGGGGGTGTTTTCGTAAGGTTTGACTGTAGCTGGAGAATCTGCTTCCAAGCTGCCTCACTCTTGTGACTAGCAAGTGTGTGCTCTTTGATAATGGAAGGTCTCAGTTCCTCACCATGTCGCCTCTCCATAGAGTGGCTTGAGTATCTTCTTGAGATGACTGCTGGCTTTTTCCAAGCAAATGATCCAAGAGACCAAGGTAAAAGCTGAAATATCTTTTATGACAAACTTTGGATATCATCCATCATTACTTCTATAACATCCAACTGGTCACATAGTCATCCCTTTAAATTTTGCAAAGGACTACACAAGAGCATACAAATACGAGTACTAGGAGATGGGGGTCACTGGGGGGGGCAAGTCATCAAAGAAATAACAGAAAAAAATTGCTAGATGAGAAGTTCTTAAGATTCTAGATTCAAGGACTCCTTGAATTGGATTAAAATAGACCCTGTCCAATGCATATCATGACATTTCAGAACATTTAAAGTCAAAGAGAAGTCAAAGTTCTGGAGGGGAAAAAGTCACATACAAATGTTTAGAATCAGAATGAGAATTGACTTCATAATTCTCAAAGGCAAGTTTGTAAGACAGAATATAATGGAGCAATGTATTGAAAATTCTGATGAAAAATTATTTGAAACAGAAATTTACACACAAGACAAACCATCAATCAAGTTTTAGTGTAGAATAGAGACAGTTAGATATTCAAGTTTAGAAAATTGTCTCCAACACACCCTTTCTCAGAAACTTTGGGAAAACAGAAGAACCAGGAAACAAGGGATTCAATACAAGGAAGAGAAGAAGGAAATCCCCAAGATGATGGAGAAAGGAATTCCAAGGACAACAGCAATGTGCCAAGTGCAAAGGGCAAAGAGAACAGACTTGAACAGGTCAGAAGACTCAAGAGATTATTCCATGAGAAGATTGAATTGATAGAACACCTAATGTGTTTGAATACATTGATTTACACAAATGGAAGTTTGAAGTTGAACTAGTGATGCGTTCGTCAAAAAGTAAGATAATGGGAAAATAAAATAGGTATTAATTTCAGAGAAAACAAAGCTCTGTGCAGGAAAGGTAAAACAAAGTTTACTACAGGTCTTAGCTGGAACACAAATGTCTGCACATGGGTAGCTAAACAAATACTGAGATAACTGTCCTGGGAAGACAGAGGAATGAAAAGTGTGCGTGTATGTGACGGGGAAAGGCCAAGGGTTAAAAGAGAGCTAAATCCTCATTTTCCATAGTGGGAAATTGATAGCTTATGTCTAGAACTGAAAAATCAATAAATAGCAATATAAGCATGATTCTTAGAGATGGGGGTGTATGAGTATCTCCCAAGGAACTCACTAAGGTTGTGGAAACTGGTTGCCTCTGAGGGGCAGCAATTAGTGGGGACTATGGGGTAGAGGTGCTCATTTTCATAAGCCTTGGATAACTAGTGTCATCTCCCAACTATGTCCATGTAAATGTAATCAAAATAAAACTAAATAGAGAGGATTCTGAGAGGATGGCAAAGTAGGAAGCACAAGGAATCTTCTCCCCAACTAGGAAATAATTGCACTCTCAGAATCTGTCTGATGTAACAATTTTGGAACTCTGGCGTCTAGTGAAGGCTTACAACTTCCAAGGAAAGGCTTGAACAGTAAATTGGTGTTAGTTTCAGTCAAGTTCAGCTCTTAGCACTATGGCAGCTACCCATCCCCTACCCTCAGCCCCATGGCAGGCAGCTGAGCACATATTCCAGAAGCAGTTTGCATGAAGCTTGTGGGAACCAGGGTGGGCAAAAAGGACCCTGTCCTCTAAATATCAGGGATCTGGGTTCTGATGGCTGACTGCTTCTTCTAATTACAGAAGTGCAGACAAAGTGGTGGGTGGCCATTGTTGTTGCATCTCCTTCCATTGTTGCAACAAGCCACTCCCCCTCCAGCTGAAGTGACTTCCAGGGGATTTAAAGAGCTGATGTCCTATTCCTCTTTTTTCATTTTTTCTTTTTCCCTCTTGGGAGCCAGACATTAAAAACTAGGATATTCAAAAGCAACTACATATATGAGGAAGGTTAGGAAGTGACAACACATGCCCAGGGAAAGGTGCAGACTCAGAAAAGACTTGAGAAGACCTTAAGTTTATACATCAGGCAGATCTGTGGCACAGAGATAGCCTACAATAATAAAAAGGCCAAGAACAATAAACAGAAACAATAATTTTAAAAAACAGCAGACCATGGGGAAGGGGGAGAATCTGATTTCTAGAGTTATCACATTATTAGATCCAAATGTCCAGTTTTCAAAAACAACAACAACAAAAATCATGAGGCATACAAAGAAACAGGAACGTGTGATCCATTCAAAGGAGAAAAAATTAAATGAACAGAAACTGTTCCTGGAAAAAAACCTGACAGATCTACTAGACAATGATTTTAAAACAATCAACTTAGATATTTAAAGAATCAAAGGAGTATGTGAAGAAAGTCAAGAAAAGATTGTATTAACAAAATGGAAATAGCAATAAAGAGATGGAAAACCTAAAAAGAGTTTTTTGGTTTTTGATTTTTTCATTGGGACTTAGGTGCTGGTATAGGGGCTTAAGGTATGAGAAGTCTTGGCAGGCTGGTCTTGAGATACTTATGCCTGGGGCCCCACCCACAGAGCTGCTGCCAGAGTTTCCAGGAGATGGGTCACAGGTGCATGAATTTGCAGAAGCTACCCAGGGTACATCCCCCCCATCTCATACTGCCCACAGCATGATTCCCAGTAGTCAGTGACAAGAGACAACTGGGCATACACATTGAGCCAGCTCATGGAACCTGCCCATTGAACCAGCAGTTACTTATTGAGTTCAGCCACTGCCCACTCTGCACCCTCCTTACACCAGAACTTGACGTAAACAGCACCTAGGAGGTGGTCCCTCAGGTTACCACTGAACTCCCCCAGCTCTTGTTTATCTGGGAAGGTCTTGATTTCCCCCTTACTTTTGAAGGACAGTTTTGTCTGATCTAGGATTCTTGGTTGACAGTGGGGATGGAGACCCTCTTAATAGTCAGAGATAAATAAATCAAAAAGACCAAGAGAAAAATAGGCAAAAAAGATGAAGAGACATTACAGAAAAAAAGAAATGGAATCACCAATAGACCCATGGAGATATGCTCCATCTCATTCATACTTTAAAGAAATGCAAATTAAAGCGATGTCATGCCAACTTTTAGTAGCATATTGACACAGAATAAAATAATTTTGTTCTCATATTTGGCAAAGGTGAGGGCAGACGAGCTGGTAGGTAGTACAAGCTAGAGCAGGCTTCGTTGAAGGCCAACTTGGACATATCTATGAAAATGTGTGATGTACCTGCTCTTTGAACAAGCCGCTTCTGGGATTTTATCCTACACACATACTCCACAAGCATGCAGTCTATGTTCAAAGGCATTCATTGGAAATAACACAACTGTCTGCACATGGGTAGCCAAACAAATAGTGATACAACTTTCTCATGATGTCTTCATCTATTTGGGCTGCTATAACAGAATACCATAGACTGGATGACTTATAAACAACAGAAATCTATTTCTCACAGTGCTGGAAGCTGGCAAATCCAAAAGATCAAGGCACCAACCAATTCAGCGTCTGGTGAGGGCCCACTTCTTGGTTTGTAGACAGCTGTGAAGAAACCACACTTCTCTCTGGGTTCTCACATGAAGGGAAGGGTGAGGGAACTCTCTGGGATCTCTTTTATAAGGGCACTAATGCCCACCTCCTAATACCATCACATTAGGGATTATTAGATTTGAACATATGAATTTTGAGGCGACACAAACATTCAGTCTCTAACACATGGACTATTCTGTACCACTCAGAAGAGCGGTTCTGTGTGTGCTCATACTGAAGAGAGAACAAGATACTTTAAGTTAAAAAGAAAAAAGTTTCTAGCAGTATTTATAGTATGCGCCCAATTGTGTGACAAATGGAGAAAAAAAAGTAATCTTTGTAATGATCTGACACCTACTTGATGGTCATTATTAGAAAGTACTTCGCCACTTTCTCTAATGTAAGCTAGAAAACTAAACGATCATAATTCAGTACAAAAATTCATTTGATAATGAGGCTTACTTGGCTGCAAAGGTCATGTATAACCTTGACTTTACATTTTTGTGTGATTTACAATAGCTTTGTTGTTTTACATTCATCAACTTGATTAAATGTAATAAATTTGAACTTATAAAAGAAATCATATAACATTCTGCTTTTAGATATTTTCTATGTTTTACCTATGGAGCTTTAAAAAAAAAAGCTTTCTTTTAAAAGGCATATAATTCTTTAGCTTTAAAAAACATAGATAGTGATATCCTCCACTTCTTTCCCCAGCTGGTATGGAGTTTCCTGACCCAATAAGACCTCAGCAGATTTGTTCTGGACTAGAATTTAGGAGACCTGGGCGCCAGTCCTGGCTCAGCTGTTCACTAGCTGGATGACCTTGAGCAAGTCCTTTAGCTTTTCTTAGTGCTTTTTCTCAGCTGTCATATGGGGCACAGCACCTTTCCTATGTGCGCCACAGGACCATTTTGAGGAGCACATGAGGTGATGGGTATGTAAGCGTGTGGGCTGTGAAGGCTATGCAAATGAAGGTGCTTTGATTTTGTTAGTGAGGAAGACTCCCTCAGAGGTTAACCGTTTCTGTTTTCTGGTTTTTCCAGAGGGAAGGCAAGCCTGGGTGTTTAGTCAATAAACTTTGAGTGACTTTCTGGACCAGGCACGCCGCCAGGACCTGGTGATCCAGAGTTGAACATGATTCAGTCGTTGCTCTCAAAGAATTCAGTTTGGTAGGAGAGGCAATCAATAATTGCAGTAAAATGGGAAGAATGCAATAGCACAGCCACAGACAAAAAGTGGAGGGGCCCAAAGGAGTCACTGTCTCAGATTGGGAAGGCAGCACTGAAAAGGAGACGTTGGAGTTGAGTCTTAAAGAACACGTTAGAATTTGCTAGGAGGACTGACTGCCTGAATGAACCCAGACAGGGTCCAACCTGAGACCAATTTTTCACCTGTCTGTATCAAACTTCACCTGTGCTATGTTGTACTAGCCATCAGAAACTCGCTCTCAGCTGCCTGTCTAATTGGAAACTATTTATGAAAAGATGTTAACAACAGGTTAGATGTGTTTCCCTCCCAGAAATAAATGCATTTGGGTCCAGAAAGTGATATGAGTCCCTATACAAAGGAATAATAATGTTTTACTTTTACAGCTTACGTGAGGAAAAGTACCTAACTACCTTCTATTGGCCACCAACTGGTACCAGATCATTACAAATATTAGTTTTCTTCGTTGTCACAACAACTCATTTCTTCTCATTTTATGCATGTGGAAAAACAGAGGGTCTGAATCACCGGGCTCGTTAGTAGCAGAGTCAGATTCTATCTCAGGCCATGAACTTGCCCATCTACTGTCAGGTAGATTCTCCCGGCAAATGGGCAGGGAAACCCTGGGAAATGAACATTATCCCCATGTAAGATGAGAAATCGGGACTTGGAAAGCTTTGCTGGGGACCCCAGCTTGTCTTCCTGACTCCTGCCCCAGTTGACGCTGTTCCCTTGAGGTGGAGGTCAAAGCCCTGACAGGGAGTGGGGGAGATATTTTGGGGTAGGGTTGTCTCCCTGGCACTTCTCAAATCTCATCCAGCTCTGCTGTTCTGGGAAGCTATTTGGAAGGAGACACCTCTCCTCTCTGATCGTCTTCACCACGAGGTGGGCTGGGTACTATCGACCAGAGTCTGCTCCAGTTTAACTCTTCTCCTGCCCTTGTTCAAAGAAGTGACAGGGACACTGAGGGGAATGTGGTCCCTTGGCTTGAGACAACATGGGGTGTTAAAGAATAACTTCCTCTTTTATGGACTGCTTGGATTAGTTCATGTGGACTCTCTGTGGGTTCACAGAGAGGAATAACTGATGAGTTTGAACAACAGTTAACCAGGATGACAACACATCCAGATACACACCCTTTCACCACCTCCTTCAACGCACTCCTCAAAACCCAGGGAATCTTTTCTTTCTCTGTCCATTGTTCTCCCTTGTCTCTGTCTGTCTTCCTCTGTCTCCTCCCCTCCTATGGCCTCTGGTGTATCTCTAGATCTGTATTGAGTTTTTCTTCCTTCTTCCCTTTTCTCTCTCCCTCTGCCTTTCTGTCCTCTTTCTCTTCTGCCTTTCTCTTCTCTTTCTGTCCACAGTCCTTACCCTGTCTCTCACTTTGCCAGCCTCAGGACAGACCTACACACATTTAGGATTCATTGTCTCCACTGAAGAGATTCTTTAATCACTCTGTTAAAAAGTCGGTAAGTTGCACTGTTTATGTGCAAAGAAAGAGCAAAGTCATCTTAATTTAACATATTTTTCAGCCATTGGCCTGTGGCTAGAGCAAAAATAGGTCTCCCGACTTCTGGCACACACCGCGCTCTACCCAAGCTGTAAGCAAGCCCAGTTGGCAGATACACCGCAGGGGCAAGAATCCTGTTACCCAATGCAGGGTTGGTGCCAGACCTCCAAGCCTAGTCAGGCCTCCCAGCCAAAGCTGTGGATCTCCCTGAGGCCTGAGGGGCCAGACCAGCCAAAGCTCCTGCCCACCTGGCCCATGGTATGGCTGGCTTGTTAGCTGCCTCCTCCTCTTCCCCAATAGGGCTGCAAGAGGGGTTCAGATGGAGCCCAGCCCCCTCTCAGCTTGTCACTATGCCCGGTAACACCCCACAGCCCGGACTAAGCTGTCAGGTCAGTGCCCAGCCCAGTACCTAAATTTATTGGACTAACATTTGAATGGGGATTTAGTTACATATTATTACTCATAATGACTAGTAAAGGAGCACATAGTGAATCTTTATTGTGACCACACAGGCTCATAGAGGTTAAATTATTCACTTAGGGATGGAGCTAGTACTTAGGACTCTGGAATCCCTCACCTAAATGTCCCCACACGGGGCTCCACAGCCTGTACAGGCCACTTCTCTAGGCCTCTTTTCCTAGTGGAGACTATACTGTGCATATACGTTATCTGTAGTCACCAGGGCGACTCCGGGACAGAAGTTTGCTGGATGTGGGTGGACCTTGGACATGTAGGCTGGAGTGTGAGGTCCTCTGCAGTGCAGGATATTAGTGGAGACTAATATCCAGAAGAAGAGGAGACTAGGCAGGGAGCTGGAGCCCTCTGTGCCTGAAATACCACATTCAGGCATGAAACTCCCAGGAATCTAAAAGATCTAAATTTGAGCCTGGCCTTACAAGGTACTGTGAATGTGTATTTGTGAAGTTTGGAGGATAGATTATATTTTACCTAATTGTTTGTTAATTCAGCTTATAATTTTGAAATATTGAGATTTCTGTTAAGGGGGCTATCACTAGACTTCCAGTGTCTGGACCCTATAAATGTTTTGAGGTGGGCCTTTTCACGTGTTTGTTGGTCATTGAGATGTCCTGTTTGTGAATTTCCTGTTCTAGTCTCTTGCCCACTTTCTTATTGGGTCACCTCAATCACATTTGGATGTCTTTGTGCTTCAACCCTTGGGAACTGATTCACCTGGACCCAAGAGGAAGGGCAAGAGTTCCAGACAGAGCCACTCAGCTATGGCTTCACCCCGGCTCACCCAAGAGGTCGGTCATGCTTTTTGGTTGAAAGCTTTCTCGTCATACCTGCCATTTGTCTATATCCTGACACAGAAATCCCTCCCAAGCTCCATCTGAGTATCTCATAAGGTCCTTCAACTTATCCCATTCTCTCTCCCAAGCCTATTCTGCTTTATGGTTTCTGCACCCAGGTGTCTTTGACGGTTTCCTCTCACCCCAATTCTCCACCTGCCTCTCACCAGGTTTGGTCTATTTGACCTCTTTGAGGTCGCTGAAGTCCATCCACATCTTTCTATCCCATGGTTCCTCTTCAGGTCCTCTCTTTCTCCCGATGGCTGTCCCTTCCTCCAACTTGTTCTGTTCTATCCCATTCTCCATCCTGCTGCCAGAGGCTCTTCCTCAACAGCTAAAACACCTTCCAAGTACCCCGCTGCCCATAAACTAGAACTCCAGCTTCTTAGCCTGCCCTTCAAGGTGCTTGTTTCTTTATGATGATACTTGTAAAGATTAGGTTGCCTCTTGTAGCAGGGGTGCCCTGTGCTCAGGGCAGTCAGGCAACACAAACCTCAGCCATGTGGCTAGACCTTCTGACAAAAGCAATGAAAAGCCACCATGAAAGACCAAGGTGGACAGCAGGGTCAGGGCTCCTGAGGTGAGGCTATAGTTAGGGGTGCAGAGCCTGGGCCATCTTGTTACCTCCTGACCTCTTGAACTCTGCTTGTCATGGAAAGACATACTCTCTCTTCTCTCTTGCTTTTTTCTTCTATTCTCACCACCAGCCAAATGCCATCTTTTTCTCTCTATTTCTAATACCCCTCCCCCAGGGAAAGGATCTATTGATCCAATTAGTCCCAATATTCCTCGGGCAGTGTTCTTGCCAAGTCATCTTATAGACAGGACTTAGAACAGGAGCCCAGCCTGATCAATCAACTGAGAGCAGGGAGGTGGGGTCACAGCGTGAGCTGGTCTCATCCTGGGTGTATGAACGAGCCCTCTGAGGCCTGGGCTGCCATGCTCATTGGCCAGACCTAGACCCACCATCTCCAGAGGTTCAGTGCTTTGAGAACCCACAGAACTCTTCCGATCCTCCTCGTCTTGGCTTATGCGGGAACCCTCACCAACCACACTCAGCTTTTAGGACTCAGATCCCCGCTACCCATCCCTCCCTTCCCTTTCCAGGAAGCTTTCTCTCAACCCCTCCAGCTAGAATAAACGCCTCATTTAGGGCCTCTGCTTTCGTTGCTGATAACATCTCACTACCACTTGTTTCCTTCTTTCTTTTATTATTGTGAGTTATTACCTGTCTGTCTCCCTAATTGGGTTGCAAATACTGAGAACACGGAAACTATTTTATCCATCTTTGTGTATAGTCCAAGTGCCTAATACAGAGTGTTGCATAGAATAAGCTTTCAGTTACTTTTTTGGATGGATAAATAAATAAATAATCTGGATAAACCAGCACAGCAGATTATCCAAAAATTATTTCTCTTTTCTCTTAGATGCATCTTATAAATTTACCACCAAGAACAGACTTTATAATCCTGAGAACTCAAAGACGCCCTCTCTCTCGCCCTGCACCAGCTGCTCCTCTGCCAGATCCAGGGTCCTTCTCTCTGTCCCAGGGGGCAGCTGTGGTGGGGGCAGTGGGGGCTACCCAGAAACCTGTGTGGCCATGGGGTCTGCATGCAGGGCCTGCCAGGGCAGCCCAGGATGCGGCAGGCCTGCTGCTGGAGCTGGGCAGGCTCAGCGGCGTGGGCAGCTCCCGCATGCTCTCCCTCACGTCGCTGAAGCGTCCCCTGTCCTGACTCGACTCCAGCATCTCAATTGTGGATGAATGCCCCAGGCATAGACAGAGAGCTGATTCAGCCCAGCAGGGTTTCTGGAGGGCTCTCAGGAGGGGGAGGCCCAGAAAATGGCCAGAGAGCAGTGAAGTTGGGGTGATGGCCAGTTCGCTCCAGCTGCAGCTTGGGGCATAGTCTCCTCTACTCCCACCCTCCCTCCACATTCTTCTGGTGCCCTCATCAGTGCCCAGCTCTATGGGGCAAACAGGAGACTTGAACATACCTTGGGAACTCAGCGCTCATGTCTCACCCCTGTGCCCGGTCCCAGGCATTTTCTCCACAGATGGATTTAAGCACGAACCTGAGTGTACACTCCTGACAGCAGATGCAGACGAAGCCTCTACTCAGGGCTCCCTACACGCGGCCAAGGCCTGCCGTTGCTGCAAGAGAGCTGCAGAGGGAGTGGAGCGCCTTATTGAGCGCAGAGCCCCCAAAGGCAGGCTTGAACTTATTTATTTTATGTAATTGGTATAGTGCTATCAAAACTGGATATCATTTGATAAATTAACATCAATAAAAGGTACATATCAGTTTGATCATTTTTGGCAACTTGGGTGCAACCAGCATTCAAGTTACAAAATATTCCTACCTCCCCAGAAAGAGGTATACCTGAGGGAAATACCTCTTTCCACTCAGACCCCTCTCCTTTCGACCACTATCTGATTTACATCACTGTAGAGCCGTTTTTAAAGCTGTCTCCCAGGAGATATCACTAGACCCTTAGGTCCTACGATGTAGAGACTGCCCAGTAGCACCCAGTTCTGAAGCTAAGGGGCCCAGGCCTCCTCTCACCCTCTTCCCAGGCAGCCCCACTCCACACCTGCCACAGGTACTGCATGACAGGACAGCAGGATCCACAAATAATGCAGGGAACACACACATCGTACTTTGCATAAGGCCAGCTGTGAGCTGGATGTTGGCTATTATACAGCGGGCGAGACAAAAGTTAGATATGAAGAAGAACTTTCTGTCTCTGAAGCTGAAATGCAGTAAACTATAGGTCCAATCACAGCAGCAACTATAACTCTGAAATTAATTAGCACAGAGCAACCAGGGAGTGAGACCTGCGGGTTGTCATCCAATTCTCTGGCTTTTAAAACCTGCTGGTAGAAATGATAACAGGTAGTATTTGCACTCACATCTTTGGTTACAAACTGCTGTCAGCTATAGTTCATTTTTTTTCAATTAATGTATTTATCGGGGAGAAAAAATGGTATAGTGGGTCGAGAGTGTGAGCCCTGAGTGGCTGCCTAGGGTCAAATGCTAACTCCATCATGTTCTGTTTGGCTTGGGGCCATCTGTCAAGTCCTCTGAACCCCAGTTTTCTCATTTGTAGAATGAGGATAAAGGAAGTTGTTAGCGTGATGCCTGACACCCAAAAAAATTCAGTAAATGTTAGCAATTTGGGTTAAATAATTAATTGATTGATGCCCTGCTTCTATCTATAAAATTGGCTTTAATCCAATTTTAAGGCGTCCTGGGGGGTGTGGTGAGGGGTGACCATCACCAGTGTATGGCTAAGGAACCTGAGACTCCAAAAGGTTGAGGGCCTTTCTCCAATCACTTTGTGTAAATCCAGGACCCTTGCCCAGAGCCCCTGCATTTGTTCAACCCCTCTCACCTCCCTTGGCTAAGCCAAGCACCCTTGTGCATTGAACAAAAACACACATCTCAAGAGTGCAGCCCAGGAAGTCTCCTACCTACAACTAGAGTTAGCACTCAAGCTCTGGGTGTCT
Source organism: Rhinolophus sinicus (assembly GCF_036562045.2). NCBI lineage: Eukaryota > Metazoa > Chordata > Mammalia > Chiroptera > Rhinolophidae > Rhinolophus > Rhinolophus sinicus. Next base: position 31,760,372 of record NC_133755.1, read on the forward strand.
GTGCATCTCTGTACTGCCTGTGTCTACTCAGCCTGTGTGATGTCGTGTGTACCTCCGTGCATGCACCCTTCCTTTGGTGGACCTCTCTGTATCCATGTCTGAGAGGAGGGATTCCTACGTGAGGGCATCAGCCTCTATGTATGCGTACCCACAGACATTTCCTCACTACCCTGCATCTTCTGTGGTGACTTTTTCCGTTTCCCTAATTGCTCATTTTCCCTAGCCTGACCCCACGCTCTGTGAAGACTTTCCTCAGCACACCAGGGCAGAGCGGAACTGTAGGAGTGAGTAGACCAGCACTGGGCCCAGCCCTCCTCCACATCTGCTTCTGCTTTTTCCTGCTCTGGAAGGAATGACTGGGCCCCTCGGCTACAGCATGGGACAGGGAAAGGAGCAAAGCTATTATATGGAGGACATAGGTTCCCTCTGTCTGGCAAATTCCGGGAGACCCCGCCAGATCCTTAGCCTCTCTTGAATTTGTGCCCATGTGGAAACACAGTGAACTCGTTTGTTCTTTGCTAGATCGGTCTCACACAGCCTTGTATCTGCACCTTCGGTCAGGCAGTTTCTCTTGTGGCATGCCCTCCCATCCTTCAAGACTGAGGGCCACCTCGGCCATAAATAGCAGTGGCAGCTACCTGCTGCAGAGCCCAGTTCACTGGGCACCAGCATGGTGGAAGCATGGATTGTGCACTTTGTGGACCTCCTGTATATGTGTGTATTATACATTCAGTCTCATTTAATTCCCATAATAATGTGATGAAACAGGCATTATTAGCACCCCAGTTCTCGACATAAGGAAACCAAGGTTTAGAGACGTCCAAGAACTTGCCCAAGGTCACATCGCGTTACTAGCTGACTAAGGCCATTGGCATTGAACTCAGCTCCACCTGCCTCTCGGGTTTCTGCACTCATAACCTCAAGTCAGCCTCTGAGCTCTGAGCCCACAGTCCCTCTCGCTGCTCTGGGCTCCTGGCACCCTAACATGTGCAGCAGGCATTCAAACTTATGCCCCTCGCCATTGTCTTAAAAACATATACTTTTTAACACAGTACCTGCCTCCCCGACTAAATTGTGTGTTTCTGAGGGCAGAGACTGTGTCTATTATTCCTTTGTTTCCCCAGATCCTCATGTTTACAAGATGAGGATGATGGTTATGGTGAATGACCCCACCCCCCACCCCCAGTCATAAAGTCATGGTGGTGGCTTTGTATGGCCTCCTACACACTGTGACCGGAGGAGACTCTTGTAGGAGAGGTTCCTGGTTTGGGAGGTGGAGCCCTGGGCAGCTGTGCCCTCTGGCCTAACTATTCCCAAATGACTTCTGCAGCTCTAAGGACAGCGACAGAGAGAGCAAGCTCCCTTCCTGCCCCTGGAGACTGCACTCTGGCCAAGCCTCCACCTCTGACCCCCCAGGGCACTGGGCTATGTAGGCCTGGGTGGGGAGGAAGTGGGAAGGAGGAGGGCTTCCCCATCTGTCTCTGCAGCTTTGGTACAAAACTATGTGGCCCTTCCAGTATGTTCAGAAATCCCATTCCCACAGAGGCCTTGACCAGGTGGAGCTAACTCCCTGAGGGCAGCCTGGCCAGATGGTCTGTGTCTGGGAGCCACTTGCAGGTACCTGACAGCAGCCTCAAGGTCTGAGCTCTGACAGCTCAGCTCACCTCAAATCAGAGTCCTCGCTTCTGAGAGGCCCAGAGGTGGTGGCTGTGGACCCTATGCTCCGTAGCTTCCTCAAATAACCCAGGACAGGGCAAGCACCTGGCACAGTGAGGGGAATCTCTGAGATGCATTTCCTGCCCCATGGATGAAGAGCTAGATACACATAGGAAATGGGTCATAAATTCAGGAAGCAGTGCTGGATGCCAGTTGTGCTGTATTACATACAGGAGAAAAGAGCATGGTGGGTTGGAGGGGTCTGGGAAGGCAATGCAGAGAGGAAGTGGTGTTGGCAGTTTACCAGGGAGAGACTCAGAGGATCAGGAAGGGTCTCCTTGGCAGGAAAGGACAACACAGTCAGGGTGATGGTAACGCACACACTATTCCATACGTCATGGGTGTCACCTCCCTCGACCGTACAGAGAGGACCAGCCATGGCGGGGACTCCCTGTGAGCACACCAGTACCCAGTCAAGACAGACTTCCAGTATTGAGAGTGCCACTTGCTAGATGTGCAGATTTAGGATAGCCTCATTGCTCTGAGGCTCTGTGTCCGCCTTTGTAGAGTAGAGATGCTAATTCTTACCTCTGAAAGTTTCCTATTTTTGGTTTCATCATTCTTTGCAGTGAGATAGTACTCTCCAGAGAAAGTTCTACTCTTTCCCTAATTTGACTAAGGTGGAGAATCACAATGTTTGGATTCCCTGGCTTCTATCTATGAAAAAGTATTCATTCCCGTGAGCTTTGCCTGGTGGTGGGTGTCCTAAGGGAAGCAGGGGATGGCCTTTGGAATCTTCAGGCCTCCATAGAGACAGAAAGATTGGCTCTGGGGAGACGAGATTGTGCCTTGTGTCCAGGGCAGTGCGGACTAATGGCATGGGCCAGACAGCCGGGGCTGTAGCAGCTCATAAAAAAACAGGCACCAGCGATGTCTGAATGAGCCAGGAGATACCTGTAGAAACCGACAGTTAAATGGGACTTTTGATTGGTTAAGATGTCCAGTCGCGTTTCATATGGGTAATTTTTCTGCCTATGTTTTCCTTTGTTTTGACGTTAGTATACTAGTTATCTATTACTGCCTAACAAACCCTGCCAAACACACAGTGGCTTGGTTGGGCTAGAGAATTCACTTCTAAGTTCATTGCCATAACGATTGGCAGGCGGACTCAATTCTACACGGGCTGTTCACCAGAGGCCTCAGTTCCGCGCTGTGTTTTAGGTTTGAGGGTCCTTACGATGTGACATTTGGCTTCCCCCAGAGTGACCTATGCAAAAAGGAGAGAACAAGGAGGAAGTTGCGTTGTGATTTATAACCTCGTCTCTCAAGTCACAAGAACTTGTGAAAATATATTAAAACCATCGCAGTTATGGACCTGTTTTCTTTTTAACAAGGAAACTTTCAAACATATGCAAAAGCAGAGAGAAGAGCATAATGAACCCCCGTATAGTACCTGTCATCCAGCTTCCAGTCAGGAACAATTAGGAACACAGGCCGATATCTTTATCAGCTTTATTGAAGTATAAGTGACATACCATAAACTGCACTTATTTGAAGTGCACAATTCAGTAAGTTCTGACGTACGTTTCCACCCGTGGAACCATCACCAGAAGCAAGATGAGCACAGCTATCACCACCACAAGTTTCTCTGTGCCCCTTTGGAATCTGTTCCTTATCTCCCACCCTACCCAACCCTATCCTCAGGCAACCGCTAATCTGCTTCCTATGGTGGTAAAATAGCTTACATTTTCTAACATATTATATAAAATGATAGTGTTAGTGCACGCTTTTGTTGGGTTCTTTCACACAGCGTGATTGTTCTGAGATTCATCTATGTTGTTGTGTGTATCAATAGTTCATTCCTTTTTATCGCTGAGTCGTATTTCGTTATAGGGATAGATTCCATCCACCTGTTGATGGATATTTGCATTGTTTCCAGTTTGGGGCTATCACAAATAAAGCTGCTATGAACATACACATGCAAGCTTTTGTGTATACATCTGATTTCATTTCTCTTGGGCAATGATCTAGCAGTGGGATGACTGAGTTACATGGTAAGCTAGGTTTAACTTTTTAGGAAACTGCCAAACTCTTTTGCAAAGTGGTTGTGCTATTTTACCTTACCACCAACAGTGTATGAGAGTTAGTTGTTTCACGTCTTCGCTGACACTTGATATGATCAGTCTTTTTAATTTTAGGCATACTAAAATTAGTAGTGGCATTTCATATGGTTTAATTGGCTTTTCACGAAGGACTAATGAAATGTAACATCTTTTCATATAGTTATTTGCCATTCACATATTCTCTTTGGTAGAGTAGCTGTTGAAATTTTTTACCCACTTTTTATTGGGTTGTTTGTTTACTTCTTACAGAGTTTTGAGAGTTCTGCATATGTTCTGGATAAACGTTCTGTCCCAGAAATGTGATTTGCAAATATTTTCTCCCAGTCTTGCTTGTCTTTTCATGCTCTTAAATGTCTTTTAAGAAGAGGTTCCTAATTTTGATGAAGTCTGCGCCCCTTTTTAAAATCTCCTTTCAGCTAAAAGGGATCATGTTTTTGGTGTTGTATCTAAGAAATCTTTGCCAAATTCAAGGTCAAAAAGATTTTCTCCTTTATTTTCTTCTAGAACTTCTATAATAATTTCAAATTTTACATTAAGGTCTATGAGCTATTTAGAATTAAAATTTTTATATGGTTCAAAGTATGAGAGAGCTTTTCTCTCGCTCTCTCTTTTTTTTTTTTTTTTGGTATCCAAATATCCAGTTTTTCTAGCACCATTTGTTGAAAAAACTATCCTTTCTTTTCAACTTTTGTTGAAAACCAATTGGCCACATGTCTGTGGATTTATTTCTGGACTCTATACTGTTCCATTAATTTATTTATCTATCTTGAAACCTATACATACTGTGTCAATTGCTGTGGTTTCATAATAAGACTTTTTCCCATTTTTAATTGAGATATAATTCACGTATCATAAAACTCACCTTTCAATGTGTACAATTCAGTGGATTTTATGTATGCACAAGGTAGTGCAACTACCACCGCTGTCTAATTCCAGAACATTGTCATCACCCCCAAAAGAAACCCTACATTCATTAGCAATCAGTCCCTGCCCCTTCTCAGGCCCCTGGCAACCACTGAGCTCCCTTGCCCCACATTTGGTAATAATAATCCAGATCCCCTCATTCTTCATTTCCTTGTACTCATTTTTAAGAGTCCTACTCTGTCTATATCACTCCTAAAATGTTATTTAAAAATTGTTACCTATTTATAACTTTATAAAAATGATGTCATGCTGCATATGATTGGGGAAGTGGGTGCTTACTTTTTCACTTGATATTGTGTTGCCGAGTTTTATTTATGTTGTCTAGCACTGCAGTTTCTTTTAACCTTATGTTGGAATATACCACAGTATAATCTTCCACTCTCTGTAGATGGACATTTGGGTTGTTTCCAGGTTTTTTGCTATTGTGAATAGTGCTGCTATGAATACTCTTGCACATGTTTCCTGAGTACATGTGAGTGAGTGAAAATCTGGGGCATAGGTTATGTTCATTTTCAACTTCAGGAAATACCACTGCAAGGCTGTTTTTTTTGTTTTTTTGGTTGTTTTTTTTTTTCAAAATGGTCCCGCCAAGGTATACTCCCACTGGCAATGTACGAGAGGTCATGTGGCTGTGGATGTACATACTCCCAAACTTGGTTTTGTCAGACATTTAAGATTTTTGCCAATGGAACGGGTGTGAAATGGTGTTTCATTATAGTCTTGATTTGTGTTTTCCTGATCACCAATCATGTTGAACATTTTTTCACATGTTTTTTGGCCATATCTGCTTCCTTTTTTGTGAAATCCCTGTTCATGTCTCTTATCTATCTTTCTGTTCATTTGATTGGGCCCATCTTCTTACTTAAAATGCTCATTGTTATATGCATATATGAATATATTCTTGATGCTAATCCTTGTCAGTTGTGTATATTGCGAATATCTTCTTCCAGTGTATAACTTATCTTTTTTCTCTCTTTAGGTTACCTCTTGAAAAAACAAAAATTCCTAATATAGTCAAAGGTATTCATCTTTTATATGTTAAGCCAATGCTTTTTGTGTTTTAAGATGTCATTCCCTACCCCAAGATATAAAAGATATTCACATGTATTTTGTGCTAAACAAAGTTTTGTTTTTGACATTTAATTCCTTAATCTACATGTAGATATGAAAAAGGGATCTGATTTAATCTATTCCGATTTGGGTACCATTTTTTCCACTTTCATTTATTGACTAATTCTCTTTCCCCATTGGTTGAATGTATGAACATCTATCATACACCAGATTCCCAGCTGCTTGAATCTGTCTCTGAATTCTCTGATCTATCACATTGGTCAATCTGTCTATTCCTGAACTGCACAGATGTACTGCACTGTCTTAACCACGATAGCTTCAAAGTAACTCCTGATATCCAGTAAGGTAATTCCCCTCCCTGCTCATGTTCTTAGAAGTGCTGTGGGGACAGAGTCCCAGAGAGCAGAAGTGCTGTGGGGACACAGTCCCAGAGAGCAGTTTCCAGGCTCTTGACCTCACGTGGAAAGGTGCTGGCTCAGGTAGTAGATGGCCATCAGCTGTGACTAGTTGGCCATCAGCTGTAACCAGTTAGCCATTAGCCACTAATATACCTGCAGTGGCTACGCTAGGTTGTGGGTTCGTGGGCAGAGAAGCGGACAGCAGAGTGTGGCTAGCAAGTGGGGTTAGTAAGCACGGACGACGGATTGCATATCATGTGGAGCCTGTTTCCTGTATCTCCAACCCAGCCGCTGGCGAGACTATAGTGGTATGAACCCTCTATCCGTGGCTCCACTGGTGTTCCTTTTTGGCCTCACCATATCCTGCGTTCTTGTGCGGGGAGCAGGACCAGACACCCTTCATGACAAATGCCCTGACTATTCTTGGTCCTATAGTTTCCCAGATACAATTTAGAATTATTTTCTCAAGTTCCAAAAAACTCTCCTGTTGGATATTTAGTGGAATTACATTTAATCTATAGATCCGATTGGGAAGAACTGACATCTTTATGATAATCAGCTTTCCTGTCCATAAATACAGTATTTTTCCATACATTTATAGTTTTTAGATATCGCTTAATACCATTCCCCTGGTCTTTAATATCTTTTGCTAGATTTATCCCTTACTATTTAATACTCTTTAATATTATTGTAAATGATACCTCTTTTCAATGGAATTTTCTAGTTATGTGCTTCTAATATATATAGAAATGCAACTGACTTTTGAATATTGATTTTATATTCAGGAAGCTTGATGAATTTTCTAGGCTTTTAAATGTGTTGTATTTAATAGTCTTCAATTTCACTGCACTCTGGACAGGTGCGAGCATTTCCGGTGTTTTCCTCTTTGGCATTCTATGGGTCCTTTCAATCTGAGGTTGCTCTGTTCTCTTTTTTCTTTTTTTTTTTTTTAATTTTAGGAAATACATCTCTATTTTTTACAAAATGTTTTCTCTTCTCCCTTTTTAGTTCTTTCTTTTTCTGATAACTTCTAATCCAGATATTAGCATTTCCATCTCTAAAATCTGTATTTCCTAACTTTCTTTGCATATTTTTTTTTTCCTTTTTCTGTTTGGGAAGTTTTTCTTCAATTCCATTTCTTGGTTTATGAATTCATTTCTCATTTGTAAATATCCTGGTATGTATCCATCTATTGTGTTCTTTATTTTAAACAGCATATGTTCATAAATAATTTAAGGAGCAGTGATGCTCCTTAAAGATGCAAATCTTACTTCAGCTGGTCACTCACTTGGCTGAAGAGCATTCGCTGGTTTCTCATTGGGCTTTCCAATTCTTAAATTGACTCATTTAAGCATAAATGAATCCACGGGCTTTGGCTAGAAATAAATGATAATGACTTATTCAAGGATCTTGTAGTTTGCAAACCAGGAACACAACTAGGCAATACCTAGAGTGTTCCAAAGGAAAGGGAAAAGCTTGACAATTTTATAGTAAAAAGTACATTCTTCAAGAGAATAAGTTCTGCATTCTTAGCCTCTGAATTGGTCTGAGATGGTGATCTTCCAGATGTCTGGTTGTCTGGATAATTCATGTCAGGCGGGCTGGACATGTGAACATTTTTTCCTAAATCCTTCAGGGGTTATCAGAGTGTTCTCTATAGGATGTATATATTTACATATATGTCTCCAGGCATAACTGAAGAGTTCAAAGTTTAGGTTCTCAAGCTAGTTAAGCAAGAATAGAATTGTTTCCTCATGTCTCAGCCTTCTTGATTTTAGTAATTAGCAGCTTGATTACAGTAACTCCATTTCTTCATTCTTTCCTCATAGGAGAAAGAAGAATTTATTATAACCTCCATTCCTACCCTCTTCCTAGCTCCTCTCCAAAGAGAGTTACTCTCCTGAAGGCTTAAAGTTGGGAACTACTGATTTGACCTCACAGAGAAGTGGGTGGAAGTGCTGTGCATTAATAATCATATACATCCACTTGTCTTCCCCCATCCAGCTGGATAAGCAAGTGGACTTGGTAAACTAGATCACATCTTACTCTACAAACCTGGTCATATTACTCCCCTCTCTCCTGGACTTCCTCCATACAGCCCCAGACAGAATTTGGTGAACTCACAAACTTTGGATTGAGGCTCAGGGGAAGTGGGAAGTCTTATTCTGCTTAGAGTCTAAGCTTCATGTTTCAATCAGCTTTTGTTCATGATCTGCCCTTGTGTAATTCTGATTCCTGTTTGACTCCTGTCCCTTCCAATGGCTGAGAACTTCCTGGGGCTGAGAAAAAGAAAAAAGAAATGATAAGCCAGGCAGTTGTCTGACTTTCCAGGATTCCTGACCACAATGCTATCAAATGCCAACATCACCTCTTGTCCCTTGATGGTCAAGGTTGACTAGTCCCTTTGTGAATTAGCTCCTACCCCATCACCTCAGCCTGTGGTGTTCCTGATATACTAGTCCTTATAGAGTGTCCCCCAACATTTAGCATAGTGCCTGGCACTTGGCAGATAGATAGATAGATAGATAGATAGATAGATAGATAGATAGATAGATAGATGATAGATAGATATAGAAAGTTAAATAGGAACTGTTATCCCCATTTCCTGGAAGTAACTCAGAGAAGCTAAGTAATTTACCCAAAGTCACGCAGATCTGGGATTGACGTCAGGTTGGCCTGATTCCCAGTCCCTTCTCCTCTCCATGGGGCAAGGCAGAGAGACGATTTCCCTGGCATGGCCCCATGTACATCCGGAGAGGGAAGCTTGGGCTCATGGCAATTACATGCCCCAGCACTGACAACTTGCTTGCCTCATCCACTTATCTTGCCGTCTATCTTCCTTACTAGCAGAGATACTGTGGGCATAGTTCTTATTAAATTAAGCATGAGATGAAATCATTTATTTATAGTCTTTTACCTGTGCATTTCCCCAGGGCAGTTCTTTATTAAGTGATTTCTCACATTTTCCGAATGACTCAGTTCCTTTGATGGGTGGTGCCAGGAGAACATGGAGGGAGGAGACAGAGAGAGCTAATAAAAGCTGACTGGGTATCTGGAAAGGAGAGCTGAGGACATGAGGCATGGGGATAGAGAGAGTATCTGAAGCTTACAGTGAAGGCCCTCTGCTCCCAAAGAGCCTGTGGGAGCTACTCAAAATGCCCTCATTATAAAGCATTCCCATTCTGAGCTATTTCCTTTTAAGTGCTTATTTCCCCCAAGAGAAAAAGCAGCTGTTCTTTGCTGGGACAGGAGGGCCTCAGGGCAAAAGGCAGGTCCTGTGTTCCCAGAGGCCTGGAAAGCAAGTTGGAAAAGTCTAGGAAGGAGAAAGAGTTTGGAGCGAACACCAGAGGCCAGATTTCACCTAGAGGAGAGTGTTGAGGAGGCTGGGCTCCTGTGCAGGAGAAAACATCCCTGGAGTGGGATTTCAGGCCTGAGACCGTGAAAAGTCCCCAGAACAACAACAACAAAAAGCCAGGATCTCATCAGCACAGCTAACAAGACTTTGAAAAACTCCACAGTAAGAGTGAGGAGAATTTGTCAAGAGGAGAGGCAACTGGACTGGGAACCAAGACGCTGAGCTGGCTGTCACTCTGCTTTCTGGACTCAAAGTTCCCATATGTCAAATGGAGGTGTTAATCTGATTGCTCTCTCAGGCTCTTGAAGCCCTAGGTAGGCTCTTCTGCCTGGGTCGAAGCTTCCTGTTGTTGCTCTCTGGACCATGACCCCCACGGGTATCTGTCACACGACCATGATGGATCATGTGCAGGGTTCTTGAGGCTCAGGCTCTGCCTGGAACCTCAGTGTAGACAAAACATTTTCTTATATACCTCAGAGCTTGGAGCAGGCTGTCCACCCAGACAATCTGATTAAATCAAAGATCATTGGCCTTAGAACCGGATACCTGGACCCTAATACCAGCTCCTTGTTTGATCTTGGTTGAAGTCACTGACATTCTGGGTTTCAATTGTAAAGTTGGGAAAATAATACTTACCCTTCCCACACCATGGGGTTGAGAGATTTGAATGGAATACAACTGTGAAGGAGCTTGGAAGAATATGGAGTTCTCCTGCAGAGCAAGGTGCAAGGATCAATACTGACATTACTATGCAGCTGTGAAGAAGAGACTCTAATCCCTCAAAAGAACAGATGCTTAATTTTATAAATGAAGAGGTGTTTTTCTTGGATTACTTCAAATATATATTCTTTCCTTTAAAGAAAGGAATCATCCCAGACTGTCCACACAAGGTGCTGGTCAGAAACTGAGCCTACTGGGAAGCCTGTATCCCACACCCTGAGAGGTTCCCATTAGGGGGTCATCAGGCTTGGTGCCACATGACACCCCTTTGGGCTATAGCCAAAAGGATAAAGGATACATGTAGGCTGGCAAGATAGTACGTATGAAATCTCTGCCCCCTCCCCAACGGGTGTGTCCCCCTGGGTGCTGACTGAGTGATCTACAATGCACATAGGTCCATCCCCCATCCTAAAAAAAAAAATCTTCCCCTACCCCACAACCCTATACAACCATGGCCTCCTTCTTCCACTTCACTTCATTTCAAAACTCCTCAAAAGAGTTGTCCAAACTCACTGTCTCCTATGAGGAGGAGCTCTTCTCTTCTTATTTCTTAAAACTCGTTCTAGTTAGACTCTTGCTGCTATCCTTCCACTCTTGAAGAAGCCATCAATGACCATCATATTGCAAAACTGATGGTCAATTCTCAGTCCCCATCTTCTTCCACATCCCCACAGTGTTTGACGCAGTTGATCACTCTCTTCCTTAAGGTATTTCTTCTTTTGATATTCAAGCCATTCTTTCTTGGTTCTCCTCCAACTTCACTGGCTGCTTCTTCATGATCTGTTGCAGGATCCACTTCATTTTCTTGAGCTTTGAATGTTGGAGGATTCTGAATTCAATTTTCAACTCTTCCTTTCACCATCCATACTAACTCTCTGGTCAAGCTCATCTAGTTCCACATTCAATCATGAATATGTTGACAATCCTAAATGCCACTCATATTCAATTCCCATTCAAAATGTCCACTTGGATCTCAAACTGAATATGTTCAAAGCCAAACGCCTGACACCCTCACCTTCTCCTCCCCAATATTTCCCTATCTTAGCTACTTTATTCTTCCAATTACTCAAAATAAAAACTCTGAGGTCTTCTTTGATTCTTCTCTCTAATTCTTTACATGTAATCCATCAGCAACTCTTGGGAGCTCTGTCTGACCACTTTGTACCACCACCCTGGCCCAAGTCACCTTCACATCACCGAGGGACCTGCAACACCCTCCCCAGTGCTCTCCTTGCTCTATCTCCATCCCCATCCTTCACTCACAGCAGCCAGAGTGAACATTTTATAACATAAAAGTAGATTATGTCATGCATATGTCAAAACCCATAGGACACACAAGAGGAACAGTGAGCCCTCCTGTAAACTATGGACTTCAGTTAGTAATAATGTATCAGTATTGGTTCATCAATTCCAACAAATGTACTACACTAATAGAAGATATAAATAATAGAGAAAACTTTGGGGAAGATGTCTGCAGAACTCTGTGCTTTGCAATCAATTTTTCTGTAAACCTAGAATGGCTCTAAAAAAATAGTCTATTAATTTGAAGAGAAAAGTATATCATGTCACGTCTCTGCTCAAACCCACCAGATGCTTCCATCTCACCTTGGGAGGAGGGGGCAAAGCCTCTGCAATAGCTCACAAGACCACCTGTGGCGGAGTCTCCAACCTTTTCTTCTCCCCCTCGCTATGCTCTAACCACAGTGATCTCTGCTTTTCTTCAATACAACAAGCACGCTTTTCTGCCTCCACAGCTGCCTGGAAAGCTCTTCCCCAGCTGTCTCCTTGCTTCCCTCCCTTTCTGGCATCAGATCTTACCTTGATGTTCACCTTGCCAGAGAAATCTTCACTTACTGCTCTGTGAAATGCAGCCCCTCCTCTCCCACTCTCTTCCTTTATGGTGCTTTATTCTTCTTTGCAAGAAGCACCATCTGACATTTGACATATATGTGTATGTAAATGTTTTTTGTCTTTCTCCGCTAAAATGTAAGCACCATGATCACAGGGGCGTTGTGTATTTTACCTGATGATATATCTTGGGTGCTCAGAAAAGAGCCTGGTACATAGTAAATGTTTAATAAGTATTTGTTGAGTTAATGAGTTAGCAAATGATTAGAAGCATTTATGTTCTTTCCTGGGAATCTGCCCTGGAAAGGCTCAGAAAGTCAGTACAGCCAGAGGACAGTGTGGCTCAGTCACCATAAGGATGGAGTTTGACAGAAAAAGCTTCAGCATCTGTTGCTAAGGGGATGGCTAAATAACTATGTCACTACAGCTGTGTTGTATCCTAAACAATCAAATATTTTCCAACTGATGGTTCAGGCTCCCTGAGACTTGGCTATTTGGCACATTTGAGATTGTTTCCTGTTAGGCTTTTTCAAAAACCTAAACATATATCCTCTATTTGCAAGCAGAAGGACCCAAGTCATACAGAGAGGCAGAGAGCCAACCTCATGCCAAATCTGGAATTTCAGTATTCTGTTTAGAATTACTTACCTGCTTCTTTTCTTGACCAACCCCAACTGGTACCCAGTATTAAGGAATCAAAAACAACAGATAATAACATTATATAAAAATTTTTGATGTGATAAGTGACATCTTTTGAAATGTCTTTTTTTGCATCTCGGATCATTGTCTTTGGCTCTCTTCCTCACAATAGAATGATTGGGTTCAAGGCTATGAAACCTGATTATGCCTAAGTTTAAGTTAAGATTTCTTTTCTTTTTTCCACCCTAACTTATCCCTCAGAAAAGAAGGATTGTCAAGTGCTTATGAATGCTTTAATTAGCATTTTTAAGTGTAGTTGACATACAATATTTTATTAGCTTCACGTGTATTACATAGCAACTGCACATTTATATACCTTACAATGTGATCGCCATGGTAAGTCTAGTAACACCTGTTACTGAGCAAAGTTACTGACTATATTCCCTATGATGTCCATTACCTCCCCTGACTTATTGAGTTTATAACTGGAAGTTTGTACCTCTAACTCCCCTTCACCATTTTCACCTGTCCCCCACCTCTCCCCCGTCACCCCTGGAGACCATCCATTTGTTCTCTGGATCTACAAGCCTATTTCTGTTTTGATTTTTTTCAGATTCTTCATATCAGTGAGATCATATAGTATTTGTTTTTCTCTGACTTATTTCACTTAGCATAATATCCTCCATCCATAGCAGCACTCTTTAAATTACTTTATTTATAACAGCAAAGAACTATTGGAAGAAGATAGATAAATCCAGGGATTCTCTACCCTGGCTGAAATCTTCGGGGGTGTTAAGAAAATATCGATGATCAAGTCTTCCCTGAGACCAATCATGTCAGAATTTCTAGAGGATGGTGCTGGGCATTGGTTTGTTTTTTTTTATAAAGCTTCCCAGCGGTTTCCGTGTGTAGCTAGGACTGAGAATCTCTGTCCCTAAAATGACCTCAATCCTTGCTAATGTTGTATATTTATAAAAGTCTCTGCTCAGAGTCAGTGTCCAAGGAGCTAAAGAAATTTAACTTGGATTTTGTCATTATTCTTGGGGATGTGACTTCCCTCTCTTCTTATCAACCTAGTCTCAGCCACACTGAGGTGTTAATGACTGATAATAGTCCTGTGTTGGTTAGGCTTTTGACAAGACATCCTCTGCCCTGAACTTGAGGTGCCATGGGGCCGAACTTCTGCATCCGTGCCCCTTTCTGTCCTATCCCTCTGGTGAATGGCTGCCACCTTTAAGGCCAGTCTAGATTCTTGAGATGTGCTCTAGCGCTTCCAACCATAAAACTCGAGCATTCCAGGGCCATAACCAACTCTGGGCCTGTGAGCTGCGCAGTGTCCCTTTAAATTGCTGCTGGAATTGGGCAGCATCTGAGATCAGGACCTTCTGAAATATTTATCTGCTTGTTATTTATCTGGGCAGGCTGTGGGGGAGAGGAGAGGTCCTGGGAACTATGCCCAGAGCCAGAGAGAGCACAGGAAAAACTTTGCTAAATTTGTTTTAATAACTTTTACTGTACTTTTTTATTATAAAAGTAATAAACGCTTACTAGAGAAAACTTGGAATTTGCAAAAAAGTATAGAGAAGAAAACAAATCATCCATACTCCCATAACCCAGAGATAGCTAATGTGAATAGTTTGGCACATTTCCATATAGACTTCTTTTAAGCGCACACACACAAGCACTGTACATAATTATATATAGTGTTGCATCCTGTTCTATTTCCTTTAACATTATATCATGAGCACATTTCTATGTCATCAAAAGTTCTTTTAAAACATAATTTGGAATGGCTCCATAACATTCCCTCATTGGCTGTCTTACAATTTTATTTAACTAATTTCCTATTCTTGGATATTTAGGTTATTTCCGAGTTTTCGTTTTAATGAAGAATAATGAGACTTAGCATCCGTCTGCAACTCTGCTCACATTTCTGACTAAGTTTTAATGTACTCTTTGACCAGAAAGGCGACATGGTCTAGAGAAAAACACACATTTTTCTTCTTACTTCTTTAAATTATTGAGGCAAAATTCACATAACATAAGAATCACCATTTTAACCCTTTTAAAGTGTGCAAGCCATTGGCTGTTAGTACATGTACAATGTTGTACAACCATCACCACCACCTAATTCTAGAACATGTTCATCACCCCAAAAGAAACCCTGTACCCACTATGCAGTCACCCCCCATTGCCCCTCCCCTAACCGCTTCAACCACTAACCTGCCTTCTGCCTTATGGACTAAGGCGCACCATTCTTGTGCTCAGGAATACAAAACACAGAATTCAAAGCCTGATTCTTCTACTGACGAAGCTTGTGACTGTTGGGATGTTACTTAGTCTTTTTCAGCTTCATAATCCTCAGATGTAAAAACTGAGTTCTTGGCAACTTACATGAGCTACAGTATGGGAAAACTCATGGCACCTAGTAGATGCTCAATAATTTTAAAAATAGAACTATTACAGCTGAAATGGACTTTTGTAAATAATGTAATAACAATCTACGATGAGGAAACTGAGGCCTAGTGGGAGAAAGTAGCTGGGATCTTCCCAGTGTAGCTGCCAGACTAGAGCTTATGTCTACAGCAGGTTGCACACGTGTTTTACACTAACCATGCGCTGTGTTGTCTGAAAAATACAGTCCTCACGTCTGATGGTTACAGTCCTCAGTCCCATGGGCCAGCTGCTTTTAGGGGCCCCCGGGCGTTCCAGTGCAGCTGGCCTCAGATTAAGTGTTTGGGAACCCAGGCATCTGGTTACTGCTATGCCATTGTCTCTTTTTGTGTTCCCAAAACACCTGCAAAGGTGCTAAATAAACCAAAGATGACATTCTCAAAATATCACTCCACAGATGACTTATTAGTTATAAAGGGTAACTTTTCAATGGAGAAACCCAGTAAAAACCGCCTTAATTCTATGGCCAGACTTGGCATCACTAATAGTGGGACAAACTGACATCATGTGCTTCCTGATGTGGTGTACTGAGAAGGACACAGCATCATCCATGTGAGATTCGTGCCAAAAATGTCTGACCTTCTACTCACAAGGGTACATAATCAGACAAATCCAGAGAGTCTCCAAACAACTGGCCTGGGGCTCTTCTAAAGGTCAATGTCATGAAGGACAAAGAAGGCAGGGGACTTGTTGAAGATTAAAGGACACTAAAGATGTGAGTATGGACTAGATCATGGATTTAAAAGGAAAGAATCACAAAGGAAATTATTATGTCAACTGGGGAAGTTTGAAAAGGACCCTATGTTAGTTAATATTATATCACGTTTAGTTTCTTGAATGTGACAATCGTATTGTGGTTGTATAGGAATATATCCTTTTCTTAGGAGATACATGCTGAAGTATTTAGTGGAAAAAGATCATATGTTTGCAACTTACTCTCAAACACTTAGCAAGAAAAGAAAAATATGTGTAGAAAGAGAGAGAAACAAAGCAAATGTGGTAAAATGCTAACCATAGGTGGCTCTAGGTGAAATTGGAATACGGGTATTCATCTTACTCTTCTTTCAACTTCCCTGGATTTTTGCAAACTTTCAACATAATAAAGTTGGGGAAAATAAAAATAAAAATAAAAAAATAATTGAATCTAGCCCATAGAAATGTACTATGTCGACTTTACAGTGTTTAGAAAACTTTGAGCCAGTATTTAAACATTGAGGAATTTCACTTAAAAATCTAATTTGCAGTTTCTTTTAGAAAGCTATCGAATCTGGTCCCACTAAATCCGCATTTTTGACAAGACAGCAAATGGTACCGCTGAGTGGTCTTTTTCAGTGTAAAGGGTGCCCCATTCCCAGGATGCACACCCAGCACTGACACTCAGTGGCATTCACCAGACAAGCCTTGAGGATGGAGAAATAGCACACCAAGTTCTCTATGGGGAAGGAAAGGGTTCTGGACCAGAAGCCCTCAGAAACCTGCAGAGTGAGCTGAGTTGCCAACACAGCCAACCAAACCAGACAGCACCTACGAGCATGACTACGTCACTCCTCCCAGACAGATGGCTCACTGAGGATGGGGCGGAGCCACCTCCTTCAGACTGGGGGCCCCTACAGAGCCTCGTTCTCACCAAAATGAAGGATTTCCATGAGAGCAAAGACCACAGGCTTCTGCCTTTATGTTATCTTCAGAAAAAGGTGTTTGCTAGAGCACAAGGCCTTGACAGCAGACACCCAACTAACATTTTAGGAATCTCAACCACACAAACATCATAATGACTACTCCTAACAAAGTATTTTTCTCAGAGGCCTGTGGGCTATTCCTGGCCAACCCATCACCATGATGTCCATCGTCTTGGCCAACAGATCAAAGCAGGCTGGGGCAAGAGCAACACCTTGTGTCCTCATCGAAGATGATGGCACTTAATTGGCTAAAATGAATCTAATTAGAAGACACATATACATGCCTCACATGACATCATCATAATAGGATAAAGTCCTTGACACTGGTGGAAGAGAAAGAAAATCCCAATTCTGGTGTCAGCGTCACCACTTACTTACTGTACAAGGGTGGGTGAGGTAGTTAACCCAGCTAAGCCCTCAGATGCTTGATTGATCAATTGGAGATAATTGTCCCTGCCTTGCCTACTTCACCCGGATGTTGTGAGAGAATAAGGTGATACAAAGGAAGGTTTTGAAAAATATTAAGAATTACTGAAAAGCTATTGATTTACTATTTGGGGAATATATTGTAATTTTTTTCCCTAGAGACATCTTCCCCGCTCCAACATCATCTAGTCCATTTTTCGTTTGTGTTTCCCATTATCTCTCCTTAGTCCAAACCTTCCCTCACCCCATCCTGGAGTTTCTAAAGATTTCAGGGATAGCTTTTCTTGAAGACTCAGGCCCCAAAACATATACAGATGAGGCAGGAATGGGCTTTACCTCTCTCTCTAGCCCATGTCTCTGCCCTGGACATGGCATCAAATAGGAGACGAGTACATGTTGGTTGATTGAATAAGAGAGTGATTCAGGGATATAAATGGGCCGTGCCTGAGTTGGGGAAGGAAGGAGGCAAGACAGGAAACAACAGCCAACTTCTGCCCAGCAGGATGTGTGACAGAGGACAGAGAGGAAGGGTCTGGGTTTGGGGCTGAAGGAGAAAGAGGCATTCCACGCTATTGTGTGGGGGTGCCTCTGGTTTGAGCATCTCCCTCTCTCACACCAGCTGACCTGGGAGCTGGCTGGGCAGTACAGAATGGGTTGATGCTGGTCTGCAGTCAGGCAGGATTGCGAAATCCCACACCTCACCTGCGGCCAGATAGGAGGGGACTCCAAAGCCACTGCTCTTGGATTCACTGGGTAGAATGGGGGAATAACTTCATCTTAGAGCTGCCCAATTTCCCTGTATGGGTTTTTTTTGTTTGTTTGTGTTTTTTTTTTAATTTCTTTGGTGTAGGAAAGATGCGAACAGGAGAAAAAGAACCCCAAGCCTTCAAAACACTCCCGTGACAAGAAAAGAGGTGAGGAACTGCTGAGAAAAGGAGCAATCAGGGAGGGGCTGGGGGGAGCACCAGGAGCTGAGAGCACTCAGGAGGCGCTCTTGCCCAGCCCCTGGAGGCACAGGCAGCTTCCTGGAGCGGTGGAGAAGGGAGATAAGGCCATTAGATAGGGGTGGTTTGAAATCAGCTTTTTTAAGTACCATTTTTTGCATGTGTGTAAGCACGCACTTGTGATAAGAGCAGTTTTACTTTTAAGTTGTTACTTCTAAATCCTAATCTTAAATGCCTCCAAACAAGCAAAGAGTTGGGGAGATAGCGTAGAAAAATGCAAGCTGTGTCAGCATGCGAGCAGAGTTACAACATAAGTCCTCTCCTGCAATAATCACAGCTCCCCTCCTCCATCTCCCTCTTAGATGACCCTGTGGTGCCTCTTCTGCTCCTCACCTGCGACGTGACTCCCTGTCTTGTATTCGTTATTTCCTTCATTCAACATGTGTTTGTTTGTTACGGGCCTGCGGTATGACAGGCACTGTGCTAGAGGCTGGGATACGTCAGGAACAAAACAGATAAAAATAGATGCCTCATAGGGCTTCCATGCTAGTGGGAAGAAACGGGTACATAAATAAAGAATAAAACATTCTGTATTTATAACATATGTCAGAGGGGGATAGGTACTATGGAGAAACACAAAGTAGGAAACGAGACTAGGGAATGTGCATGTGTGGGGGGGAGCAGAGGGGAGAGTCAGGGGGCCTCACTGAGGATAGGTTTGAGAAAGCCCTGAGGAAGTTGAGGGGTGAGCTATGTGTTCATCTGGAGAAAGAGGGGTCCAGGCAAAGGCAATTGCAAGTGCAAAGCCACTAAATCAAGAGTGTCAGTAGGAAAAGTTGGGGCCAGATTGGCTGCAGTGGGGTGGGGAGCGCTAGCGGAACCTGAGGTCAGAGGGCCACAGGGAACCACATCACGCAGGACCTCAGAGGCCATTACAAGGACCTTAGTTTTTATTTTTTAGTAGGACAGTGACATGATCTGACTCCCCTGCAACAGGTTCACTTGTGTTCAGGAGAGACTGCAGAGGACATGGGGAGACATGACAGCAATTTGGACCGAAGTGGTTGTGTTTTGCCTGTGAGACATGGTCAGCTTCTGGGTATGTGCCAAAGCAAAGCTCCCGAGTCTTGCTGATGAACTGAATGTGGGTATAAAAGAAAGAATGACATCGAGGTTCACTGCAAAGCTTTAGCACTGAGGAACGGGAATGTGGGGTCAGTAAGTGAGGTAGAAGACGAGAAGGACTGGGGGGCTGGGCAAGAGCAGGAATGTCGCTTTGGACATTTTGAGTTTGAGATGTCTGCCAGACGTCCAAGTGGAGATGTCAGGCACGCAATTAAATATGAGAGTGCAATTTTGGTAAGTGGTCCAGGCCAAAGACATACATTTGAGAGTCATCAAATTTATACTATTTGTGTTTGGGTAGGGCCATCAGGGCAGAAACTGTGTCTTAATTATCTTTGAACCCCCACCGAACCTAGAAGTGTCTTGCCTACTCATAGTAAAGACTCTGTAAATATTTATAGGCTACGTGGATGTATCTGTCTGTAACAATAAAATCAGGATTGAGTTGTGAAAACAATGGCACCCCCTACCTTCCATCATGCATAGATAATAGCAGAAGCCCAAGGTCTAGAATGAGCTGATGGAGACATGAGTTCTGGTTCCACTGCTTATAACTGGGTAATCATGGCCAGGTTTCTTAACCTCTCCAAGCCAGTTTCCTCATTTGTAAAGTGGGAGCAATCTCAACGGCTATGTCAAAGGGCGGTTATCAAGATTAGAGGAGATCGTGAGTGTGAAGTGTAGGAGTATAAGCCCCTTGTAGGTGGGGGTTAGTTGTGAGAGTCAGGTCGGGGTGGGTGATGACAACATTCTGCACTTCAGGCTTCACCTGAAGGACTTTGAATAGGGACTCCAGAAGCTGGGATTCAGAATGCAATGGGCTAGCCAGATATTCCTCCCTGCTAAACAGCCAGTTTAACACCATCACCTCCACACACACACACACACACACACACACACACACACACACACACACCGCACCGCACCAGGCAAAGGCAACTGCAAGTACAAAGCCACACGCACTACGCATCTTTTCTGGACCACCTCAGCCCAAGCTGAGCTTTCCTTCCTCACTTCTAATATCAGTGGCCTCCATAGTGCCCATAGTTTATCTACTACTAAGGTAAAGCTAGAAAATACTGGAACATTTACTCATATTTATGTTTTATCTTAAAGAATGAATAAATAAAAGATTCTCAATATCAGTCATTAGGAACATGAAAATTAAAACACTAATGAGATACCGCCACATAAGCATTAGAATAAAAAGAAAACAAAAAGAACAAACATAAATATCCATAATCCTGATAACTGAGTGCTGGTAAGAATTTGGAGCAATTGGGGTGACTCCTTCTCTGAGCTCACCCACACTTTCCTCTAAAGTGTGTACTTTCATTTTCAATAAATCACTTTCGCTTTACTGCAAAAAAAAAAAAAAAAAGAGTTTGGAGCAATTGGAATTCTCATCTATTTCTGATGGGAATGCAAATGGCATAGCCACTTTGGCAGTCTCATGTAAACATACACTTACCATATGATGCAGCAGCCCTACTCCTATATATTTAAACAAGAGAAACAAAAGATTGCATACGCACAAAAACCCGTGTGTGGATGCCTGCAGCAGCTCTATTCATAATTGTCCCAAACTGGAAACAAAGCCAGATGTCCTTCAACTCGTGAATGAATAAACAAACTGTGGCACGTCCACAAAATGGATGGAATACTACCCAGCAATAAAAAGGAACAAAGTATTGATTCAAACGACAACATCGATGAATCTTAAATGTATTTTATAAGTGACAAAGTGAAAGAAAAGAGCCAGAGCCAAGAGGCTCTATATTGTATGATTCTATTTACGTGACATTCCAGAAAAGGCAAAATGACAGGGGCAGAGAACAGATCATTGGTTGTTAGAGGTTGGGAGGAGTTGACCGAGTCAGCATGAGAGAATTTGGAGGTGACGAGACTATTCTGTGTCATGTGTTTGTGGTGATGGATACACTGCTCTATGCATCTTTCAAAAACCATAGCACTGAACATCATAGAAAGTGAATTTTACAGTCTGTACTCAAGAAAACAACCATGATGTGGGGGTGAACTCAGAATGCAAATTGTAGCAAATGAATTTAACTGAATTAAAAATGAACAACATCACCAAACTGAAGGGGTGGAGAAGAAAAAAACGAACCTATGCAATTTTGGAAAACAGTACTTTGACTGGCTGCTGTAAGACTAAAGAAAAAATGGACCGTACACAAACAATGGTTAGTAAATTTGTTTCTCATAGGGATATGCATTGGTTGTTTTGAAAATGGATATACTTGGGTTGAACAAATAAGTAAACATATTATAGATGAGAGGAGCTGGATTTCTCGCTGTCAGAAAAAAGTTACAAATAAGAAAGGGGGAGGTGTTGGATTGGATTCAAAGATATCAGTATGAACTCATGTCTGTTTGTTTTTGTGGATATATATATATATATATATATATATATATATATATATATATATATATATATGACATAACAGTTACCATTTTACCCATTTTTAAGTGTAAAATTCAGTGGTAAGTACATTCATTATGTTGTGCAACCATAACCACTAACCATTTCCAGAACTTTTCCTTTATCCCAAACAGAAACTCTGTAACCATGAAATGATAATTCCCATTCCCCTCTCCTGCCAGGCCTAGTTAACCTCTATTCTGCTTTCTATCCCTGTGAATATGCCTGTTCTAGGCACCCCATGGAAGTGGAATCATACAATATTTATCCTTCTGTGTCTTGTTTGTTTCATTTAGCATAACGCTTTCTGGGGTTCTTTCATTTCTTTTTAAGGCTGAATAATATTCCGCTGTATGTATCTACCACATTTTGTTTATCCATTCATTCATTGATGGACACTTACAGGTGTGTTTTTTAATATAGCTACAGAAATATAGCTATCCACACATGTGTATACATACCTGCATTTCCTGTCTGTCTGCTGTGAGGGCCTAGAAGCAATGACACTTCAGTGGCAATGAGCACACCTAGCACCTAGATCTTGGTTTGTAAATATCATTCTCCAATGAAAGGAACCAGGGCTCTTTGGAGACGTGGTTGATTCCAGGTCCGGGGCAGGGAAAATGCAAGATGAGCCTAAAGCATCCTGTGGAGCCAGAGAGTAAGGAAATGTTTTTGAAAGGTTAGGAGAATGTTAAGAAAGCGCAGGAGCCAAACTGAAGGAGGCCCCAATAGCCAAAACTAGAACAATTTAAGAATAAAATGAATAATAATAGTAATGGTAATAATCTTAGATTATAACCACATCACTACCTACGAATTCATACTGGCATAGAGAAGTAATGGAGTAAATAAATAAATGGAAGTGAAAGAACAGCTCCTCCTTTCAGAAGAATTCCAACTAATAAATGTAGAAAGAATGAAGGAAATAGAAAAATCACCATTAGAACACTCTCGTAATAATTGTCGGGCAAGATCCGCACAGATGCCAAAATTAGTGGGCAAAAGTTTGAGGAGAAAGTAGATAAGTGCATAGTCTGAAAGTACGTCTCCCAACAGTGTTATTATTTACAGAGGGAAAAATTGTCAGTGGGGAGACCCAGCAGACACCACCTTGACGAAGTGATCAAAGTGGACGTCACCAGTAGTAAGATACATGGACACCCTGGAGACCTTGCTATGACACACTGCCAGGAGCCTGTTGACGCTATGGTATTCTTGCCAAAGATGTAGGACCACAAGCTAAACATCAGAAAACCTCACACAAATCCAACTTGAGGGAAATTATACAAAATGTCACAGTCGTGAAGGACAGAAACTGCCACAGATTCAGGAGACGTAGGCAACATGACAAGTAAATGATGTGGGATTCTGGACTAGAGCCCAGAACAGAAAATGTATATTAGTGGAAAGACTAGTGAAAATCCAAATGAAGTCTGTAGTTTGGTTAATAGTATTGTACCTATGTTGCTATCTTAGTTTTTATAATTGCCCTCTGATTATGTAAGATATTAACATTAGGAAAAACTGGGAGAAGGGGGTATGGGAACTCTGTACTATTTTTGTAACTTCTCTATAAGTCTAAAAATTTTTTCAAAATAAACAGTTAAAAAAAGGACTAAAAGCTTTACTGCTCTCTACATATTTTCAAACACACATAACGTGTTAGTACAGCAATATATGTGTATTAATTTATAAATTAATATGCATAGATACATTGGTGATGTGTGTACAAACTTATTTAACTGATGGGAGTTCATGGTTAAAAGGATTTGGAGACCGCTGTCCTCCAGCATGAACAAAAAGTACTGCAGGTACCTAGAGTCGTCAAATTCATAGAGACAGAAATTAGACTGGTGGGTGCCAGGGGCTGGAGGGGAGAGGGAACTGATGGGGAGTTATTGTTTTATATATAAGCTTTCAGTTATGCAGACGAAAAGAGTTCTGGAGATGCATGGTGGTGATGGTTGCAGAAAACAACAACAATGTGAATGTACTTCATGCCATGCTTTAAAATGGTTAAGCATTTCATGTTATGGGTATTTTACCATAATTTGAAAGAAAACAAAGACTGCAGCGTTTACACGAGTATTTGATTCTGCACTATCTCACTTCAGTGTCTTTATTGCAGGTTAGACTTTTCTTCCTGACAGCGCTGTATGTAATCTGGGTCTGGAAGACAGCTTGTTCTTTGAGATTGAGCTGGGAATTGGTTCATGCTTAATCCACAGGTAGGGATCCACAGGAGATGGGAAAAGGTCAGAGTGCAGAAAGGAAAATTCTGTTGACTTGGGAGGAACTATTAACAAGGTTTCATTGAAGGTTATCTTAATCTCCCAGAGACAAGATAAGCCTTCCCTCAGATCTGTGAGGCCTGGTTACTGGAGGCTCAGAGGTAACCTGGGAGATGTATGCCCACGTTCTATCTTCCTTCCCCACCTCCCTGAGGGGTCGGCTCAGGTTGTTCCTTGGTTCTGTGAGAGCTTCCTACAGGATTTATGCTTGACCCATCTGTATTTGTGCACAGACTCACCTGTATAGGCAAGGTTACATTGTGGCAATAAACAACACCCAAATCTCAGTGGTTCAAAACATCAGAAGTTTATTTCTTGCTCATTCGCCACATCTACCACAGGTTGGCTGAGGGTCTTCCTGTGTCATGGTCCATCTGGGATCCAGAATGATGCCACAGCCACTATTGGGAACAGTGTGGTGACTGTGGGTGCTGGCTCGTGCAGCCTTTGCCTGGAAATGATCCAGGTCATTTCTGCTCACATTTCATTATCTACAGCATGACATATGGCCCAGCGTGACTTAAAATAGGTGGGAAATTATAACCCTCCTGCATGACTGTTGGGAGAACAAAATATGGCCCGCTACCCTCATCCAGCCTCCCAACACTTTCCTCAACCCTGGAGGAAGAAATTTGGGGCTGGAAAGAATTCCATCCCCACCCCAACCCCACACTCTGCCTCAATGAAAGAACATGTCATGCCTCTACCTTCTTCAGGGGAGGCCTCAAAACCCAATTAGGGGAATTTGTGTGGGATTTAGAGATCTCTGTTAGTCCCCTCCATGTCTGTTCATTTCCTATCCCATTCCCAGACTCGGGCTAGTTTTGCCCAGATGGCTGTGAGGGTCCCACCCTGAGAGCAGACTCATGGTCATTGACGAGGAGCACATGTGGGCTGCCCACAGGGGCCACTGTGTGACTCACTGGCTTCCCAGAAGCTAATCAGGGCCTGATGGTTAGTGCCCTAGCCTATTTTCCCCTCTGCCCCTCCTGGGAATCAGAGGCTGCAATCCTGGAGTATCCTTATCACTTATTTGCATTTTTAAGGGCAACAACACTAGTGTGTTTTCTCTGCTTTTTTTCTTTTTGAATAATCTAATGTAATCTTAGCAACAGATAAAGGAAGACATGGGAAGGTTCAGTGAGTGTGTATCTCTGGTATGTGCCTCATTTCTGTGATTTAGCTGGATTTCACTTTTCACTAATTTAACAAAGTACTCACTTTCTATACAAATTTGTAGCATTCTTAAAATAGCCAGTTCCCATTGTGCATTTAAAATACTAAATTGTTTCACAAAAATCTGATTTACACCCAACTTTTCGGGAGTATTGTTCCTTTATAAAGCAAAGCCTTACTGTGCTGATATTTCTCACCAAATTCCTAAAACTATAGACAATATGGAAATGGAGGGTCTTGGATACAACAATTGGAATATTTGTGACTCACCCCAAACTTGCTTCCCTTTTGGGATGGGGGATTTCTGGGAGGAAACAGATTCATTCATTTGTTCAACAAATATTTGTGTTGCTGAGTGGCTTCTAAGAGCCAAATACTCTGATAAGTACTACAGAAGATGCAAGGAAAGATTAGCTCCCATTGCTCCCTGCTAGGAGTTTACAATGTGGTTGTTTGATCATATTTCATTTGCATGACATTCTCCAGAGGTATCTTCCTGCTTCATGACCAGACGAGGAAACTAAGATCTAGAGAGGTCAGGCCTCTGGCAGATAGCCCCTGGCTGCAACGTCCTCATGTCTAGGATCAGCCTTATTCCACCAGACTAATCCCTCAGCAGATGAAAGCTACTGATGCCTGGGCCCTTTGAACAAAACCTACCCTTTTCTCCCTGGCACACCTTTCCTCAGAAGTTGTCCTTGGCGTAAACAACTCCCTCCACCAAACTTGTGGCCTCCCAGGATCCGACGCTGGCCCCAAATGAGTCAAATCAATCCAACACATGGAATGTCCAAGCTTGGGCTTCTCTATTTGCATAAGCTAATCATCTGTTATTGTTTGGCATTAATATCTTATTAAATCAGGGTGGACTGAAATTGGCCTGTGAGTGTGGTTAAAGGTAATGGCTT
Source organism: Rhinolophus sinicus (assembly GCF_036562045.2). Taxonomy (NCBI): domain Eukaryota; kingdom Metazoa; phylum Chordata; class Mammalia; order Chiroptera; family Rhinolophidae; genus Rhinolophus; species Rhinolophus sinicus. Next base: position 31,786,555 of record NC_133755.1, read on the forward strand.
TGCAGAGCCAGTATAATCACGTTCTGAGGACAGAAGCTAGTACCTTGGTTTGCTTGGGTTTGGTGGCAGTGGCCACAGCCTGGAGCATGTTATTAGAACCTGGGAGATCCGGTCAGTGACACTGTCAGGCAGGTGGTAGTGTTGTGATTGCAAAATGCCACTGGAAAAGACTGGTCCCTTCTCTAGGGTGAAAGCACTTGCTGCCCCAAAGGGCAGACAGTTCTAATACTCACAAGGGGAATACTAATAAGTTAAGAAAGTTCTCCAAACCTCGCCTGCTATTTGGTTTCAATGCCTCCGATGTGGAACAGCTTTACAAAAGGGTAGGGAAGACAACCTTGGCTCCTTGGAGGCTGATCTAAGGTTCCAAAAGCTTCTGCAAGGACACTGGGTGTGGGGGAGGGAGATCATCTTAGAAAGCCCGTGAGAGTGAGCAAACAGGAGCAGCCCTGTAGCTAGCAGCTATGGCCTGGTGCAGAGGTGCTGGGTGAAGCAAGCTGGCTGATTTAGAACCTATGTGGGATTGTTGTTTCTCTCTCTGAAGGATTATTGCTTTAAATATAAATTACCCTGCAGTTACAGTTTGCGACTTTAAGAGGTGATTTAATTAGCACAGTCCCCTGCCTCTGGTCAGGATGTCATGTAAGCTTCATTTTATGCTTCCTTGCTTTTCCTCTCATTAGGACTACCCTATATCAGCTCACCTTCATTAGAATATCCCGCTGCAGAAACATTGTTCCCTCCTCTCTTTCTGCATTCGTACCTCCGTTCCACACAGCACAATATGACATGACTATAATTGGGAAAGTAGAAGGCAGGATCCCCTTGCACTTCTCGTTGTGGAAAGAGTTGTTTCTGCCCAGACCTGAGCATGGTACCTGTCACAAGTGGATGCTTACACAGTGTTGCAGAATTGAATAGAATGCTTCCTCCTACTCTCTCCTCCCACCCAACAGACTTCCTCTCCTCCATCAGTGGCTCCTTTCCAACTTCCCCAGCCAATTCCTAACCAATTCTTTACCCCACATCTCAACCTCTTTCCTCAGAAATAAGTTACTGGCTAGCAGATGTCTTCTTCCCTATGCTTGTGGTTTTTATGAGGAGGAACTTCTCTGTCCCCTCCCAGATGCTTGCTCCACATTTTACCCCTCCCCACAGAGGCGAACTGCATTAACTAAGTGAAGAGTTTGAGAGGAGAATAGAGCCCAGTCTGGTAACAGAACTGACATTTGTATCATACCTCTATCTGCTGATTCTGTATTTCAGAACTTCGGGAGTGGGGGAGACATAGGTGCTATATCTTGACCTCCTCAAGCCCCAGCAGGGTCAGAAAGACACCACAGAGGTGTTTCCAAGAACTGTCTTGTGCCCTAGAGGTATGTGGTAAGCTGGGTGCCCAGGGCCTGGCACCCATGTTACCAAGTAGCTGTTTCAGTCTCTAAATCCATTCCTGTGCTCCATTTCCCTGGGGCCTCCTGACATGTATGGATGTCTGGCAGGGTCCCAGGAGCTGCAGTGTCATTTTAGACACTATGCCCAGCCCAGTGTCATTATCCAGTGTCAAAATGAGTCAGCAGGCAACTCAAATTAAAAACAGTTCACTCACTGTGCCCACAATCTACTGAAGGAAATCTCTGAAGAAAATCTCTGGGATGGGGGGCAGGGTGCAGATAGTGAGGAGCCACCAGGAAAGTGAACTAGATTCTGGGTGAGGTAGAAAGGATGATGAGGTGTCTCAGGAAGAGAGTCAGAACTCCCCAGCACCCATTCTTAGTTTGTAATTAGAACCCCCGCCCCCTGCAACTCTTTCCCTGGAGATGATGAGTCCTGGCCAACACCATTTCTTCACAGAAAACATTTGCTACAGCTGAGTTTTGTGCCCAACCCCTGAAATGGGGACATATGGAGGGCTACTGGAACCTAAATAAAACAAGTATTTTCAGGATTTTAGGTCAGCCTACACGGTCTACTTCCTGAATTAATTGTGGAGGATTCCTCCATCTTCCATTGAGGAGGTGACACTTGATAACTTTCATGGAACAATAATTGGATGACTATTCCTGGAAAGAAGGACTGAAATTTCTGAGCCCAATATGGGCCCCAAATTCAACAATCCTAGGAGGTCACTGTATCTTCAACCAACTCTATAACCTGAATGAGAAGGAAGCGAATAGCTCTGGATGATTTTATAGGTCAGTTAACTCCAAGCCGTTATTTCCACGGCTAATAGACTGGTCATTTATCAATCTGCAAAGAATAACTCTGTTAAGCAAAACAAACCAATCCTTCTCTGATGTGTCAAATGTATTTTAAGATATTTGGGATTTCAAAGTATTCTTGGGAACATCATTCACATTGCACAGACCTGTTCCATCAGAGAGTAGCGACCTGTGAGAGGAGCCAGGGCATTGAGCCTAGAGAGAGGAAAACTCAGTCTAAAATTTGGGAAGGGATGTCCTGTGGGTAAGGGCCAGACAAGTTTAGTACACCTCAGAGAGCAGGGCTGTGTTCAATAGATGGAGTAGTGAGGGGAAAGTTCAAAGGGAGACGGCATATGCATCAGCCAGACGGGGTGTTTATGCACCCATGGGAGTTGGCTCCCATCCCAAGACACTTCCCCCTGTCATGGACTGAATGTTTGTATTCTCCAAAATTCATATGTTGAAGCCCTAACTTACTAGGAGGTGGGGCCTTTGGGAGGTGATTAGGGTCAGATGAGGTCATGACAGGATTAGTGCCCTTATAAGAAGAGGAAGAGACACCAGAACTTCCTCTCCCTACCACGAAGTGAGGAGGTTGTTGGCTGCAAGCCAGGAAAAGGGCCCTGACCACGAACTAAATTGGATGGCACCTTCATCTTGAACTTCCTTGCCTTCAGAGCTATGAAAAATAACTGATCGTTGTTTACGCCAAAATGTCTCTTTGGTTTTTTGGATTAAGTTGGTGCAAAAGTAGTTGCGGTTTAAAGGGTTAAAAATAATTGCAAAAACTGCAGTTACTTTTGCACCAACCTAATAATAGCAGCCAGAACTGAATAAGAGGCCATCAGAGGGTCATTGAGTTCATGGAGGTTCAAGAGATGGGGCTGAGGCTACACCAACCCTATGAGATGCCTAGAAAATTGTAACAAGGAAAGATTTCTCCCTTGTCTCTCTCAAACTCAGGAATAAACCGTCCGTGGTTTATACTTTCATTGTATTATGGATAAACAGGAATCTGCAAAATTTTCGTGTGTTTTCCTGGGACCTAGAGGGCGCCATTTAGGGGCACTGAGTTTTACTGTATCTTGAGTCCAGGAGCATCTTCATAAATCTCCCACTCTCTCGGAGATTGCAGTGATGGATGGAGACCTGGGGTACCAAGAAATGATATTGGCTCCACCCCTCCTGCCAGAGACTAGTCTCCTGTGATTTCCCTTCAGTCAACTCATCCACCCTCCCATTCAAGTAGCAACAATTGAGGTCTAGCTCAGAGGCAGAAAATAAAACATGCAGGAAGCAAGGAAGTTGGCCTGGCCATTGTGTGGGAAGAGCAGGTGGCTCTCTTTGCCCCCAACCCCCACCCTACCCACTTTGAATCACCCACAAATCTCTTCTGCTCACAAAACTGGAATGGTGCCCTGGTCTCCCAACTGGTTAAACCACAGCACCAAGGCAGGAACCCAGGACTTTCATTAATTCAGCAATCCTCCAAGAGTCATCATGGAAAAGAAAATATGAATCTTGTCACTCATCCTTATGTTGATTTCATTTTTAATCTTGAAATATTTTAAAATTACGGAAAAGTGAAAAGAATAATATCACCAGCATCCACATTTTTACCACCTAAAATTTAAGCGAAGGTATTTTTCCATTAACGTTTCAGATAGGCTGAGTGCCCTTGTATTTATGCCCCAGTCCTATTTTGACACTTCTGTTTCTGTAGCTGTTTATCTATAAACAAACAAACAAACAAATAAGTAAATAAATGACATGTAATTCTAAAATTACAAATGGGAACCGGAACCCCATGATATTTTCAGTGCTTGGGACCCCATTTAGGGGGCCTCTGAGGTGGAGGAGCGAGCCCTCGGTGCAGCGGTGCAGCGGAGGGGTGCCTGGCACCACCCCACATTCTTTTTCCTGCGGAGCGGGAGGAGGCCAGGCAAGGCAGGGCCGCTTCCTAGAAAACCCCGCCCAGACTTCCGCGATCGCGCACTGCCTTCCTGTGAGCCTTTGTGCCCGAGCCCGGCCCAGCACTGAGGGGAGGCGTCTCCGGGACCCGCGGCCGGGCAGCCTGGCAGGGCGGTCCCGCCGAGGAAGCACTGGATTCTCCAAGTGGCACGTTCGCCTCGGGCCCTGCCAAGTGCCCCGCTGGGCAGAGTGGGAGGGGCAGTGCCACACTGGGGTCCAAACCAGGCCTTTAGTGATTTTCAGTGGAAACCCGGGTCCACTGACTTTTTGGCCCCTTCCTTTTTTCTTTATTTTCCTCTTTCCTTCCTTCCTTCCTTCCTTCTTTCCTTCCTTCCTTCCTTCCTTCCTTCCTTCCTTCCTTCCTCCCTCCCTCCCTTCCTTCCTTCCTTTCTTTTTCCCTCCCCTCCCTCCCTCCCTCCCTCCCTTCCTTCTTTCCTATCTCCTTAATCTTTACAGCACTTCTGGCTGCCAAGCTCTGTGTTGGGTACTGGAATTGCAATGACCGTTTCTGCCTTCATTCATTCATTCAGTCATTCAGTTATTCCACAAATAGTTTACTGAGCCTCTGCATGTGCCAGGCACTGTTCTAGGTGTTGTGGATACAGCCAGGGAACAAGATAGGTAAAGATCTTTGCTTCTGATGAGTGCTATGGAAAGAAAGAGTAAAGTGGGGTGGGTGAATCCATAGTGGGGTGGGGGTTATTTGGAGAAGAACATTGTAGGTAGAGGAAACAGACCATGCAAAGCCCTGAGTGGGGTGGAAGTGAATTACAAAGAAATACTTTTCTTTCTCAGCCACCTTTGCCTCACCTGGATTCCCAGAGCTGAGGACGAAAAATATCTCCCTGAAGCAGGGCCAAAGGAAGTAGTCATGTCTGTGTTCCAATGGCTCCCTATGGTTTGCAGGATAATTTATACACCTTGGGATGCCCACAGGTATCCTCATTACCTGGATTTTGTTTCCTTTTCCAGGCCCATTTCCCAACCTTTTCTCCTTGTACCTGCAGCTTGACCCATGACTTGTGTTCCCCAGGAGAACCGTGCTGCTCCAGGCCTTGACACATGGAATTCTCTGGAATGCCATACACTTACCTCCTACCTGTGTCTACCTGACAAGCCCTTACGCTTCCTTCACAATTCTGTTCAACATCACCTCCTCCATGAAACGTTTTTTCACTTTCCCCTGAACGTTCTAGCCCTAACCTCTGCTTATAATGACTCCTGGCACAGACCTCGACTGGCAGGTGTCTAGCCACACTGCATTTATGTGTTGACTTGTCTATGGACCCAGTGGGCCTGTCTCCCTCACCTCTGTATCCCCAGCATCTAGCACCTTCCTGGCACAGAGTAGGCGCTCAGTAAAGGCATGTCAACCGACTGAATGCCCAATACTTGGCTGCTTTGTTTCCAAGAGAGAGCATCAGGGGACTGAGTGGGGCAGTCCGTCTGCCCGAGGCTATTTAACAGACTGTATTCACAGCTGGTGACTCCGAGGACCCGGATTTCCTGTGGGTGAGAGACTGGCAGTGAGAAGGGCTTTCATTATAACCACAGAAAATGGCTGGCTCAAAGAGCATTGTTGCTGGAGAGAATAGGAGAGGCTGCCCCTCTCTCTGGCTGCACCCCTGCTCCGAGTGCCCATTTGTGGCTGCCCGTACAACTCCTGGAAACCCTGGTCAGAAATGTGCTTCCTCTGCCTCTCCCAGGGACTCTGAGCACTCCTGAGGCAGCAGCAGCACTGACAAAGAGTGCAGTGGGGTGGAAGGCCCCCCACCACTCAGCCCCCCAAGGCCTGCCCAGTCTTCCCTGGAAAGTCCCTATCCTTTTCTTCCCATTCTCACTTCCACAGTCCTACTCTGTTTGTGTCTTTGCACTTGGATGGATGGCCTAGCTTTTCTCCTGACTCACCACTTTGTCTCCATCACATATCAGTTCCTACGCTCTCCTGCCCATGTTAGAATCATCTTCAGAAGCTTCTGTCTTGGGTTCAATTCTACCCTGTTTTCCCTGCCTTCTTTGCCTGGGAGTTCTGCATATTCCAGATTAGCGGGGTAGAAAGAGGAGAAAGGAACTATTCCATTTGCAAGGAAACTCGTCTTTTATTCCTTCACTGCATGCAAACTTTACCTCACTAGACATCATCCCTGAGAAGAAACCTTGGGCCTAGGTTTTCTGGGTGGAGGGAAGCAGGTGTCATCCCTGTTCCCCTGTCCCTGGTCAGCAAGGCTGCTCGGAGCTCCTGCCAGCACCTTGTCCACAAGGAAGAGCTGTGGGAAGGAGCTAACTCAATCCTCTGGTCCAACAGACCCACTGGGGAGACAAAAGTTACTTGATTGAAGGAGACAGACTACCGATGGTGCATAGGGTTCAGAACAGGAAAGACGGGTGGGGAGGAGAGGGAGAGGGAGGGATGAACTTGTATTTATTGAACATCTGTGGTGAGACAGGCACTGTGCAACTCACATTCACATCGCTAACCTCCTCTAATCTTCCCAACAATCTTGTGAGATCATTGTCATCAGCTGCATTTCTCAACACAGAACTTTATTTCCTCTCACACCCTTTATCCATTGTTGTTTTTTCTGTTTGTTTTTTCTTTTCTGGTCATAAAGTAATTAGTGTTCAATTTAGACATGGTATAAGAAAAATCATACAAAAGTGCAAGGAAGAAAAGAAAAACCACTGATATTCTCACAACAAACTTATAACCATTATTAGTACTTATATGTATTTCAGTGTTTAAAATTCATCTTAAACATGTGATATCACATTGTATACACAACTTTCTATTCTTTTTTTTAAAAAATGACCTTTATGACAAAAATATTTTTATGTCACTAAAAATTCGAAAAAAGGATCTATAGTGCCTTCACAGTGCCCCATTAGGTGGAAATAACTTTCCCCAACTGCTGGACATTTCTTTTTCTATCTTTTGAAATTATAAATAATGGTTCAATAACATCTTTGTACCAATATCTTTTTCTGAATTTCTAATTATATTTTTTTAGAATAGCTTCAAAGAAGTGGAGTTACTGGGACAAACAGTATAATTGTGATTTTTAAATAGTAGTTTTATTTTCTGATTTTAAAATAACAGTTGTTTCTAGTGAAAAATTTTGAACACATAAAAAAAGAAAAGAAAATCATCTAACCTTAAATTATTATTATTAACATATTGGGGTGTTTATTTCTCAGTCTTTTTTCCAATGATTTACATATATAAATTTAAATAAATACAGCTGCATAAAACTGGTATTACTATATCCTGCTTATC